>NC_139598.1:16328428-16363428 GCF_946808225.1 Silurus aristotelis | reverse complement strand
ATGAAGTGCTGCAGGGATGGTTGTTCTTCTGTAAGTTTCTTATCTCTCCACAGAGAAATGCTGGAGCTCTTTCAGTGTGACCATCAGGTTCCTGGTCACCTCCCTGACTAAAGCCCTTCTCCCCGATTGCTCAGTTTGGCCGGGCGACCCGCTCCTTGAGGAGTCCTGGTGGTTCCAAACTTCTTTCATTTATGGATGATGGAGGCCACTGTGCTTATTTGGATCTTCATTGCTGTAGAACTTTTTCTGTACCCTTCCCCAGACCTGTGCCTCATCAATACGTCAAATCCTGTCTCGGAGGTCTACAGACAATTCTTTGGACTTCATTGCTTGGTTTGTGCACTGTTAACTGCAATGTTACTGTGTGTAATGAATTATTTATTTGAAACAAAAACAAAACTGATTTGTGATTATATACAAAAACTTAATCTTTCTGTTCTACTCATTTATTTATTCGTATTTAACAACCAAGTCACACCATTGTTTCAATAGGTTGAGAATGCTAAACAGATATTTAGCCTTTTTAGCTGTTGGCTATTTTGTTTGATCATCACCAGGTGTAAGCTGGCACGGTTTAAAAATCCCGTTGTGAAATTTTGTGACATCATCCCGCACCGTCGTAGCCGAACCATTAACGCCCCTCTCCGACTCTCTCCGATTCCCTTATCACTGCATACCACCAGACTGGTTGACTGTCACACGCCTAATGAGAGCTAATTACAGCTAAACAGGTTAGCTCACAGCGATGTGAGGGCAAAGCCGCAGAATATCTTGCCTAAAAATATTCTTAAGCAAAAAGCAATACGGTTATTAAAAACACAAAGTATAGACATTGGAAATGGTTTGTTTGTTTTCTGCACCTGACCCGAGACTGCTAGCGATGGTGATGGCTGATAGCATTCGGTACCACTCACTCAATCTTCCATCCGAGAGTCATGCGCACGATGGCTTGCAGCCAGCACATGCTTGATTTAACACACTCCGAGCACACGGAGCAGATACACCGAGGAACCACGAGCGGCTTCGCTCTCATTGTTTCTAATGATGTGTTTTGCTAATATTCAGGTACAGCATCTGCCAAGTATTCCCACGGCACGCATGCACTATACGGCGCAAAGTATTTTATTTCAAATATTTCGTTTCTAATCTCGATTTCCTCCTACGTCTCGCATTACGCTGATAGTGCTGTCGTCGTCGTGTTATTGTTTGTAATTTTTTAATTGGATTAGACTTCGAAGCAGTAGCTTCTGAAGCATAGGCTCAAGTACAATCAAGCAAACGGTTAGGTAATGTGGCATGGCAAATACTGAACAGGTTTATTATTATAATTACTATTATTATTATTATTATTGTCATTATTATTATTATTAAAAAGTTTTAAAGGATTTTGTACACGATAAGGACAAAAGGACACCAGACCATAATATTCATATATGCTTTTTGAACATCCCATTCCACATTTTGCTCCCATTTGCTGTTATAATAACCTTCACTCTTCTGAGAAGATGTTCCACTAGATTCTGGAGTTTGCATGTGGATATTTGTGATTATCCAGCCACAAGAGTGTTAGTAAAGTCAGGTAGTGATGTAGGTGAGAAGGTGAGGAGGCCTGGGGTGCAGTCAGTGTTCACATTCATCCCAAAGGAGAGCTCTATAGCAGGAGATCTTCCTCTCCAACCCATGTAAAGCAGATCTTCATGGAGCTGGCTTTGTGCGCATGGGCACTGTCATGCTGGAACAGGTTTGGGTCTCCTAGTTCAAGTGAAGGGAAAATGTATTGCTGCTGCATCTGAAGGCGTCCTATACAATTGTTTGCCTTCAGGGTTAAAAGTTTTAGGGAAGAACCACATTTAGTGTCCCAATACTTTTGTTCATATAATACAATTATTTTTTATTTATTATTATGTATGTCCACACACACACACACACACACACACCACACACACACACACACACATACACACACACACATATATTACATACAACGTTTATGTATAAATTAAGTGTATTAAGTATAAAGTGTTTGTTAGTTAATTGCTTCTTTTTCCCCTTGAAACTAAAGGACAATTAAATAATATTAAATTTTATATTATATGATTCTATTTTTTTTTATCTATTTACAATAAGTTAATTCAATAAAATAATTATTCAGGTTATCAATTTATGCTTAATAGTTTGTGTAAGACTTGTATAAGATTAAAATATATTATTTAAAATTTAGATTAAAAACATTAATCTATATGAATAGAATAAAAAAATCACATTTAATACTGCAATTATTAGTCATTTTCGCACTTAAACACGTTTTCATGGATAGAAACAAACACGCAACGAATAAACTTCTTTTTTATAAATGTCTAATTGGAGCTTAATTGAACAAATAACTAGACCTTAATTAATTATGTGCTCATTTAAATAAATTAAGTGGTACCAGTAACTCATTTATGACGCTTTTAGTACAGTGTGGTTTTCCTGTTGAATTTGACAAAAATGCCCTTTTTTAACAAACTTTTTCATTTCTTTTTGAAGGCTCAGTAGTTTTATTGAATATTTTTCCATGGTATGGTCTTTTGAGACCTTTGACTTGATCATTGAAATGTTTGAAACGAGAAGTCCGTCTTCACGCTGCACACACGACGACGTAACGCATTTCATGTGACGCACACCTGTAAACATTAAGGCACTGAGTTAATTACAGCATGAAAGAAAAAGAGGGAAGTGTTTGGTAAAAATCTTTCCGTAATGAGCAGCCTTTTGGGGAGCAGAAAGAAGGATATCAACACCACGATTGGGATCTGATCAGATCTGTGTGCGTTAAATAAATAAAAAAGCAAGAAAAAAAGAAAACTGGGACGAAGAGAAAATCTTCTGGAAGCAGGAGATTCAGTGTAATCATTTATACTGGGTGAAATGTTATTAGTTTTACAGTACGGTTCATGTTGAGGTTTGTTTTCATTGTTTGTTTGAGGTAAGTGTCAGTGTGTTTCTTGGTGTGTCAGTGTGTGTCAATATGCTTGTGCGTGTCAGTGCGTTACTGTGTGTTATTGTGTGTCAGTGTTTTAGTCCGTGCCAATATGCTTGTGCGTTAGTGTGTGTTAGTATGTGTTGGTGTGCGTCAGTGTGTTAATGTGTGTCAGTTTGCTCCTGCGTATCAGTGTAATGTGTTAGTGTGTGTCAGTGTTAGTGTGTGTCAATGTGTCAGTGTGTTAGTGTGTGTCAGTGTTTTAGTGCGTGTTAGTGTGTGTCAGTGTGTGTCAGTGTGTTAGTGCATGTCAATGTGTCAGTGTAAGTGTGCATCAGTGTGTTAGTGTGTGTCAGTTTGCTCCTGCGTATCAGTGTAATGTGTTAGTGTGTGTCAGTGTGTTAGTGTGTGTCAGTGTTTTAGTGCGTGTTAGTGTGTGTCAGTGTGTGTCAGTGTGTTAGTGCATGTCAATGTGTCAGTGTAAGTGTGCATCAGTGTGTTAGTGTGTGTCAGTTTGCTCCTGCGTATCAGTGTAATGTGTTAGTGTGTGTCAGTGTGTTAGTGTGTGTCAGTGTTTTAGTGCGTGTTAGTGTGTGTCAGTGTGTGTGTCAGTGTGTTAGTGCATGTCAATGTGTCAGTGTAAGTGTGCATCAGTGTGTTAGAGTCAATATGCTTATGTGTGTCAGTGTGTGTCAATGTGTCAGTGTGTAGTGTGTGTTAGCGTGTCTGTGTTTTAGTGTGTGTCAATATGCTTATGCATGTCAGTGTGTTAGTGTGTGTGTCATTGTCAGTGTGTGTTAGGGTGTATTAGTGTGTTAGTGTCTGTCAGTGTAATGTGTCAGTGTGTTAGTGTGTTTTGGTGTTGCTGTTGCTCTTTGTGTGTTAGTGTGTGTCAGTGTGTTAGTGTGTGTCAATATGCTTATGCGTGTCAGTGTGTGTCATTGTAATGTGTTAGTGTGTGTTGGTGTTGCTCTTTGTGTGTTAGTGTGAGTCAGTGTGCTCCTGCATGTCAGAGTAATGTGTAAGTGTGTTAGTGTGTTTTGGTGTTGCTGTTGCTCTTTGTGTGTCAGTGTGTGTCAATATGCTTATGTGTGTCAGTGTGTGTCCTTGTAATGTGTTAGTGTGTGTTGGTGTTGGTGTTGCTCTTTGTGTGTTAGTGTGTGTCAGTGTGTTAGTGTGTGTCAATATGCTTATGCGTGTCAGTGTGTGTCATTGTAATGTGTTAGTGTGTGTCAGTGTGCTCCTGCATGTCAGTGTAATGTGTGTGTGTCAGTGTGTTAGTGTTTTCATGTGTGTCAGTATTTCTGTTTTAGTGTGATGTCAGTGTTACTGTTTTAGTGTGTGTTCCTGTGTGTCAGCATTTATCAGTGTGTTACCATGTGTTAGTGTGTTTCATTGGTTGTCATTGTGTATCAGCGTTAATGTGTCACTGTTCCATGAGTCAGAGCTACTGGGCGTCGGTGTGAGCATGTTAGTGTTATTGTGTGTCAGTGCATCCTTTTAACTCGTGTGTTCCGGCATTATTGTGTGATCCATATGTGTGTGTGTGTGTGTGTGTGTGTGTTACCGGGTTCTCGGTGTGTATAAGAGTGTGTTTTGTAGGTGTTTGTGTGTATCAGTGTTTTCCACTTTCTCAGCGTGTTCACTTCTAACCCCTCCGTGTGGAACGGTTCTAGCCCGGGGTATTAAGGGTTGTTTAGCGAGCGGCCCGGGCGACACCTCGGCGCAGGTGTAAGCAGGTGAGCGTCGGCGTATGCGCTCGTGCCTCCGTCGCCCAGCTGCAGCGTTCAGCCGGGGTTCAGCGAGAGGTCACAGCACCTGCATCTCTTTACACCTCCTCTCCCCAAAGATGGGCTCATTAACACAGCATTAACGCCAGACGCTTATTTATCCTGTCACGTGCTCACAATTGGAAACAAACAGACGAGAGACGATGGCATGGAGTGGGGAGTTCACGTGGGTTCGAACAAAAAAACAAAACAAGGAAAAGGAATCTGGAAAAACCTGCATGGGGGATAATGCATCACGTATAACACTAGGATTATATCACCAGGATATGTATATATTGTATATGTCTAATAATTAAGAGGTGTGTTTTTGAACGCTTAAAAATGAATATAAAATGTGTTTATTTAATGATTAAAAAAAATGTGTTTTTTTACAATTAAACAATATAAAAAAAAAAAATCACTTCATCCATTCCAGCCCATAGTTTCATTGAGCTGGTAATGTGGCAGGGCAAATACTGAAATGTTTCATTGTTATTATTATTATTATTTTAATGAGAGACGTTTCAAAGGGTTTTGTACACTATATAGACAAAAAGAATTGTGGTCACATGACCATATTAATATTGTGATTCTTGAACATCCCAGTCCACATTTTGCTCTTATAATTAGCGTCACTCTTCTGGGAAGACGTTCCATTAGATTTTGTGCTCATGGTGTCACACGGATGTTACTAAAGTCAGGTACTGATGTAGGTGAGAAGGTGAGGAGGTCTGGGGTGCAGTCACATTCATCCCAAAGGTGTTTAATAGGGTTGAGGTCGGAGCTCTAGTAAAAAAAATTCATCTTCCACTCGAACCCATGTATAGCAGATCTTCATGGAGCTGGCTGTGTGTACACGGGTATGATAACTGCATCCATAGACATCTTATACGATTGTGCGTCTCTAACTTTGTTGTGGAAGAACCACATTCAGTGTCTATATATATATATATATATCTAGATATATTATACATGCATTAGATATATGCATTGGTGCCATTAATGCAAAGATTTCAGAGGTGCAATACAAACAGTTTAATTGTGTCATTAACAATCAATAACCACTCCTAGTTCGAACAGTTTCGCTCGAGGAAAAAACCGAGAAACACTTATAAAACAGTCAGTCGTAACAAAATAACCGGTGTTCTCCTTGCGATAAACTCATAAAAAAACAAACGCTCCTTTTTATACAGAATATTTTTATACAGGAATAGCTTTGAGTCGTATCGTTAACCAAAAAAAGGAAGACACATCGCAAACATCGAACTCCACACAATTGCATATGGTTTTTTTTTTGTCTTTTTTTCTTCGTCTTCTTTTCTCGAAGGTGGTCTATAGGTTCGTCGTTTCTCCTAAGCTTATTTGCATGAGAGGAAAAAATTGCATACAACATTAATCCGTGAAGCTCGTAGCATGAGTCGCTTTTTTTTTTTGTCGTTTTTTCGGCAACCGTTAAAGCACATTTTTTTTCCATTTAAAAACGTTTAAGACACTTTTTTTTTAACTGCCCATCAAACTCACATTTATAAATAGTCAAATAAAAAGGGTGTGCTGCGACATATAGGACGTCATTACATCGGGAAAAACCGAATGAGCTGCAAATAAATAACGTGAGATGACGAGGAATAAAATTGTGATTCACATTTGCTTGTTTTTTTTTTTTTTTCCTTCGAAACCGTGTGAAAATCCTGAAAATTACAGTGACAAAGGTTTTCTCGCAAAATAATCTAACATCGGCAGTGCCATATAGTACAAGGCATTTGTTGGCATAGTTTCTTTAAGACTGTATATATTTTTTACAATTAATATATGTCTATATATATTTATATATATATATTTATATTTCTTTCAAACAAATAATAAAGTCAAGGTTGAAAAAGTGATCTATTCCTCCTCCGGGCTACCTGCAGGTCTTCGGGGCGCCAGATCCTGCGTGATCCTTCGATTCCGTAAAGAAAACGCTGTGTTGTTTAGCAGTTTGTCACCTTTAAGGCCCCCGTTTTTATTTTATTATCAGTTGCATTAAAATAATCATAATAATAATAATAAAAAAATCCAGTTAACACCACGTACGTAAACATCTATCAAAGTCTATCAAACTTCGACCGAGTCGAAATGTTTTCTTTTAAAATCAGTAGTTTGGAAGTTCAGTGTAAAAACAACATACATCGAGTGCAGTCAGCAAACATCCACAGCAACATAGTTAAGGTTTTTTTTTTTTTTTGTTACATTTTCTTGATTTTGATTTCATTGTGCAGGTTATTTAATGATGCGCAAATCTTTACAGGAATAATAATAATAATAATAATAATAATAATAATAATACAGGGCTTTTACAAAAAAGTAATACTTCTGTATTACGCAGTCCCAAAGTTCAGAGTCTTACAGTCTTACTGGAGTTGAGTCTGAGGGGTTTAATCTTTCACTGCCTGCTCGGCCTGACATTGTCCCTCGGCACCTGCGTGCTCCTCGATCTTGATGGTGAAGATGCTAGTAGTCTGCGTGCTCTCGTCCAACTCTTTGAGCAGCTCGCGTTCTTTGAAGTCCGTCATGCAAACTTCGTCCTGCTCGCTGGCCGCAGCGAGGCCGATCCCCGACGCCGCTTCTTTGGGCCGCACGCAGAAGCGTTGGTTCTGGAAGAACTTGATGATTGTTTGGCGGGGCAGGTCGAGCTGAGCCGAGAGCGTGTGAACGGCCTCGTCGTCCGGGTACGGCCCTACGTCCTGCACGAAGCTCTGCAAGATCCCGAGCGCCTCCAAGGAGATCCGGGAGCTGGTGCGACCTTTAGCCTGACGCGACTCGTCCTCGGCCTCGGCGGGCGCGGCGGTGGAAGGCTGGCGAGGCGGCAGGCGGGGTCCTGTTTGCTGCTGAGGCTGAGGCTGCTGGCAAACGAGCGGCTGCGTTGGGTGGGGCAGCGCCAGGGCAGGCTGGAGCTGGGCTGTAGGTAGAGAGTGGGCCTGGGGCTGAAATCAGACAGAAAGAACAGAACTATTACACTTCGGCAAGGTTTTTTACGGTTTAGAAGTTACACCCACAGAGGTGGATATCTGTACATCTGGAGCATCTGATATGACAATATATGTTTAGACCGATCAGACATAACATTGTCTAATATTGTGTTGGACCCCTTTTGCTTCCAAAACAGTCCCGACCCGTCGAGCATTAACAGCATGAACTTCTTCAGCAGTTTGAGCTACAGGGGCTCGTCTGTCGAAACACACGGACCAGCCTTCGCTCCTCACGTGCATTAATGAGCCTCGGCCGCCCACGACCCTGTCACAGGTTCACCACTGTTCACAAATGTCATGTGATTTACACTCGTTAGCAGGTTTGCATCGGTCTTGATCTGATAACATTGTGTTTTGTTTTTCATCATTAATGTTTGCATTGTTTTGTATAAATATACACTATATGAGACCAAAGTATCAGGGCACATTTCTTTTTCATCTTTGAATGAGGTAGAATAAAGTCTTTCTTTCATTCGAACTAGGAAACTCAAACCGTGTTCCCCTGTGCACAAAGCCAGCTCTATGAAGATCTGCTACACATGTGTTGGAGTGGAAGATCTGCTATAGAGCTCCAACCCTACTAAACACCTTTGGGATGAATTTCTCATGTCGACTGCACCCCAGGCCTCCTCACCTCCCCTACATCAGTACCTGCCTTTACTCACAACTTTATGGCTGAATGAATCTCACACAAATCTTCACAAAATCTAGTGGAAGATCTTCCCAGAAGAATGGAGGTTATTTTAACAGCAAATAAGGGAATGTGGAACGGGATGTTCAGAAAGCACAAACTTTTTTCTCCATTTAGAAATAGTTAAACTTTGGTTTGTATAATTCCATTTCTATATTTATTCTAAATCCTATTTTATTCCTCTATTCTATTTTTATTCTTTCCATTCTATGATCCCATTTTAGGTCACGGATCGGTTGTTTGGCTGCGTTTTGTACTGCGAATGGATCAAAAACGCGAACGCTGAATTTGATTGAGAAAACAGAATAGCGGGTTGTGAGAAATTTGATTAGAATTATCCTTTATTGGGTTTATTATACTTAAATTGGATGTGGATTTTTTTTTGTGTGAAGTTAACGGAAAAGAAGTAGTCATCAGTGATTGTTTTTTATATAAGTGTGTGTGTGTGTGTGTGTGTGTGTGCGCGCGCATGTGCGTGCGTGCCAAATCGAATAAATAAAACGTGTTCTTACTGAGCTGAAGATGTGAAAACCTGAGAATAGTATCAGGTGTTGGTTGCTAAGAGGCAGTGATGAGCAGTTGGAAGTGCCCGTGTAAAATTTCAAGAAATGAAGGAGAAAAGCTTCACGTTTAATTCGATAAACACGGAACACGTCAGCCTTATTTCATAATAATCATCACCCGGGCGATTATTCCTTCTTGATAATCCTGCGCTGTTTTGGGGGAATCGGTGAATGAGGGTCAACGCCGGATTTCTTGGTAACAAACAGCAGGAAACGCAGCGACCTTGGGTTCGGATCGATCTCGTCATCGAGCGCATTGTTCGGAACGGGTCACGATGAAGCGGCGCAATCTTTCAGTCAACGCGATCAGATCTGGGAATTTTCCTTTACCTTTCTCAATTTTTATTTTATTTTTTTAAACGGCCCATTAACGCAAACCCCCTTTTTTCATGCGAAAATGTTCGCGCCGAATTCTGCGTGGCTGTTGATTGCTTATCAAGCACTATTCAAAAACCCTGGGCCTTCACACAACAAGAGAGAGAGAGAGAGAGAGAGAGAGAGAGAGAGAGAGAGAGAGAGAGAGAGAGAGAGAGAGAGAGAGAAAGGCCAGATCGGCAAAGATTCAATCACATGGCAGGCTGGGAGGGCTTGACGTAGCGTGCGTGTGAGTGTGTGTGTGTGTGTGTGTGTGTGTGTGTGTGGTTGGAAAGTCACACATTGAGGTGACAGACAGGACACAGTGGCTCTGAAATGCAGCATTGTTTCAGGCCGTGGTTATTCGAGGGGTAACAGTCGCTTAACCCTGCCTACAATAAACTATTCTCCACTCGCCGGAAGAAAAAAAACACTATAATAGTAATAATAATTATACTAAATGATATTAATTATTATTATATTTATATATTTAAACATAGATTATACATATTAAAAAATTATATCCAAATGAAAGAAATCATCAATTTTTTTGTACTTTTTTTTTTTTTAATACATTCATCTCTACATTCCTGTCTTTTACCTCTTTTGTTCCGTTTTCCTGCTCGTTTTCTTTGGGGGGTTTTGTCCCCCACGCATGATAAAGAAACCTGGAAAGTTGCTGAGCAGAACAGGAGCGTTGCTGCGTCGTTCCTTTTTACTTTGATCGACACCACGTCCTATCAGATCGCGCCGGAGGTTGAACCGAGTTCAGGCATTTTTCTCAGTGCTGTTTATTCTCACGTAACACTAAACAATAAAAACTTTCAGCGGCTCGTCGCTCGGTGAAGTGTTTTAGGCCTCGTTTTTTTTTTCGCTTCCATTGTGGGGGAAAAATAAATTAACAAAAAAAGAAAAGCCGGGTGATGCAATATACAGTATTGTAAGTTGCGGTTGAAAACGAATGACGGAGCGTCCAGGTTTAGATCTAAACACTGATGACCATAAACACTAAAATCAAGAGCAGCTTATTATATACTTCACCTGAATCATTTAACATAAATATACCTTTGTCTCCCTCCTTTCTTTGTTTCTATATTTTTTAAATAACATTTTTACGCCAATTGTGCTTTTTTTTTACTTCTGAATCACAACAAGGGGGAAAACCCTCTAAAAACCCTCGATGATCTGAAGCAACCTGAAGCAGTCTGGATTTTTATTCTATATTCCATATTTCAGTTTTTTTTATTCAAAAAGCTCATACTGGCAGATTTTCATCCTGAGCGTTTCTCATTCAGACTACTTTATACTTCAAATAACAAAAATATTACAGGGATTTAGAAACAGTCCAGAAGAATGTCTGTCTGTCTGTCTGTCTGTCTGTCTGTCTGTCTGTCTAATGCAATTATATTAGAAAAATAATGTCATGTAAAAAACAATGCTATAAACAGTAATAAACTAAACAAAGGCAATATCTGGGGTAAAAAAAAATCCTGAAAAAAAAAAAAAAGAAAAAGTTGTAAACAAACTAAACTAAAGCTAATATTTGATGTGTTGCTAAAAAAAAAAATGCTTTAAAAAAATATCAGGTTTGTGCGGGTTTGTTGAGACTCTCAACAAACCCGAAACGCAAATTTTTCCGGCAAACAATTCTTGAAAATCTTTGTAATCTTTTTTGTTAATTCTATTTTTAATCTGACCTACAAAAGATTTTCTGCAACATCGATTTTTGTATTTATTTTTTGGTAACAGTAACAGTGTTTGGAAAGTTTAGTGCAAATTTAATTTATTTTCCCGTACTGATTCAATAAAGCAAATGTCATAATTATGAACAAGAAAACAAAAGGAAAAAAAAGCATGCCATACGCTCGTGCTACTACTGTACTGTATATAGGTCGCGTGCACTATGTAGGGCACTACGAGGGGGCGAAAAATCTCACACAACTCCAACACAAAAACGCAATTAGTCAAGCTAAAGCGTATACAGTATCCTATAATGGTGCACTGATCCAGTTTTCTAAGACTTTAGAGCGATATCAGAGCTCAGCTATATGAGATAAGAGAGTCCAGGGGGTCTATTGAACCGATACTGACATTTAAGAGGCGATTAGACAAATTTGGATGTTGTTTTATAAAATAACGGAGCTTCATAAGTACCGATGGGATCGATGCGGATTCATAGACGCATTGAGCTCTAATAGAACTAATGGAACATAAATTGTGGTAAATAATACAGGTTTTATTAATTTGGGCAAAATATTGCACACCATGGGAAAAAAAGAATTTGTGGAAAGTTCGCTCATGTTTTTGAATTCTATTTCTCCCATCAGCCACTGCACCTCACCGTGTCATGTGATTTACATCTTTAATGTTTGTATTGGTTCGAGTAAATATACGCTGTTTGAACAAAAGTATTGGGACACCTGTATTCTCCAGCCATGTGGTTCTTTTCCAAATTGTTACTACAAACTTGGCACACAATTGTACAGAACGTCTTGGGATGCTGTAGCGTGAAATTTTCCCTTCGCTTGAACTAAGAGATCCAATCCTGCTCCAGCATGACAATGCACCTGTGCACAAAGCCAGCTCCATGAAGAAATGGGTTGGAGAGGAAGATCTCCTGCTTTAAAACTCCTATTGATCACCTTTGGGATGAATGTAAACGTGACTGCACTCCAGGGCTCCTCAACTCACCTACGTCAGTTCCTGAATTTACTAACACCCTTGTGGCTCTACAAAATCTAGTGGAACATCTTCCCAGAAGAGCAGAGGTTATTACAATGGAAAATGGGGGATAAATGCCCACAAACTTTTGTCCATAATGTGTATTAATGAGAGACGCGATGGGAATGTGTGAACCTGGAATGTGGAATGTGTGATTTTCGTTATCAGCTGGTCGTTTTGAATCGATCCTCTCTCTGCTCGCGGTAGAGTCGTGCATCAAGCTCTAACCTAAAGGGTCCATTCAGATCCGTTTAAAATGTCCAAATAAGTGATGAATATTAATCTGACCCCTCTACTATTTTTTCCAATGATATCTTCAATAGCATTGAAAAGAAGGCAATTGAATGCAGACACACACACACACACACACACACACACACACACACACACACACACACACACACACACACAGAGGAACGTATTAGTATGTATCAGATGTTCCTCATTAAGAGACAAAAATAGACTCTGTGTGTTCGGATGGGGCGTGTAAATATATGAAAATATTTCGTGTCAGCACAATTCGATCAAACGAACACGATATGCTGGTCCAGTCCTGTTTTTTTTCCATAAAAAAGATTCTTAAATAACTACAATCGCAAATTCTTTTCTGATGATTAATTAGACAAGGGCAGGTCCTGGTAAATGTACCTAAATGACGTGTGTGTGTGTGTTTGGGTACCTGCAGTGGCTCGGTGGGCATGTGCAGCAGGTGTGTGGGTCTCTCGGGGTGGTGCTGCTGCCCTCCGTTGCTCTCCTGCTCGTAGATGGCGTCTCTTTCTGACTGCGAGAGACTCAGGAAGCGCCGGATCATGGACAGGTTCTCCCACAGCGTGCGGTTCTCCGGGGACGGGTCCTCCTTCCAACGGAGCAGCTCGCACAGCCAGCCCTACACACACACACACACACACACACACACACACACAGGTCAAGTCAAATACCTCGGAACGCATCATACAGAAATGATTGTGCATTAACATGTATGTATGTGTGTGTGTGTGTGTGTGTGTGTGTGTGTGTGTGTGTGTGTGTGTGTGCACTTAAAAATCTAAATATGTCCTTATAAAACATGTTACAGCTCTAGAACAAATTTTTTTAAATATAATATAATATAATATAATATAATATATATAAAATTATATTATATTATATTAAAATCTGTCATTTTTGGTAGTTTAAGCATTTATATTCCTTAGTAAAAAAAATATTTCTTTCACCTTATATAATTGATTTATTTGCTGATCTTGTTTCCAGGTGCATTTATTTGTGGTTAGAAAGAAATTATATTAATATTAATGAATTAGTTTACTTTGCAAATTTGTAAATCTGAGACTGTCGAGAGTTATTTTTTTTGTTGAATTTTTTTTTTTTTAATAACCTTTCATTTACCGGTTATTTATTTATGCATTTATTTGGTTCAGAATGAATATTTCACGTTTACAATGAGTACAGAGGCGTAATCATCGGCAGGGGCATCGAAGCGATCGCTTTTCGAATTTGTTCGCGTATTCCAGAACGACTTTCGCTCGAAACGGATTTTCCGTAATATTATGATGATTATTAGGATACACGTGGAAGTGCACACGTTTCCTTCTGCATTGGTCTTAAACTGTGTATTGTGGTGCGAGTCTACCTGCACCCACACACTTAGAACACAGAAGGTGCTCCAGTCCACCTCTGCATAAGAAGCAACAGAAGGAGTGTGTGTGTGTGTGTGTGTGTGTGTGTGTGTGTGTGTGTGTGTGTGTGTGTGTGTGTGTGTGTGTGTGTGTGGAGCACTGTGTCCTGGCAGTGTTACAAGAACGGCACCGTAATCTCCAGACCAGTGTGCGGCAGCACCTTTCATTTCCACAGGATTACCTAGCGCTCCGCCACACATACACACACACATGCACACACTCGGAGGCTGGAGCCAGAGCCGGAGCCACACAGGCGCGCTGCACGGCTGAGATAACTCAGCACTTCTGTTGTCCCCGGTTCCAACTCCTCCCAAAACCACATCAAACCCCAGAGAGCGAGAGACACACAGATAGAAAGAGAAAGAGAGAGCGACAGAGAGACGTGTAAATCCCGCATTGTTTCTCTGCCACTCTTTTCCTTGAATGCCACACACACAGGGATGGCAAACACACACTGATTCTCTGCGTCTCTTCTGTCAACACACGCGCGCAATCAATCACGACCATTAAACCCCCCCCTCATAAAATGCTGCTACATGCAGGAAGCCCTGATCAAAATGTCGCTCACCAGCAAACCACACACACACACACACACACACACACACACACACACACACACACACACACGCACACACGTACACACGCACACACGTACACACGTACACACGTACACACGTACACACGTACACACTCGCTGAGCGTGCCAATAATCTAAGCAGCATGTTGTTCCACATGTAGGAAACATGACGTGTGAAGAGCGGGCCTCTTGGATCCGTGCGGATCGGCGGCGTTCACACACTCCGCGGTGTGTTTGTGTTTGTCCAATTGCATTTCTTCCACTGCTTTACCAAACACAGAGAGCGTGAGAGGCGCCCGCGGCGTGCCTTCGTGCTTCGGCCGAGGAAAAATGGTGAACTACTTCACATACCGATCCGTTGCACTTCGGCGCCGCTGTTTAGAACGCGGTTTTAGAGATCTTTGAAATGAATAGTTCAGGGTTGCTAGTTAATCCCTAGTCCCTTGGGTCAGGGAGACTAGTGCACTAGAATTAGGCGTTATCATAAAAGCTACGATATCACAGCGCTAGTGAATTATTTATACCTTATAACTGCAGTACATGACAGGCTGACAGGTCTGATACAGACGCTACTGATAACATACTTAACACTACTGCTGCAAACAATGTTACAAATCAAGCAGGTTACTCTCTAGCTACAGACAATGTGTACCCTTAATGCCTTACCCTACACGTAATGGTGCATATGATGTAATTAACAATCCAGCTATAGACACTGTTACAGATACTGTAGGCAACTCTCTAGCTATAGATAACGTTGTTGATAAAGTAGGTAACGATTTGGTTAGAGAAAGTTAACAACCATATAGGTGCCTCTCAGGATATTAACAATGTTACAGATAATGTAAGTAACGCTACAGCTACTGTATGTAGAATGCTACTGAAAACTCTACCTACAAACAATACTATATACTGTAAGTAACAATCCAGCTATAGACAACGTTACAAATGTAACAGGGAACCAATGTTACAGGCAACGTCTTGAGGTAATGTTATAGATAAAGTAAGTAACTCTTTACTTTCTTTTTCAAAGTTACATGTACCGTAGGTAACTCTGGATATAAATGATACAATAGATACTGCAGGTAACTTCAACTATAGACAAGTTTTAGATACCATAGGTATCTCTAGCTATAGACAATTTTACAGATAACAAAAATGACTCTAGCTATAGGTAATGTTACAGATACAGTACACATACAGTAGGTAACTCTAGCTATAAACAATATTTCATATAATGTAGGTAACTTTAACTATAGACAATATTTAATATAATGTAGGTAACTCTAGCTATAGACAATATTTAATATAATGTAGGTAACTTTAGCTATAGACAATATTTAATATAATGTAGGTAACTTTAACTATAGACAATATTTAATATAATGTAGGTAACTCTAGCTATAAACAATATTTCATATAATGTAGGTAACTTTAACTATAGACAATATTTAATATAATGTAGGTAACTCTAGCTATAGACAATATTTAATATAATGTAGGTAACTTTAGCTATAGACAATATTTAATATAATGTAGGTAACTTTAGCTATAGACAATATTTAATATAATGTAGGTAACTTTAGCTATAGACAATATTTAATATAATGTAGGTAACTTTAGCTATAGACAATATTTAATATAATGTAGGTAACTTTAGCTATAGACAATATTTAATATAATGTAGGTAACTCTAGCTATAGACAATATTTAATATAATGTAGGTAACTCTAGCTATAGACAATATTTAATATAATGTAGGTAACTTTAGCTATAGACAATATTTCATATAATGTAGGTAACTTTAACTATAGACAATATTTAATATAATGTAGGTAACTCTAGCTATAAACAATATTTCATATAATGTAGGTAACTTTAACTATAGACAATATTTAATATAATGTAGGTAACTCTAGCTATAGACAATATTTAATATAATGTAGGTAACTTTAGCTATAGACAATATTTAATATAATGTAGGTAACTTTAGCTATAGACAATATTTAATATAATGTAGGTAACTTTAGCTATAGACAATATTTAATATAATGTAGGTAACTTTAGCTATAGACAATATTTAATATAATGTAGGTAACTCTAGCTATAGACAATATTTAATATAATGTAGGTAACTCTAGCTATAGACAATATTTAATATAATGTAGGTAACTCTAGCTATAGACAATATTTAATATAATGTAGGTAACTCTAGCTATAGACAATATTTAATATAATGTAGGTAACTCTAGCTATAGACAATATTTAATATAATGTAGGTAACTTTAGCTATAGACAATATTTTATATAATGTAGGTTACTTTAGCTATAGACAATATTTAATATAATGTAGGTTACTTTAGCTATAGACAATATTTAATATAATGTAGGTAACTTTAGCTATAGACAATATTTAATATAATGTAGGTAACTCTAGCTATAGACAATATTTTATATAATGTAGGTAACTTTAGCTATAGACAATATTTTATATAATGTAGGTAACTTTAGCTATAGACAATATTTTATATAATGTAGGTAACTTTAGCTATAGACAATATTTTATATAATGTAGGTAACTTTAGCTATAGACAATATTTTATATAATGTAGGTAACTTTAGCTATAGACAATATTTAATATAATGTAGGTAAATCTAGCTATAGACAATATTTAATATAATGTAGGTAAATCTAGCTATAGACAATATTTAATATAATGTAGGTAACTTTAGCTATAGACAATATTTAATATAATGTAGGTAACTTTAGCTATAGACAATATTTAATATAATGTAGGTAACTTTAGCTATAGACAATATTTAATATAATGTAGGTAACTCTAGCTATAGACAATATTTAATATAATGTAGGTAACTTTAGCTATAGACAATATTTAATATAATGTAGGTAACTTTAGCTATAAACAATATTTCATATAATGTAGGTAACTTTAGCTATAGACAATATTTAATATAATGTAGGTAACTTTAGCTATAGACAATATTTAATATAATGTAGGTAACTTTAGCTATAAACAATATTTCATATAATGTAGGTAATTTTAGCTATAGACAATATTTAATATAATGTAGGTAACTTTAGCTATAAACAATATTTAATATAATGTAGGTAACTTTAGCTATAGACAATTTTATGGATATTCTAGGTAACTCTAGTTAAAGACAATGTTAGGAATAATGTGGGTAACTATAGCTGTAGGTAATGTTAAAGATAATATAAATAACTCTTTCACTATAGAAAATGTTACACAATGTAGCTAACTCTACCTATAGATAATGTTACACATAATGTAGCTAACTCTACCTATAGATAATGTTACACATAATGTAGCTAGCTCTACCTATCGTCAATGTTACATATAGCGTAAGTAAATCTAGCTATAGATAATTATACATATACTGTATCTAACTCTAGCTATCGTTAATGTTCTAGATAGCGTAGAGAACTCTAGATAAATATGATGTAATGGATACTGTGGGTAACTCTCACTATAGACCATGTTACAGATACCACAGGTAACTCATTTGGTGTATGATTAGAGCAATATTATATTATAAGATCAGTTTCTTCTCATCAGAATTGAACAGAATCCTGGTCAATAGTATTGAAAAATAAAAAAGTAGGTTTCAGAAATGCGGCAAAAGATTTCGGCCGCTGATCGGAAGCAAACTGGCGCAGGGGCGGAGAAAATGTCAGCGTCGAAGCTGTAGCCTGTGTATTAATAGCAGTTTCTGATAAAAATATTTCTTGGGAACATAATGGCTGAATTCATGCATGAGATTCAGCAGTGAGGAAGTAAAAGAGAATGCAAACTGGTTTGTGTGTGTGTGTGTGTGTGTGTGTGTGTGTGTGTGTGTGTGTGTTTAGTCACAAGTTGCCAATGAGTGGTGCACAGGGCTTCAGTGTGAGCGAACAGTTCTGTATTCACTTCTGTTTAAACCAAAAACACCTTTCTATTATCTCATTTAGCAAACAGCGTTAGCGGCGTGGTGTTAGCGGTGTCACGGTGCGAGCCGCGTCCCTCGTCCCTGCTGAGACTGACATAAAGTCAGGAAAAATCTGCGTCACATGGCTAATGGGGGGAAATAGAGCAGAGATTTCTAAAAGATGTTCTTATAACGCTGCTAATCCGGGTGCATTACGACGTCACTCGTTTTCTCACTCTCTCTCTCGCTCTCTCTCTCTCTCTCTCTCTCTCTCTCTGTCTCTCGGTCTCTCTCTCACACACGGTTATGGCCTACTTCTACTGTGCTGATGAAGGGAAGAGAAAGAAGAGACAAACATTATGATGTGAGGCAGAGGGGCTACAGACAAAGCGTTATTACCCCCCCACACACACACTATTCTCCTCTTCTGCTCCTCCTCCCTCTTTTTTCCAACCCCTCTGTTCCCCTGATCCTGGCATCAGGCCCAGCTCTGGCACGCAGTGTTTAGCTGTGCGGCTAACGCCAGGCGCCTGAACCTGTTCACGGCTGCACGATTTTTGTACGCAGTGTAAACCGGAGCCGTGGACTCGGCCCATCTAACGCCTGGAAAACGGAGGACGGGCGAGCGATTGGTGTGCGTTTGGTGTGTGTTTGGCAGTGGTAGAACGCAGCGAAGGCCGGTGGCTGAATAAAAAAAAAAAGCAAAAAAAAAAAAAAAAAACACACTCAGACGACCGTTTCGAGCAATAAGAGCAGCAAGGCTGACAGGACTACAAGTCCCAGAATGCAGTGGCGGTCCATAATGAGGGGGTTATTTAAGAGCTGCTCTCTGAATGAGGCCAGCGCGAGAGAGAGAGAGAGAGAGAGAGAGAGAGAGAGAGAGAGAGAGAGAGAGAGAGAGAGAGAGAGAGAGAGAATGTCGACACAGACAAAGACAGACAGCAAGAAAGTGACAGAGAGAGAAAGGGAGAGCGAGAGAGAGATGTAGGGACGAAAAAAGAGAGAAAGACACTTTGAGAGACAGAGAGCAAGAAAGTGACAGAGAGAGACACAGAGACAAAAAGAGACACAGATGGAGAATAAGAGAAATATGCTATAAGACAGAGCACAGGCAAGTGAAAGAGATACCGTGAGACAAAGAGAGAGAGAGAAAAAGAGAGAGAAGGGCATAGAGACAAAAATGTCGGGACAAAGACACGATAAGACAGAAAGCAAAAGCATAAAAGACAGAGACACAGGGACAAAGAGAGAGATGGACAGAAAAGAAAGCTAAGAAAGCTGCTGTGAGAAACAGCGAGAAAGAGAGTAATAAATAGAGAACCAGAGACAAAAAGAGAGACGGATGGAGAATAAAAGACCGAGCGCAAGGGAGACAAAGAGAGAGATAGACAGAGAGATGGAGAAAGACAGTAAGTGTTAGAGTGAGAGAGACAGAAAAAGGGATGTAGAGAAATCGCTAAAAAGAGTGAGACAGGTAGAAATAAAAGAGACAAAAGAAGAAAAATACAGAGCCAAAGAGAGACCAGAGGAGAGCAACAGATTGAGACAGAGAGAGAGAGAGAGAGAGAGAGAGAGAGAGAGAGAGAGGTCAAATAAACAGCAAAATATCAACATGTAGCTCTTCTTTTCTCTTCTTCTTCAAACTATTTTGCATTTCTGAATATAAATTATGAACTCATTACTTCTGTCCATCCTGGTGCAGGACGATCACTCCTCCAACTTCACCACATCTCATCGCGATCTTTCAAACGCAGGATTATTCATCACATTTCCTGAACCTTCAATATCGCGTCGTTAGAATACAGAAAGTTTATTGGCGCTCGATGTGTTTGGAAACCGGCGAACGCGGACTGTAACGAGCATCTGGACACGGCGGAACGACGAGACCCGAAATCTGCCCGCTCGCGGCCTCCGAAAGAACGGGAACGCAAGAGGCGGATGTGGTTACATGTGACGGACAGATTCAGATGCAACTCTTCCACTCATAGAGAGAGAGAGAAACAGAAAGAGCGAAAAACTCATGAAGCGCCTCCGAGTCGTGCTAGTCCATCAATTATAAGCGGCTGATTGAGATTTAATTCAAAGCTGGAGTTTAATTGCTAATATCAGTGCGTAATTAAGCAGATAAATCACCGAGATCTTATTGCATTATAGATTAAAATTGCATAAAACCTGCAAATTGTATATGTCAGCTAAATCAGCGTCCTTAATTGGCAGGTTCGGCTTCGTGTGGGGAAAAAAAAAAGAAAGGACAAGAAAAGAAAAGAAAAACAAGCAGGAATAAACAGAACCGAACCTCGGTTTTAGAGTGAGAATTATTATATTTTTTGTATTGCTTTACCGGTGTGACCATGACCATGTGACTAGAGATCAGCTGACCCATCTTGGCCAATGGGGAAGAAGAAGGAGAAGAAAAATCAGGATCTCTCAATTAAATATGGCCGAGTTCTTGTGAGACGGTAAGAGGGGAATTGATGTAGAGGATGAAATGAAAGAGGAAAAGGGAGAAGTGAACAGTGTGTGTGTGTGTGTGTGTGTGCAGTCAGTGAGTGGTACGCCGGTCGTCCGTGCGAGGCACCGGTGAAAATTGAAATATTTCTCGGCGTGTGTCACAGGCATGGCGAGCGGTAATTATGACAGATCTGATTAAGCGGGCGAGGCAGGGGCCGGCTCGGGGCTGCAGGTGCGACCTTGCGCATTCCTGCGTGTGTAAATAAAATTTATTACGAGCGTGGGGGTGCGCGGGCGCATGACATCGCCATGCACGGAGAGTCACGCCGAGGAGTGGGGGGGGGTGAAGGGGTGGAGAGGTGGGGGTGGTAAGGATGGGTGGGGGGGGGGGATGGGGGGCTAATGGAATATTTTCCTGGAGTCTAATAATACAGTTGGTATTGACTTGGGGTAATTAGGGGGATCATTAAAGCTGCTTTTCCCAGCGTATTTGCCTGCCTGATCAGATTAGGAGGAATGGGCCTCGGAGTAAGGCCTGTGTGGTCTGACATGGGAGACGCGAGGACGAGCTCGAAAAACCGAGCAGGATCGAGCAACCGAGGAAAAAGCCGGAGGAACCGTTCGAGATTATCGGGATTCTGACTTTCTCCGATTTTCCTACATGCGCCGTTGAATGATTTGATGTGTTCCGAGAATCCGTGCTGTCCGAACTCTTCAAAACAAAATAACGGATATGCACGGAGGAAAAATTGATCGACGGATGGAAACCGAACATTGATACAAGAGCGGAGCGAGAGAAAGAGGAAGCGTAGAACATAGAAAGGAAGGGATGCGAGGTAAAAGAAAAAAAAAACCCTAAAAGAAAATACTCCTGCAATAAAAGAATGAAGGAAAGAGTAGAAGAAAAGAATAAAAAAAAAGCTCGGTTGTGAGGCGAGGCTTTGCCTTTTTGGGCCATAATTCAGCCCTAAATCAATTATTCAGACATCTGGGGCCTCCAGTTCAAGAAAATTGCGTCTTTAATAATAGAGGGAACCGCAGCCGTTTCCCAGGCAACCTAATAACCAGGCAGCCAGATAAATAAATAAATCAATTAATAAAGAGGCGCGGGCGCGCTCCCCCTCTCCGTTCCCATCTGCCTGCTTCTGCTTCCCTCCATCCCCCACGGGAAGAGGATGAATTCATAATGGTAAACAAACCACTTCTCAAAAACGCAGCCGCCACACTATGCCGAATAATGAAAGAAATAATGCAGAGATATATATGTGTATACATATTACAAACACACACACACACACGCGCACACGCACACACACACACACACACACACACACACACACACACACACACACTCGTTTCTCCCTATATATAAATGAATAATAACGCTTTCACAGACAGCAGGCGATGCAGATCTGAAAAAGTGTAGGAAAAGCTAAATGCAGGACTTGAGGAAGAGAAAGAGCTCGAGAAAGAAACTTGCAGTGAGATCGCATTCTGTTAGGCTCCGCCCATAGGAGGGGCAAATGAGGCACATTCAAAAAATGTTCAATTTGAGCTGATTTTTTTTTTCTTAAACATGACAAAGAACTTTGAAGCTTGAAGTGGTCTCTGGTTTGGTGCTATTGGGATCTTTTGGGTTTCTTTGGTTTTGGTTTGATTCTATGTTCAACCCTATAGCAGAAGGTTCTCTGTTGAAACCATGTCAATTAAGAGCTAGCTTCTGTACCTGTGAGGAACCTCAAGGACATGTGCAGGTACTGTTTTAAGTCAAGTTCGACCAATTGGTCTGGTGGATTTCTTGGTCAGTTTCCAAGAACACATTGATTACACTGAACAAAATATCATCCATAACTCTAAAAAAACAATAAACAATGCTAACTAAACAAATAAAGATCACACGTTCAATAACAAAATCCTCCTGCACACATTTTCAGAGATGCTCAGCTGCAGGCAGTTCCATAGGTTCTTGTTCCAGAGGTTCCTTTTCCAGAAGTTCCTGTTCCAAAGTTTCTAGTTTCAGAGATTAATTTTTTTACTGTTCTCAAGGTTCCTTTTGCAAAGGTTTTCTCTCTCCAATGTTCCTGCTCTAGAGGTTCCTCTTCTAGACATTCCTGCTCTAAAGGTTATTATTCCAGAGGTTCCTTTCCCAACGGTTCCTGTTCTAGAGCTGCTTCTTCCAGCAATTTTTTTTAAAGGTTTTTGTTTTAGAGGTTCTTCTTCCATAGATCCCAGTTCTAAAGATTCTAGTTCCAGCGTTTCCTTGTTTCCGAAGTTTCCTCTCACAGAGGTTCCTGTTTTAGATGTTCTTTTCCCCAGACATTCCTGTTATTGAGGTTCCTTGTCTAGAGGTTCTTCTCCCATATTTATATTGACATTTACTGAAGTGTTCTGGAGGTTCTTGTCCTAGAGGGTCCTACATCTCAAGTCTCATCTCTTAACCAAAGGTTTGGTGCACAGAGAGATATAAAGAAGATATTAAGGAGTTCAACATGAACATGATCTTGGAAAAACATCAAGATGTAACAAACTAGAGACAACATGAAGAGTCAAGAACTGCAAAACCAACTGACTGCACCAGAATTGAAAGTCTGCTCCATGAAAAAGCCAGGACCCTGAGGATACCTGAGATAAGAAGACACCATCTGAAGCTCTGGGCTTAACATTATGCAATCGAGACCCATGCTGAACTGTGATCTCAGGTACATCTAACACTTTCACACATCCTCTATTTCTCTTTCCAGCCTCCAGTTCTGTGCTCCTCTAGAAAGCGGTGAACCGGGCCCTTGGTGACAGATGGCATACCCTCCACTACCCCCAACACGCGCATGCACAAGAGCCCCACACCTGCCCCCCTGTACTGCAGCAACGCACCATATCCCTGACATTCTGTCTTATTAGAGTACTGCTAATTATCACTGCTTTTCCAGGAGAGGAAGAGAAAGAGAGAGAAGGGTCATTCTGAGGGACCGGGACAAATATCTGACGTTGCTGGACATCTGAGACCAGATCTTCATCCTCCCACTCGAACACTAAAAATCACTTCAGATATCTTGTTGCAGGCAAATAGCTCATTGGCGCATAATGCTTCTGACACCGGAGACTTCCAATCATCTAACCTGAAAACATCACCAAATCAACATGTCCTACAGGTGCGTTACTATAGAAACGTCAATCAAACGCTTTTAAACCAACCGGATTCCAGGACATGGCAGCACCGTGGTAAAACCGAAGGTTAAGCTAGTCACTGTGTGTAACAATTAAAAAAAAATATTTACTAGCAGCTATGCTTGCTGTACCCCACCCCTACCCCCACTCACACACACACACACACACACACACACACACACACACACAAACACACACACACACCAGTGAAAGCGAAGTTAGCCGTGCGCTAATCGGTAAGAGATTCGAGAGAAATGTGCAGCGGGAAACCGGGAGCGTGAAGTGGCGCCGAACAGAGGGGCTGCATGGAGCCGAGCCCAAAGAGAGGGACAACATGGCACATGTTCAACACACCCATCCCCCAACACACACACACACACACACACACACACACACACACACACACACACACACACACTCTCATGAAGTGTCAGCAACATGGACATGAATATACAACGTTTCCCTGTTTACCCCGAAATGCACACAAAGAGACACAGCGATTTCGTTTTTATTACACGTTACTGATTATTTATTTACTTATTCCTTTGTTTATTTGTTTATAATTTGCTAATGAAATTCTAAGGGAACTTTAGCATAGCACCTTGCCCCTTTTTTCTCCTACAACGTTTCTTTTTCCTTCAGAATTTGCAGTGAAACAAATCCCGAGGAGGAACTCAAACTCATGAAATTTGGATGAGGAAATGTATTTTTCAAGGATCGAGTTCACGCAAACACGAGCACAAAGTTCAACGCTCTCACACACTCACACACACAACAGTGTTTAGCTTTTCATGAGTTTGTAGGAACCCAACTGCTAACTCCTGGGCTAAACAGAGACCCTGCAGACCTTTCACCAGTAATAAAGAAACAGGAAATACCCCCCTTGCTCCGCAAAACCCCCCTCTACCCCGATTTTACACACAAACGCAAGCTGCTCTGAACCACCATCAGTTCCACCAAAGATAGTTCCCGCTGGCTAGACGTTTAGCCTGTTAGCCTTATGCTGAACTAAACAGAGACAGGGGCAGTGAGGGAGAGGAAGCAAAGGATGGAGGGATGGAAGAAAAGCAGGGTGGAGGGAAGTAGGAAAGGAAGAGAGAAGGGGGGGGGGGTGGACCAGCTGCCCAGGGAGCGCACATTACGAGATGGAGCTGGAGATAAGTGCTCTCCCCGGCCCCTTTTTCAGCTGCGTAATTAGCACAGTTCTTATCTGCCGCTTAATTCACATTCACACCAGCCATGAATGGGGAGCGCAGGCGCATGCGGGGGGGTGGGGTGGGATGGGGTGGATAGATGTGAAGAGCCCCCCACACACACACACACACATTTACAGTACATATACACCTAATCCTACCTAGACACATACTGAGGAGAGTCATGTATGAACACTCACAGGCAGACAGGTGCACACACACACACACACACACACACACACACACACACACACACACACACATGAACAGTACTTATAGATATAGTCCCACATATGCCAGCGCGCGCACACACACACACACACACACACACACACACACACAGTACTTATAGATATAGTCCAACATATGCCAGCACCCTCACACACACACACACACACAGATTATATATAATCTCTCTCTCTCTCTCTCTCTCTCTCTCTATATATATATATATATATATATATATATATATATATATATATATACACAAACATACATATACATATATATATATATATATATATATATATATATATATATATATATATATATATATATATATATATATATATATATATATATATATAGTACTTATAAACATAGTTCCACATATGCCAGCATATACATACACACACACACACACACACACACACACACACACACACACACACACACACACAGGAACATATTCTGTACTTACAGACTTAGTCCCACATACACCAGATCTTTTATACCGTGGTATAATTTGCCATTGATTTGGCAAATTTTTTTTCAAAGAACATGTTGCATTTTTTATTTATTTATCGGTTTATCCATAAAACAAGTTAGTTATCACGTGCGTTTGTTCGCTCGTCACTTAAACGCTGTTAAATCACGCCACTTCGACATCCGTCTATTATTAGGCTTTGAATCCGTTGCGCGTTGGCCGTACGAATTCCTCTAAATTAGCCGTTACTATGGAAACAGTAACGTATCACAAGCACTGTGCTCTTTTAAACCTGTAAGTTTTGCCCTTGGTACCAAAGTGTCAGAGGAAATTCATCAACGGCTTCTGGCCAATCGGAATCGAGAACCCAGAAGCCCCATGTATTCAAGAATAACTCCATCTCTGCCAGCTCCCATAATTCCAAGCGAGAGGTTCTCTTGGGTTTCGGGTTTTCTCGCTCTGCGCCGCCCCTCCCATCGCTTCTCCGCTTTGAACTCGTTGGAACAAAAACAGTGGTTTGTGCATCAAACCGTAATTTGGTAAAAGAAAAGTATCTAACACCGTGATCAGCTCAATCAGCGAAAAAAAAGAAAAAAAACCTCGATTTTTCTAGATAATTTAGGGCTTTTCAGTCGTTTTTTTTTCCTTCCCTATTTTCACCATCAAACGCAATCCTGCTAAATCTGCGACTGCGCACGCAGATATTCCAAACCTTTAATAACGGGGCTCGGGCTGCCGTTTCTTTAATTAGTTTTAATAGAGAGAATCAAGAGGTAATTTGGTGCACACAAGCCTGTATTCAGCTGTTAGCGTGTTCTCGGGGTGAGATAATGGCGTAGGGCTTAGCGCAGACGGGACAATATAAACACGTTTGTTTAACGTTGAAACATCGTCTGCTGTTTGGAGAGGCCGCAATAAAAGCCTGTGTCATTACGGCCGTAAATTACCAGGCTGCGTTTTGGTGGCGAGCGCCGTTCGAGCGTGTTCCACTCTTTTATCTGGCTTTCAGAAGAGACGCTCATTCCACCTCTTTGAAGTCGCGAGCCGTGGTCGAGATTTTTTTTTGTCCGTGGAAATGAGATGTTTCGAGTTCGTCGACACTCAGGGGTCACTGGTAGCTTACATGACAGTAACCTTGTTACCTTTATTAGCAATCTTTCAGCCTCAACAAATGTATCCGTGTTCCCCGTTTTTCAGAGTTAGTTATTAGCCGTTTATGCTAGCAGAACTACTAGAGTGTGAAAAGTATTGAAGAAATTCCACCAACCAGCATCCAGCGTTAATGCTAATACCTGCTAACACCATGTTCCAAAAAAAAAAAAACATGGCTATTGCTCCATTTGGATTTACTTTGCTTGTAAAAACTACCAATGTTCCTGATTTATTAGCATAATATCAGGTCACTAGTGAAGTCTCTTGACTAGCGGCTTATTATTTTCCATACCTGGCTCTTGGAAGCGGCGACCTTGGCGAACATGGCCTGCGACACCTTGGCCCTCTTCATCTCCTGCTGGATCTCGTCGTAGATGGACGAGCTGATGTTGAGGATGGATGTCTCCTGCTTGCCGTTCCATTCAGATGCCAGTGGCAGGGGCTTCACCTGGGCAGGGAGCCGAGATGCCTTTTCAGTCGGGTATAAAGACGGCGAAGTTTCAGTTACGTTTCCCATAAATGTACACACGGCAATCATTTAGTGATCGCTATTAATATATTAGATTGTAGTAGATTGTAGACTGTCTAACGGATCAAGCAATGGCAAAAAATACTTTATCCTGGTTTAATAAACAGGAATGATCTAGCAGTTGTAAAAAAAAAAAAAAAGAAAGAAAAGGAAAAAGCGAACCGCCAAAACAAATTCTGTATTCTATATAAGGGGGGTTAAATAGTACACAAAATTCACCACAGTACGTTTTTCAGTTTTTAAGTCACGGTTCGGTTCAATTTCGGTACGATTAGAGGGAAGAAATGCAAACTCAAAATTGCTTGTCGTTTTTTTTTTTTTTTTTTTTTTTTTTTTTTTACTACGTAATGTATTATTATTAACATTTGTGATCAACATTTGAACAGTTTACGTTTTTAAAACAATTTTCAATAAAATGCCTGCTTGCTTAAATTATAGCAAATAATTTTTTTATATTAATAAAAATATAATTATATACATCAAATTTATGCAATACACTTTTTATTATACTTAATTAAGTAATCAATTAAATTGGCACAAATTAAATTGATTAAATCAAATGAAATAAATGGAAAATTTTAATTAAATAGTTTGCATTTGTTAGACCCCATTTGGGTAATACAGATGTGTAAGTTAATTGTGTGTGTGTGTGTGTGTGTGTGTGTGTGTTACATTTAATATTTAATTTTCTAAAAATATAATCTACTTAACTCGTGCTTATTTCACCAAACCTTAACAAATGTCTTCATTACTTCCATCCTTCATTCATTCACTCCCTCCCTCGATATGTGAAATGGTCAGGATTTTTTCCTTTTAAGAGAAATTCTTGAAGTTATATATAAAACGCTAAAGAATCCATAGCGCTGGCATTAGCCGCTACCAGGAAGTAGCTAGCGCAAAACAAATCTTATTTCCAGTACGCAGTGAGTAGCCACAATGACACTGCCCTAACTTTAGTTTCTATTTTATACCCCTGGCATTGTTGTGTTTTTTTTTTTAAGTTAATAATAATAATAATAATAATAATGATAATATTAATAAGTTCGCCACTTAATAGGTTCCCGAGGAAACAGATTTTAACGAAGATGTTTTACACTCACTGTAAAGAGGATTGCAACCGAAAGCCCTGTAAGGAAAATATGTGTACCGTTACACCTACCTACCTACCTACCTACCTACCTACCTACCTACCTACCTACCTACCTACCTACCTATCTATCTATCTATCTATCTATCTATCTATCTATCTATCTATCTATCTATCTATCTATATATATATATATGTTTTGTCCTTGTTTGAAATTTCCTGCAAAATATTTTACGTACGCTATTTTCTATTTTAAAATATAGGCATAATCATGCAGGTCAGTCTGCATTTCTGTACACAAAAACATTAGACTTGGATTGGAAGGTCATGAGTTCAAAATCCCAGCACCATGGGCTTATGGGCGTCTCCCAAATAGGGTTGCCGAAAATACCAGGAATGATCAAGACTGAAAACTTTCCATGGGAATTAATGTCAATAAATAGAATATATAAATTATAACAGGGAACTTAAACCTACATGAACTGTGCATTCCTCAATAACATAACACACATCAATTCATCAATCCTGTACACAAAATACTGTCAAATAATGTCCATTTTGACGTGTATTTGTAAATTAACAAAATATTACATAAATTTATGTTTGCATTTTTTTTTTATATATTTTTTAATCTGTATCTGTTTGTTTGCATGTCGGCTTATGACCTAACAAAAAGTTTATAGAAATTTCTCAAAATTTCTCATAAATTCCCATAGATTCCCGCAATTCCCATAAATCCCTGGTAAGTGTTCAACTTGGAATTTTTAAAAAATTTCCCAGATGAAGTTTCAGTGGAATGTTTCTGGAAATTCAGCAGACATTTCTCAAACCCTTTGCAAGCCTACGCCCAAATGCCATACGTTTAAATAAAATAAATCATTCAAAAATAAGAACTGAATACCTGAAGACATTTTCACGATTATCGATATTCACGAATAACAATTCCGCTTGTTAACACACACACAAATAAAAAATGTTCCATAAAAAAAATCCCATTTTCTGAGGACCCCTCGCTGTAAAGGAAGTCGGGTGTATTGGGGCAATCGATCTTAAAGTGATATTAATATTATATTATACCAAAAGACTACTCACAGGAGAGATCCCAACCGGAATCCTGGGGTTCCAGTCTTCAGGTCTGATGTTGTTACATTCTTCTCTTCTGGGCTGCGCACACACACACACACACACACACACACACACACACACACATTTAAATGTGTTTAACTTCTCCGGACTGTGCGAATTTAATCAAAACTAATCTAATATTCCTGACACTCTACATTTAAAATGAAGAGCCACCCTTCCTGATTAATCGGCTTAATGTCTCTTTAGAGGACGAGGACGCTGCTGAACATTATCGCCACTCCTATCCGTTTCTGTTTTATTTTTTTTTAAACACAGAATGCGTTTAAACACTTCGAGTTTAAACCGTGTGTCTCGATTGTACGTCATTGCTCGAGGCATGAATTTTTGGGTTGTGCTCAAACACCCGTTCTTTCGAATGAAATAGTTTGTCTATTGCGTGTGTTTTAGTCGAGTCGAGTCGATAATGTGAGTCGGCGTGTGCCGTACCATGGGTAGGCTCTTGGCACGGCAAACCTCGACAGCCGGAGAGATAACTGGTCGCACATCAGGCAATATGTTTTGAGACGTATGAAGCGCGAATGGCATAAAACACATGGGTGTACGCCTGTGTGTGTATATCTGTGTGTGTGTGTGCATGTGTGTGTGTGTGTGTGTGTGTGTGTATGCCATTCTGTTTTTCATTTTGTCTGGTTTTTTTTTTTTTTAAATGCATTCCTCACATTTTAAAATTTCTTAAGGATTTTAAGATTTCAACGTGACTAATCAAAACGCCTCGAAGAACGTCTAGAAGAACTGTGTGGAAGTCGGCTTGCATGCCTGATGAACCAAATAAACAAGAGTAACGGCTGAACTAACCGAGTCGGAGTAGCAGCTGATTCTGGGATCTGAACTGGAAAGCAGCATCTGGTTCACTCCTACACTCTGGTTTGAGCACAAAAATACACACACACACACACACACACACACACACACACACACACACACACACACACACACATACAAACACACTTGAGCGATCATCAATGGCATTCCAGGCTCTGCTACTGTGCAAATCTCAGTGTGAATGAGCAAAAAGGGGTGGGGTGGGGTGGGATGGGGTGTTTTTTCCTGAATTAAAAAGCATGGCTTTGGGTCCACTCAAGTGCACTCAGAGAATGTAGTGTGTAAGCGAGGAAGCTATGGAGTGTTTCGCGTGTATGCGGTATTCGTAAAAAGCTAGCTAGCTATTTGTTTTTTCTTGTCCCGTGTTTCTGTAAACACGAACGAACGAGAACCTTGTGAGTATATTCAGATTACATTCTCGAGTACAAATTTAGTTTCTGACCCACAAATTCAGAATTCAGACAAAAGAAATGCCGCCCTACAAGAGGTGGATTACGAGCTCATATCTATTACCTGACACTGCTGCAGTGGCTGAGCTGCATTACGGGGAATTTCCACTATTTATTCATTTATTTTGTTTTTTGCAAAGATTAGACATGCTGAGCTTTGAACATGCCTTGATTCATTCACAAGCAATTTCTTTGGGGTTCAGTGGTTAAGCCTCTGGGTTAATGATCAAAATTTTGGGTGTTCAAGCTGCAGTATCGCCAAGCTGCCACTGTTGGGCCCTTGAGCATGGCTCTTAACCAATTTGTGCTCCAGGGATGCTGTATCATGTCTGACCCCAGCTTCCTAACATCGCTGGGATAGCTCAGTGGTTAGGGCTCTGGGTTACTGATCAAAAAGTTGGGGGTTCAAGCCCAGGTATCGGGTATAAGGGCCCTCGAATGAGGCAATAAACCCCCTGTGTTTCAGGGGCGCTGTATCGTGGCTGACCCTGCGCCATGACTCCATGTTCCTAACATCGCTGCAATATGCGATGAAAATTATTTCCCTTTGGGCTCAATAAAGTATTCTAAAATACGATAAAACTAAAATATGCAAAGAATGAATGTGACTGTGCTGTAATGTTTGGAAAAGCCTCTCTTTCGACCCTAGCGCAAAATTTGTTAGGGGGGTGGGTTTCGTTCGGGTTGGTGTAGAAGTACCAAACCACTAAATAAACTACTATAGGAAGGATTCGACTTATAAAGCATTCAGGGACGTTAGACAAATTAGTGGTAAAAATTGTTTACGTTATCTGTTACCTAAGTATTGTTTTGTAAGGGGAATTTCGGACAACCCATGCTGAGTGTGCACAGCAATGACGACTGAAATGAATGTGAGGGACATAAATAGACTGGAATATAACGATAAATCAGCAGGTAATCTCAGTTCTACATAAACAGCGTCATTGCTACGAACGAGTCTCTTACCTGGACAGGGCGTGATGGCGGAGTGCTAATAAGCGGGGCAGGACCCATGGAGGACGCCGCCGTTAAACTCCTCTCTCTCTCCTCCTGATAAATGCGGTCTCTCTCGGCCTCGGGAAGCTGCAGGAAGTTCTGCATGGCCCTCAGGTTCACCAGCAGGGACTGAGATGCCGTTTTTGGATCTTCCTCTTTCCTCAAAATCTCCGATAATAATCCCTGAGACCAAAACAGTGACACGGGGCATGTCATGGGCACGAACAAGCAGAATTTGCCACCGACAATTAGCTGCAACAAAGATATAATTCAATACGGTTGTTATGGAGGCTGCTGTCCTTTTTTCGATTCCCTAAAATTTTCCAGGAGGCTTCATTTGAATGGCTCCAGAAGAACGTATGATAAATATTATATAAAGTCAAGAAATCTCTTCTGGAGTAGAATAATAGCACAGGCTGCTAATTTGCGTAAAAAAAAACAAACATAACTCTTGTGCTCATGCTGCACGCATTCCGGAAGATTCTTATCACTTTCACACGACTTCAAAGCCACACGGAAGCTGTAATGCACCTTCCCAGAGCCATGCAGAACATCTTTCTGACATTATCTGCGCTGCAAGGGGAGGGAGGAAAATCGCTGATTGGGTGTGGGCTCCCAATGCAGTGCTGGAGAGCCAGGTTGGAGGTGGGTATATCATTAATGTTTTACTTATAGACAAGTCAAAGGACCTCATGAAGACTTGCCTATACGGTGTCTGACATTGCAGTTACAAACACTCTTTGCTCCATCTTTTGCTCCATCTTCTCAGCGCATAGTTTGGTCGCTTTAGCCGTAAACACGAACAAGCAAACTCAACAAAATGCATTATTTTTAACCAATTATTTTAAAAAAATGCATTCTTTAGACAAACAGTCCCCGATTTACGATGGAGATGCGTTCCGCTGACCGCATCGTAACATGAAAATATCGAGACATGGACTAGACTTGCCAGGAGTCTTAAAGAATGGTGATCAGTATGTGGTACAATGCTGTAATTTGTTAATAATTAACAAATTAAAATATATAATTTAGCAAAACAGAGCAATTTACACTACAATCGTATATAAGTGGAGGGCAAAGCTGGAGGCGCTCTGTTTTAGTGTTTCGTGACGCCGATAAAAATTTGAGAGAAAAAAAGCTAAAATTGGGCTTTGAAACAATAAAAACCCCAGAAAAAAAAATACGCGCTCTAACGCCGTGACAACTGAACTTTGTTTACGTTCCATCCTGGCAGCGTTCGAACGTATCGTACCGCATACAGTATGTGCTGCTACGTTCGCCTTGCCGCGTAAAAAGTACATTTTTGTCGTCATCCTATGATCGAAAATTATAAATCGAACCTTCGTAACTCGGAGACCATCTGTACATATAATATCCTCTTAAACATGAGAATATATCCAGCAATCGTCCCTGAACCTCTGCAGTCGGATAATGGGTTAATACAAGTCCTTCAGGTCCTGGCATGCTAATCTGTCTGATTTGTCTAATTCCATCCCCGTTCTCCGTGACAACAGTCGAGCCTTGTCTGTTTATTCCAACAAACAACCAGCATGGAGCTTCCATCTCCGAGAGCATTCCACCGTTTGTTAAGAGAAGAGTGATTAGCGTAAATGTGGCCTGCTTGTAGTGACACGCATCAGGCAAACATGTCATAGCTGATGTATGGTGCGTTGCTGCTAAGAAATGATTCAGCGTTCTGACTGTCAACAAAACAGTTTTCACGGTCAACAAAGGCAACCTGAAATGAAGGTGCTCGATGCGCCTGTTACGGCTGTACGTGAGGCTTTTCTTTTCCGTATCAAGCTGAGGTGAAACGCAGACGCTCTGACTGCACAAATGGCGTATATATTTGCAGGTATGTGAACGGACAGGAATATCCAGAGTGCAAATCTGATAAAAAAAAAAAAAAGATTTTGCAAATCCGATAAAACCATGTGACTCATCTGTAAGCAAATTTTTCGTTCACATTGAACCACATCTAAGTTTAAGTTTACGAGGATGAGGGGAAAAAAAAACCAAAAACATAATTGTCATGATTAATCACCTGTGACAAAATCTTGTGGGGAAAAAACTTAATGAGGAACAAATAATGAGTCATCGGTTATCCAGATAATTCAGCCAAAATGGATTCTAGCCAGCTAAGTAGTGAGAAAAATCAGCTGGGTTCTTCGCCCGGCTAGGTAAATCCCTCCAGGTCCATTAGCTAATACTTCCTTATTCTTTGGCATTTGGGGGAAAAGTGAATATCTAAAGTCTCTTAAACGTATAAAGCTTAGATAGGAAAGAGGTTTTGGCTTGCAGTCCTAGCAAACAGTATAACAAGGAGACAAAATAGTTTAACTGTAGACTAAATAAATCTTGACCTTTCGGATAAACAAACGACAACTTTTTTTTACCGCTAACCTCTATTCCCTGACTTACGATAGAGATGCGTTCTGATGACCCCATAGTAACTTGAACATTTTGTACGTCGAGACGCGGCCTGGCCTACCCAGGAGTTTTAAAGAATGGCGATCAGTATGGGGTAGTGCACTGTTAATAATTTAACAAATTACAATATATAATTTAGCACAACAGAGCAATTTACAGTACCGTAACGGATAAACTTTACCGTATATATAAATGTGGTGGCGGGCACGTAGATGAGCGCCGGTTCGCCAGTGGAGGACGGAGGAGGACCGATAAGGAGGGAGGAGGACCGATAGGAGGAAAGAAAAACATTGGGCTTTGAAACACCAAAAACACAGAAAAAAATACAAACTTGATCACCAAGACAACTGAACTCTGTCGACCTCTGACGAGAGTCCCAACATATCGTACTGCATATACGCAGCTACGTTTGCCTGCCGCGCAAAACTATTTTAACAATTTTGTCGTATTGCTATCGTCATCGTTAGAACGAAAAGTCGAACCATCGTAACTCGGGGACTCCCTGTGCTTAGAAATCCCGAACTCATCGTGATGCTGTGCTTCTAGACAGTTTCATAATCCTAGCCGATATCGTACCTGAGTCCTGTTGAATGCGACTCGAGCGA
>NC_139598.1:16320928-16323428 GCF_946808225.1 Silurus aristotelis | reverse complement strand
TTGTCTTTTCCTTATCCTGAAGTTCCTAAAGCTGAAAAACTGGGAAAAAAATATGTAAAAAGGAATGAAAACGACCGTCCTGACACCGGAGACTCCTTCAACAAGAACCACAGAAACAATAAGGTATTAGAACGAGCGCATTAATATAACTGCTGCTACGCAAAGACCAAGGCGACCAATCAGAATCAAGGATTTGCCAGCACTGTGATAAACACAATTGTTTAACATGTCTCTGGACGTGGGAGCATGACATTTTCCCTTCAGTTGAACAAACCGGTTCCAGCATAACGATGTGAACAAAAGCATAAAGAAGTGCTTTACATAGATTGGAGTGGAAGATCTCCAGCTATAGAGCGCCAAACCTACTGAACCCTATCAAATCTCCAAAATCTTGTGGAACATCTTCCCAGAGGAATGAAGGTTATTATAACAGCAAATGAAAACTAATTATGGAATGGGATGTTTAAAAAAAACACGGACAGTTTTGACGAATGTTTGTCCATTTACTGTATACTGTGTTTCAAGACCTGACGTTTATAATTCATGGAATTTCTTCACAGAGGTTAACAGGCAGCCTGCCAGGTAAGATGAGCTTCAGTATGCGAGATAAAAAAAAAAGGAAATGAAAAAAAAAAAAAGAACACGGCAGCCTTGTATACAGGAAGATTTACTATCCAGATAGCTGAACAGATGACGCTTTGGGGATTTCTCGCCTGCGCTAATGCGAGTGGCACCGGCGGGCTGCTTTTAAAAGAGAAGCCGGCGTCGGTGCAAGAGGCCACACAGCTCGATCTTCTCCACTCTGTGTTCCTTTTCATTCGGACGCATTCCTTACAAATTTCGGTTTCATTAAGCCTCAACACTTAACACCTTAATGGCCCCGGGCTCGGTCCCACACGCAGCTCGGAGAACGTGGCCTGATTGTTATAAATATTCAAAGGAGGAAAACCATCTGTTTTGAAATTACAGGTCTCGCAGCTTTATCATTTTCATTGAATACAAGCGCCCGGGGACGGTCACGCCTCCTCGTTCGCGGACGATCGACTTGAGCCGATTTGGATTTTTATTTCTTTATTTTGGAATGCGGCAAGAAGGTCTCGAGGTGCGGGGGTGGGGCGGTAGATGGCAATCGCACGTTTATGCGAGGAATCCGAAAAGATTGTGGATGTACTGTGTGGTAGAAGACGAGAGCACCAGCGGGGGCAGGATGGTGGGGTAGCAGCTCGTTGAAGACGTTCCGAGGCCGCTGTGTGTGTGTGCCTGGGAAGGACGATTAACCTTTATTGCGAGTGTGGGCACAGCTGGGGAAATGACGAGAATGAGAGAAAAAGGTGGAGTAAAAAACGAAAAGAAAAAACTTATCAGATGTTCTTCTGTTGAAATGGAATTCACATTTCTGCATCAGGATCATCGCGCCGATGACGGACGCTGATAACGGACCGGAAGAAGGGGGTTGGGCCACAATGAAGATTTATGTCTCGGCTGATTGAAAAAGGTGCAAATAATTACGCAAAAAATGCGTGGAATCGTTCATTCCGCTGACAGCCGGGCCTGTTGTGTGGGCCGCTGTGACGCATCCATCTCTCCCCTCCCTCACAGCCCTCTGCTTTTGACACAGATGTTAGAATAAATGCTGTTCATTAATCACGCCTCTTGTGCGCTTTACAGCACGTGGCCTCAGCGTTTTATTAGTCGCCGCCGCGGGAGAAAAAGAAACGACGAGATGTTTGGGTCGAGACCGACCTTTCGTCCGCAGGTAAACGGGAAGAGGCCGAGGCCCTTTAAATGATAAGCATCTTCAGGCGTTATCAGCAAGGCCAGGAAGTCTCGCAAGGGCTCTATCGTGCTCAGTGATCTGCCTGGAACGAAAATGTGTCGCGTCCTGCTCTGCCGCTTTCTGCCATCGCTGGTTTCTCTTTCTCTCTTTCTGCTGTTTCCTTTCTGTCATTGTGTGTGTGTGAGGCCTCGATTCTTTCTCCTTTTCCCACCACGTCTTAATTACAGTTTCTTTCACACCAATAGCAGTGGGGTTACAACACATGTAACGCCGACGCCAGTCTCGCTTACGCACCGGTCGTGTTGAAGGGTTGAAGGGTTCGTCTTGCATCTCCACGTCTACCAAACAACCTGAACACTCAATACGTTCTTGAGCTTTCCCTTTCTTTCTGTAAGGCATTCAGAGGCCAGACACACCACACACACAGGAAAGAGAAAAATGCTGCTGGGGGAATAAATCGAAACGCTCGACAACACGGTGGACAAAAGCCCTCTTTTTAAGCCTGCTGCTCCCCCGGCTCCAGCGCCAGTTAATTCTCCCGATACTCTGTTTGTTAACCTTCCTCGTTGTGTGCGAGGATTAATGTCCTGAATATCAAGGACAAGTTAATCCTATAAAAGTTGCCAATCATGTGCCATAAATATGCTGAGCTCTGCAGCCGCGCTGGGAGTTTAGCATCCGAGATTCTCTTCGAGTCGCTCTGGATGTTGCGAGCTCAAATCT
>NC_139598.1:16283428-16315928 GCF_946808225.1 Silurus aristotelis | reverse complement strand
CACACACATATATATATAGAGAGAGAGCATGTGATACTACATAACTGCAATTCAAAATTTTAATCAGTTTAGCTGCAAATCAAGATTGTTCTAGAAAATCCAGGTAGCTACAAACGGCTAGTGAATAGCTAATGGTAGCTAGGCTAGTCAACAATACGATTGTGTACGCTAAGCTTTCACACGGACTAGAAAGGTAGCGGCTGTATTTTATGAACGGACGTGACCTAATGAAGAGATGAAGAGCGAGATAGAACCGGCGTTCTCTCGATCACTGAATTGCGACAAACAATCGCCGATTGCCGTGGAAACAAAATGTCCATGGCGGGAAATCGGAGCTGATCCAGTTCCTCATCCGGACAAAGGTCCATTGGGGTCTGGACATCTCAGCATGGTTTGGTTTTAAAAGTATATGTATTTGTACAGCTTTGCATCTGACAGCATTATTGAGGAACTTGGATCGGATTAAACTCCACCCCTGGACTATTTTTTTTTCCATTTTAGATCAAAGGCTAGCTAGCTATGCATGATCGTTCAGATGCAGGTTTTACATAGTCAAATTTCAAGACAATTTATGACCAGTAACCCACACAAATACATTGTTAGCAACTGGATTTAACCGAGCCCTAAATTCAAGCTGAGTATCGCTAAACTTGCACTTTCCTGTAGCTAAAAAATAAAATCTGTTTACGGCTGTGGTACAATCCAAGAGATTCGCGCCAATTACAGAAAGCTGATTGGCTGCTGCATGTTGGTCTCACTTGTAGTCGTAATACAGCGATTTATATTTGGACTGGCGAAAGAAAAAATACGCCACCAAGGAAATTAACAAACAACATTCTAAAGTACATTCTAAGATCTAGAAGTTAAGAATTTAAGACTTTTTGAGGCCTAAATTTTGGATTTTTAAGGTTGTTTTTTTTTTTTTGGAAACACTGAATCAGTTTGTAATCAGAAATGTTATTTTCCTCTCTATGTTGAGGGAGAGCATGATAGAGTTTTAAAAGTCTACAACTTCCCTTGTGGTTGACGAACATGCAAAAGCGAAACTTTAGGGCAAAAAAATTGTCCTTTCCCATCGAAAAACTTATTGAAAATTGATCATACAATTTTTGCAGCAGAAGTTTGTGAACCATCAGCTCAATACATTTGATCCATCGGTATGTTGCTGAAATTAAGACATCCTGTATCCATGGTTATTAAGAAAGCTAGCAGGTTGAAACCCGAGTCTCAGACAAAAAGTGATGTGAGGTGATGTATGATGATTTGAGGTGAGGTGATGCGACGTGTGGTACCTTTAGCCTGCGCTGCGGAGCTGTGAGAGTACCCCAGCGAGAGCAGCGCCATCTCGATCAGCTGGTTAAAGAGCATGTCCTTTCTGACCAGCACGAATTCGGCGTGCTCTTCCCTGCTGTCGAAGTCGATCGGGTTCTCGTAGTGCTCGACGACACAGAACACGGGAAGCATGTTTCCTAGGAACCAAATCACACGCCACATCAAAGAACATCGTCCACCCTGAGCTTCCTGATATATATAGCATTTAAAGAATACACCATTTTGGGGAAATGATAACGTTTGCATTGGTCCAAAGTTACAGTCAACACTTTTTTAATATCTGCATTCCTTTCCACCAATCAGAATCCTGCTCTTCTATGGTATTAATAATAACAATAATAATAATATTAAACATCCCAAACGTATTAACAATATAATACTAAGCGACGCCAAAATAAACCGTTTTCCTGTATATCATACATTCCCGACTTCCCATAATGCTTTGCAGCACCTCTCTGCATATCCTACAGCCTGAAGGCTTACTAGTCTGTGTAAACAATCCTGTGCTATTAAGGAGAAAAAAGGATAAGTAAAAAAAAAAAAGGCGAATCCCTGTCCAAAGCCGTCATGTGTTCGGGTTTTACTCGGCAAATATCACTTAATGCCAGCCAGCTGAAACACTCCTCCGCTGAAATTTGGAGGAACTTGGGCTAATATTAAAGCAGCATATCATAATAAAGTTCCGTGAAGCCTGAAGCCTGACCCTCCCCGAGGATGCTAACGTCCTCTGGCAAACAATCAACGACCCGGTTAGCGCACCGATCCCCGGAGCAATGTGCTGAAGGGGGCATTTTAACAGATAAAGACCTAACAATAAAGAATGCTGTGTCGGTCCGTTTCGGGATCAATCCGGAGCTTTGTTTTTCCGGCCGCCGCATTACGGGCCACGCTAAATATTATTGGCGAGGGGGAGGAGGAACAATGCCTGGAACGACGACAAAGTTCGGGCGAACTCTTGTCCGACGTATTTTCTAAAAGAAAACGCGGACCTGAAAGTCTCGGTTACGTCTGTGAAGACTTTGCTGAGGGATCAAATCTGATTGGTCAGCAGCTCCGATCAAGCCACGTTTTTGTCTTGTTCACGTCGAGAGTTCGAATTGAGGGACTTTTGATTTGGTACTTGTTCTCTTTTGGATCCATGCAAATTTTCAATAGATCGGGCTGGACAGGATAAAGCCTGTGCCGTGAAAGGATTCTGACCATGCGAATCAGACGTGGTGTGAAATTGAAGACGGGAGAAATTTCTTGACGTTTTCTGAAATGTTAGCAACTGTTGCCTTGCGCTTCGGGAATTCTTTTTTGTCGAGCGGTGGGATCGCAGGTTGTAATAGAGCCGTGGTAATAAACGGAAGAAATCGCAGTTATTATAAATGCGGTGACACGTGGCCACGTACCTCTCTTGTGCGAGGTCTTGAGCAGGTGCGGAGAAGGTTTGAAGGCCACTCCGGAGAGTTTGGCGCCGGTGCTGCCCAGGCGCGAGCGCCCCTGAGGGCTGCCGTTCTGTTCCAGCCTCGCTATCTTGGCCGGGGGGCCCTTGTCGTTCAAACCCCCCACCAGTTCGAGCCGCTCGCAGTTCTCCTTCCCCAGGCACGCCTCGCTGAGATGGTCCATCATGACTCAGCTCCACTGCTCACGGTCACCTGTGGACAGAAGGGAACGTCAAGGCCGGATCGTTGCCGAGGGGGTCGACTCGATTAGCTCTTACACAGGCACATACGCGCTCGGGGAGGGATTCTGCAACCGGTAATCTTTTGTAAAAGGTTTTTGTAAAGATGCAAAATGTGTATCGAGCAATGTTTTTTATAATAGTTACTTCAATATGGAAAAGAAATGCCAAAGGTCACATACTATGGAGGGAAACCTTGATGTCACAGAACCACTCAGAAGCTTTAATGAACATCATATACACTCTTATTCCCAAAAAATTCAAACCTAATCCCAGACGCTTTTATATCACGTGTTATCGTGTCTGAATGATAATGAAGATCTATGCAAAGTTCCACTGCTCACTACAATGAGCTTCGTCACTGGTTCCTTCGCTGGTCCTAAATAACACCGAATATTTCAAATGAAAAAAAAAATATGCATGGACATGGACAATCAGATCGAAGCGAGATCAAAATCCGATCTAAATGATGCTTCAATCGTGTTTTTATCTACAGTATTAAAGCAAGAAGAAGAAAAAAACTAACATTGGATCTTCATATAAGGCAGCTTGCAGTTAGAAGATTTGTGCGAACCAAGAGATTCAGGACAGGACGTCGTCTCTGATCTATATATTATATAATGCATAAGAGCGTGCACGTGAAAGCCTTACACACGTGCACATTTCTACAATATACCTTTATAAAAAATAATATGTCTAATTTGATTTAAAAATAGATGATACATCTGTGAGTGCATCCGTGAATACAGACCTACACGAACAGATCTCTGCAGCTACAAACAATTCCACAATCGTTCCCTCGACACACACACACACACACACACACACACACACACACACACACACACACACACACACACACACACACTTTTCCTGGAGAAGAACTCTCTGATCCATGCTAACGTTTCGTGACTTCTCTGGTGCTTCTTGCTCTTTATCTTTTGGAGCATGTATTATGTATGACCATCCCATCCGTATCTGAATCCCATGCTGTGAGAGCAAACAAGCCAGGGTTTTCTTTCTTTCTTTCTATCTATCTTTCTTTCTTTTTTTTGTGCAAATGCATTCAGTTGCTGAGGACTCCACACCTCTGTGCTTCTCCAAGCACTGCGCAAAGCACCAGGAAGGAAACTAATATTACAGGATGGGTGATCGAGTGAGTACTCTTAGGACACATGAATGTCTTTACTGTCTCTCTCTTTCTTCACTCAGGAAGAGGTGAGCTCGTGCATTTGGTTTTTATAGACATTTTCAGAATGCAGAAAAAAAAAATGATGCACGAAGCCTCAACTTTTTTTTTTTTTTTTTTTTGCATTTCTTAAATTACCACAACACAGAATGTGGTTTTAATCAGAAATACGGACGTCTTTGAAGAAAGAAAACTTATCTTGCAATCATAAATAAAAAATAGTATAATAATAATAATAAAGCAAGATCTATAAACAAACATAGCCAAACATCTGACATAACCCCCTATACTGTATAAAAGCAATAAATTCCAGTGAGTTCATGTGGAATAAGGTTCATCTTATGTGCATGACTGCATGAATAACCTACTTTAGGGTTTAAAAAAAAAACAGTGCAAAAACCTGCACACTTGTGCAAATTGCATTAAAACACTGATGGCCTTCTGAGGTTTTGTTTTGAAGCATCCATGCATTTAATATCCAACATGATCATGCGTGCAATAATGCAAGATAATAAAGAAAAACTTGTTCTGAACTTTTCAGCACTAAGTTACATCATTTCTTTGCAGAAGTGCAAACACACACCTTTGAGGTGCGACTAAATTACAACATTAGATTTCAAAGCAATGTCATTTTGTTATCTTTGCACGCACACACACACACACACACACACACACACACACACACACATACAAACACACCTGGAAGTCAGAGTCACGTCCAAACTGAAACGCTCATCAAGGGATCGAAGTTTGGGGAGTCCGTGCAAAACTTTACACCCTTCCCTTCCGTCGCTCGTGCCAACCCGACAATTAACGACTCGAGCGGCCGTGCGCGAGCGCGTTAACGTGGGGCAAGGAGGAGGAGGAGGAGGAGGAGGAGGACAGGGGTAAAAAAAAAAATAAATAAATAATAATAATAATAATAATAATAGCAAAAAATAAGAAAATGAGAAGGAAGGATGAGCGGGACAGGGCGATGCACGGGTTATGGTGATGGGTTGCTCGTTAACGCGAGATAGCTGAGCGGCGCGAGCTCTGTGCGACTGACGACTTCACGCGAGTTTGAGCGGCTCCTGGTGTCGGTGCAGTCCGGGCTGGTGGCGAAGGAGCGACCGAGAGAGCGACCGCGGCGCCGGGAATGAGCGAGAAGGCGGAGGGAACGCGAAGGGCATGGCGACTCACGGATCCGCGAGCATGCTCGTAAACCGGGAGAGAGGAGAAGGAGCAGCAGCGGCGGCGGCGGCGGTGGTGGTGGTGGCGCGGAGAAAACGACGCGGAACAGCGGGCGGCGCTTCGCCTTTCCTCTCCTCTCTCTCGCTCGCTCTTCTCTCCTCTTGTCTTGTCTCTTTCCCTTCTTCTTCTTCTTCTTCTTCTCCTCCTCTCTCACTCTCTCTCTGCTCCAGTCCGGTTGCAAAGCGGCGGAAGCGGACAAAAAAACGGAGAGGCTTCTTCTTCTTTTTTTTTTTTTTCATCCGACGTGCGTGCGTGTGTGCGCGTGTATATAGATATATGTTGGAGTGCGCGCGCGCGCGTGCGCTCGGTTACACTTGCGATTCACTTTCCGGCGTCGAATGAAGGCGCGCTACAAACGCATGACAGCTTCTCTCTCTCTCTCTCTCTCTCTCTCTCTCTCTCCCCGTTAAAACCCTGAGTTGCATTGACTCATCACTCCCCCATTCGCTCGGTGCTGCACGCGCTGCTCGCCGTCTTCCTCCTCGTGGCAGAAAGAACATAAACCAAACACTACCCCCCCCCCCCAACCATAATAACCCACTCCCCTCCCCTGTCTGTCTCTCTCTCTCTCTCTCTCTCTCTCTCTCTCTCTCTCTCTCTCTCTGAAAACGGGCCGGTTTGAGGCGGGATTTTCGCAGCGCTGTGGCCGGAGGTAAGGCTTTTTACACGGGCGACGATTTGAGGGAAAAAAAAACAAAAGTGCAAAATCCAAAACTATAATGATGGGAAAGATGGATATTTTTTTCCTTCTCTCGGCTTTCCACGGCCCCGGTCGATTAGGGCCGGCGGCGTGCACGCGCCCAGATCCCGAACACCCCCCCCCCCCCCCCCCCCCCACCGAACGTGCACACGCGCGCTCTCGAGTGATAATTGGCTGGACCGCATTCGGATAGGACGTGCACAAAGTGGTGAGAGAGAGAGAGAGAGAGAGAGAGAGAGAGAAAGAAAGAGAGTTTGGGTTTTTTTCTTTCTTTCAGGTAAATATTAACTAATGAAGAAAAAATACCGCGTGAGGAATGCGCGTGCACAGCTGCTCAGGTTTTTTTTTTTATACCGACTGGAGCCCCTCACTTGCACACTGCCCCCCCCCCCCCCCCCCCCAAAAAAAAAGAAAGAAACCAATAAGCTAATGACCGATTGATTGCAGCAGCTGATGATTTTAATTTCGGTGCAGCCGCTTGTGTGCTGTTTACTTTTCATTCATATAAGTTGTTGACCGTGGCACGAGCCTGTCAGGACTTTATCTGCAAATCCAAGCAGATCATCAGAACCTTTTGCATGGGAACATTTCCTTATGCAAAAAAAACAGAGAGATACAGAGATAAGTGCAGAAGAAATATTTCTGAGATGACTGATAACATGAGATATACTTCAGCTGTAGGGTTGAGACCTTATTAATATTTAGGAATCATTGAAGGATACACATATGCATACATTTTTTTTTTCATTAATATTAATTTCAGAATGCTTTGGGCCTAAGAAGAGCATAGTGATATCTCAAGGCTGGATCTGAACGCCATTGCAAAGGACTTCAGGAAACATGGCACATCACACACACAAATTCTCCATCATGTTTTGTCCAATGCATTATTAAGTGTATTATACATGTTTATAAAATGGAATATCTAATCCATCTATTTTCATTTATAATCGAAAGAATTTCCAACCGGAAATGAGGATGCAAAACAGAGGAGCACACTCCATAAACCTCCTGCAAACTATAATACATTTACAAAACAATAAAAAATAAATAAATAAATATATAATAACAAACTAACAAACAATTTTCCCAAGACAGTTTTCTAACCCCCTATACACAAAGACTTTCATGTACACATTGCACATGATAATATACATCCTTAATGTCTTTCTCCATATTTGTGCTCCATTAAAAAAAATATATATTACATTCATTAATATCATCTCCATCAGAGTATGTTTGCCGCCTGGCTATTTGTGGAAAGTGTGTCAGAGTGTGTCGAGCGGCCGGAGTGATTCAGGCCTGTGATAAAAATCTTCAATGTTTTCAAAAAAAAAGAAAAAAAAAAACAGCAAAATCGAGCACTTCTGAGTTATTTGCAGCGCTAATACGCAACCTGGTGCAGCAGGAAACGTACGTTTGTATGCTACGCTGATATTCTGCAAAAGATGGTCAGTTTCTTATGAAATTGCAATCTGTAAACCGCAGCGCTGGTGTGAGGCGTGAAGCGCGATGCGATAAACACCAGCGTGATGTAACAATTCCGAGCCCTGTTTCTCTCTCTCTCTCTCTCTCTCTCTCTCTCTCTCTCTCTCTCTCCCTCTTTCTCTCTCATGCGTGACCTTTTTGCAGCTGAAAATAAGAGGCCTTTCCGGCGCTGACAAATCTGCACGAAGCTCACGCTGGCTCTCTGGGGATGCCAGAGCTCTTGTAAAAGACCGCCGCGTGGGTGGTGTAGCTGAACTAGCTCTGAGTTTGTGTGTGTGTGTGTGTGTGTGTGTGTGTGTGTGTGTGTGTGTAGCGACACCAACAACCCAACTAGGTGATAGTGTAAACAGTCAGAGCCAGTCAGGCTACCAGGCCACACTGAAAAAACAGGCCCACAGGAACACAAGCACAGGACCATAATTAGCAGCAGCCAACCTTCTTCTAAATCCTCAAATTTCCCATTTTATTTATTTATTTTTGTTCTAACTCTGCTCGACTTTATCCAGCTCCACTACCCAGTTTGTCTCAGCATCTTCAAGCGTTTTACTTTTTTTCTTTCCTTCTTTCTCCAAGCTGTCGCTTTGATTTGCTTGGACAGTCACTCGATGCGGTAACTGGATGTAAAGTCTCTGTAACGCTCCTGGAATTGTGTGCATTAAGCAGATTTTCTAGACACTATGTTTTTTTTTTTTTGCTTAACTAAATGCATGGGAGGAAAAAAAAAAAAAAAATGGATGCATAGGAGATCAATCATGTTCTTTAGTATTAAAGGATGATCTAATATTTGCTTGCTATATGTCTGGATTTCTACCCAAAGCCTTGTTTGGGTGGATAGTGGATTGTGTGGCATCTTTTGCATCATTTTCCCACTTTTTTTTGTATGACACAGACATCAAAGCAGCCCTTGAGTCGAAATCCAACAGAGCAATCAAAAATTAGGCAAAACATTTTTTTTTGCAGGGCCTTCCTTCCATTTTTGACACATACTGCCAGACGTGTTGTGTATTCATATAGCAGTGTCTCTCTGTGTATCGTACTGCCTTTAGAAAGCCCATGAGGAGATGTTAAGGGAGACGGCGGCCATGTTTGAAATGCACCACGGAGGCTTTAGCGTCCATCGTGGCCGTCTGAGAGCGAGACACTGCCAAGAGGGGCTTCGCTCTGCCAACAGGTGCTGACACTGCCAAGCACTCTGGCACTATCACACGTAAACACACACACACACACACACACACACACACACACACACACACACACACACACACACACACACCAGCAGTGCCCTCTCTGACATCCGGAAGGGCACAGAGCTTCAGTGATGATTCGATCGCAGACGATTCTCATTCAGAAGCGCTCGGTTATTTTTAAGCTTTTTACGAAAAGCAGCGACTTCAAAGAAGCGTCTGATCAAAAACGACTTTTTTCTAGAAAAATCGCAGGCTTTTATGTCGTCCTTCGTTTTCTGCACCTGCTATTGTTTGATATCCTGCACTGACATCACGAGAAATGAGCAGACTAGCGAAAGAAAACATAATCCTCAGTCAGTGTCCACCTAAAGTTTTGAAAGAAAAAAAAAAAAAGCACAAAAGAATCACAGGGAACACTTTTTTTTCCGTTTCCAGACCTGCTTCTCTCACCAACGCGCTCCCGTTCGCAAGGTGGCGTGGGCGTTGTTTTGTCTTGGTGTTCGCCAGTTCTGCGGCGGTAGCTGTGCATTAACGTGATTATTGAAGCTCGCGTTATAAATCAGGGCCAAGTGTATCTTGGCAGTTTGATAATGCAGCCAGCATGGGGTAGAGTCATCACTGCCCACTTCGCTCGCTCGGAGAGAGAGAGAGGGCTCGACGCACCCGCCTGACGAAGGGAATGGGATTTTAAAAAAAAAACAAATAAATAAATAAATAAATAAGCAAATAAAAAGCAGCTCATCACGCCGAAGGCATAAAAAAACCACCCGAATGGCGATTTATAACTGTGAAAATTCGAACGTGTTCTGTTTTCCCGGCGTCGCTTGAATCGTCTAAACTAAATGGCACACAGACGATCGGGAAATCGACGCGAAATCTTTGGTACATTCCTAGAAGGAAGTGTATGTTAGAGCAGGTCGTTGATTTGCTGTTTTTCTACCTCAAACCTGCTGAGATGGAAAATTTCAAAAACGTCGTTTTCAACCTGAAGAAATGAGTCATTGAAACGCAAAATATGCACAAAATACAGTATGTGTGATGCAGTTGCTTCTCTCTCGCTCTCTTTCTCTTTCTCTGTCTGTCTCTTTCTTTTAGATCTTTCTTTTCAGACACATTCCCCGGTGAAGCCTGTGATGAGATGTGCACTGTAAAAAATCCCCCTGTGGCTTTTTAAGGCCTAAACATGTGCCAGTGTGTATGTGTTTGTAAGTGTGTGTGGTGAGTAGATTAAGGCAGAGCACTGTCCCGAGGTCTGGCCACAGAGGTGATGCCTCCATACCTAAACATCTGAATCATTTGGATGACACGATTTCCCCCATGTGAAGCTCTTACAGTAGGCTGTGTAAACCATTTCAAAGCCTTCAGAAGAAGCCGAGGAGAAATCGAAGAGAGTGAGAGAGCGAGGCTCTTTCTCTACCTTATTCCTCCTGCCTTTTTTTGATCAAATTATGGAGCAAATTATTTAGAGAACGATCTGCGCTATCGAGGCCCTCGGAAATGACTTTGGTGTCACTGCTGTGGTCCGCTATCACATGCTCACATCATTAGGCCTGTAATTTCTGCCTCGTGGATCGCGACACATCTACAATTAATAGAGGAGAAAGAGACTGGGCCTGTTTGTGTGTGTGTGTGTGTGTGTGTGTGTGTGTGTGTGTGTGTGTGTGTGTGTGTGTGTGTGTGTGTGTGTGTGTGTGTGCAAACTCAGAGTTCGTCTTACAGGCCTCAGTGTTTTATCAACACTCTTTTGTCCCCCCCACTGATCAAAGCGACAACGATGTGAATTAGCCTCCATTACTAATCTGCATCTGTGCAAATCTGCCTTCGAGTGTGTGTGAGCGCGAGCGTGTGTGTGTGTGTGTGAGTGTTGTGTATGTATGTCGAAAAGCGAATATTGTTCTAAATTGTTTCTTTGGGAGACGTGGGTGGGTATTAACAACCTGATCTTTTTTTTTTTTTCAGCGTGCACATCCGTCACTCCTTTTCTTTCTGTCGCTTCACCAGAACAAAGGATCTGAGAAAGACCTACACAGATAGGATAACGACAAGCATGCAAAACAAAACAAAACAAACAACGCACAACTGTACGCGCAAGCCTAAATTTAGGTTACGAGGAGTTGAGGGTTCTGGTCGAGCCCGAGCGCGTGCTCTAAATTCTATTAGGGACGCTGCTGTGTGCCGCGATAACGTCGGCGTTCTGATTACGCACACTCGAGTCGGACCATGGCAAAATCGACATGACGCAGGGTTTTTTTTGGGTTTTTTTGACCGAGATGGTTCTGTGTAAATTAAAAAAAAAAGGGGGATGAGGATTTTCAAGAGGTGCAAAAATAAACCACAGACTGGAGACAAGTTCTGGCAAAGGCGTAAAGTTGGGAATCGTACGCCTGAAAAAAAAAAAAGAAAACTGCGCATGAAAACGCGCCTGGCTCTGTAATTGCCGGGTTTTTTTCCAGTTTTTTTTTTTGTTGCGTTTTTGACTCTGAGCCCAGGAATGCACAAACAATCCCTATTAAGACACCATTCATTATTATCTCTCCTTTTTCTCTCTCTCTCTCTCTCTCTCTCTCTCTCCCCAAACCTGTCATCATAACCGTCTGAACCGTTATTAAGTCTCATCTATATTAAGAAAATGTACGAGTGCAGTTTTGAGGACGGGGGGGAAAAAGAAGAAGTCGGGGGGGGGGGGAGTAAATAAACAGCCACAACAGTCGAAAAAGAAAGAGACAGGCACCTTACTGGCGACAGACTAATAAACACATGCGCTTGGCAGCTAAACAGGTATTTACTGAGCTCCGACCGCAAGTATAATTTCACTCTTTGCTGAGCTGTTATTTCACTACAGCGTTCATTATGTTGGCCGTGAATAGTTTTACCGCACATGTCGCTGGAGCCTTTCGCCAGCTCCCAACGCTCCGACCGACCGGCATCGCCCTTGCTGAAATCCTGAGTTCTTTTTCATCCCCGACGAAGTGTTCGCCGCCTGTCATTTGTCCAATGACAAAGCAAGTGTGACGGGACAGAAATAATTCATCTTTGATTATGCTCCGAGGTGCTTTTGCAACCCGCTGAAGCGACGTGCAGGTTAATTGGTCTCAGAGGGTCGGGGGGGGGGGGGGGGGGGGAATGTTGTTCCTCTCTCTCGTTTTCTCACACACACACACACACACACACACACACACACACACACATTCTCTTTCTTTTTTACCTCTGTCTTTCTCTTCTCCTTTTTTTTACACAAGCTGATCCTTCTCCAGGTCCCAGCTCTGAACAGGAATGTTCTAGCAAATAAAGTCAACCTTGTGCACACTGTCAGGATACACAGGACTTCCTGCAAATACTAGCAAGGCTTTGACATGCACTACTTTCACTTCACTTCAGAGTGACCTATATGTGCCCTATAAGCACGCACACACACACACACACACACACACACACACACACCCAGGAGGGCAATACAACAATATAACAATCAAGACAAATCAAATGCTCAACAATGCACATGCCAATCGAGTCAGGACTCTTGTCCTAAGATGGACTTCAGTTTATCAGAGGGTGAACAGGAACTCTCATGGACGTTTAGGGTAAAGACTAGAATTTTCAAAACGCGTTATTTAAGGCTGAATATCCACTCAAACATACAGGGGGGGAATGTCAGCGTTTTGACGAGCGACTTGCCGTGTCTATCTGCGTTCACACGCGGCCGGCTGTCGCGGCACCAATTACGGCGCGGTTGTCAAAACGGGGGGTTAAGTTGTAGCGATAAAAAGCTTTAACCTCGCAGATCGAGCCGAGCCACGCAGTTTCACATGAACAAACCGTAATAGAGAAGGGCTTGTAAGAGCAGTTGAGGGGAATTAACGTTCAGAATAAGAGGCTTTGATCTTAAACCCGCATTTACAAGAACTGGCAGTGAGAGTGACAGGAAAAGCTCTGTGGCTCTGTTCTGCGAAATAGTGACCAGATAAGCCACAATCATTACACAAGAGCGCTGTAGAAGAGAGAAAAATTAGTCTTCGGCGCAAACTTGAACTAAAAAAGAAAGGAAGACGTCTAGGCAGCGCAGTGAGCTGAAGCGCCGTGATGAGGTCAAACTTAAATTGACTTCAGGGCAGATTAGAAATTGATCTGGGCTCTATACCGATACATATACACACATTTGTTGTGATAGAGAAAAGAAGCCTGGGAGAATCCCTCACATGATTGTTGAAGCTTTTGTGGTCAAAGTTAGTGAATGAACTGGAAGAGACGTAAATGAAAAAAAAAAAAAGAAGAAAAAAGTAGGTCTGACTTGTGAGAAGCGCAGAAAGAGGTCATTACAGTCATTTCCAGTCCGACATCACTATCATGAGATCTCTTTTCACACATCTCACAATCCATAATCAAGTGAAACCAAGATTTTTTCTTTCTTTTTCTTTTTTTCCCCCTTCTTTGTTTTTTATTTTCTGTGTGTGTGTGTGTGTGTGCGTGTGTGTGTGTGTGTGTGTGTGTGTGTGTGTGTGTGTGTGTGTTTGAGCTATTTTGGAAAAAGAAATATCACATGGTTTTGATAGCTGAGCATTATTAAATCTAATTCGGAGTGAATAAAGACCTTGTTAACAAGCAGGACGGTGCATCAGGATGCTGACTGTCCCAAAAGTGCTTCAGGTTTGAGAGACTAAAATAGTCTGCTGTCTCTGTGCTGGGCTCAGGCTTTTAAATTACAAGATGTTCACCTTATTAAAAAAGAAATAAAAGAATGTGACTGTACACACACACACACACCCACCCCTATATAGATAGATAGATATATAGATATAGATATATAATTAATCAGACTTGTGTCATAACTGCGTTATAACCTATGAAAGTTTATGAGGTTTGTTTACTTCCAGCCTATTAAAATTGACCAGGCAAAAGTTTGAACATCTGTGCAAATTTCTAGGTTGGAATATATAAATATATAAATTCATATCACTGCTTTATAAATACTAATAGTAGCACTACCGCATCTCTCAGGCTTTGCGTAACCGTGTGCGCATAATAGTCTTTTATTTTATTTTTTTTGGAGCTCAGTGATGTTAAAAGGAAATGCAAACTGGTTCTGACAGAGTCCTCAATAATGCAGTAAGCCATATTTTATGAACCAGATGGTGCAAAAAGGCGGTGTGAAAGAGAAGGAAAGAAAAAGGAAAAGAAGAAAGAACCCGGTACCTTAGTCAGCGATCCCCGTTGAGCCGCGCGTTTCCCATCCAAAGTTGAGGAAGATCTCGAGCACTTGGTGAGAGACCTGGAGAGATCCGGAGTAGCAGGAGGTTCTGAGGTTGTGAGGGACACACTCGGACACACACTCACTCGTAGACACTAAGCGCAGAGAGACAGAGACAGAGAGATAGACGGAGAGAGAGAGAGAAAGGGAGAGAGAGAGGAAGAGTCGGGAGCGCACGGCGCGGAGAGAGCGCACGGCGAGGCCGGGATGGAGCTGTGAGGAGGAGAAGAAGGAGGACGGGCCGTGTGAGCAAAGAGAGAGAGAGAGAGATGGGGAGAGAGAGAGAGTGAGAGGAGGAGGAGGTGTTGGTGCTGGATGAGGGAGGCAGGTAAACGGTTCCGCCCCTCTTCGCCTCTCTGATGATTCGCCAGCCGAGTTTGGGGCTCGCACTCTCTCTCTCTCTCTCTCTCTCTCTCTCTCTCTCTCTCTCCCAGGCCGATCTTCTCTTCTCTTCTCTTCTCTCCACTCGTCTGCTCCGTTTTTCTCTCCAGGGAAAAACCTGCAATCACACCTCTGCTTTTCCTTTTCTCCCTCTCCTCTCTTTTTTTTGCATCTTTACACACTCCACGTTTAAATGTCAGAAAAATAAAGCCGCAAAAAAAAAAAAAAAAAAAAAAAGAAAGAAATGTTTGCAACTGTCCCATATGGACACGAGAGAGAAAAAAAACCCACTTTTTTTTATTTTCACACGAATCACAGATGTGTTTCACGAGTTGCAAGTTTACTTACTGAAGCAGGTAAATGTGATGTATGAATATAAAACACATTTTTTCGTCTTCTTGGGTATGGAGTAATAGGTGTGCAATATGAACTTTATACCTGAGAATAAAATGGAAATATGAAAAAATAATGCAATTGAATTTTTTCCGCATTTTATTTAATTTTTTTTATTATTATTATTAATTGCATTGGTGTCGTTGTGTATTGTTGAGTTTTTTTTTGCTAAATGCATGCATTGCATATTTTCTTCAAAACTAAAACCTTACTGGTGGAGTTTATTCTCTTATATAATTAGTAAAGAAATTGTTAGTCTTAAAAGCATATTCTAAAGAATTTGTTTATATTTTTGATGCCAAAAAAAAATAAATCTAAATCTAAATATGTGCACCAGCTCCTACGTTAGACTCTTAGCAAGAGTGTCTGATCTAAAGTGGTCTGAGTCCGGTGTATTAAGGATTAGAATTTGTTTGCTGCAGTGTTTGGTGAAGCTCCAACTCATAACCGCGCGCCGGAGCTGCAGCAGGACTTTGAAACCACAATGTTCTGACTCTTAGGTGAATAAAGTACTGGAGAGAAATGCTTCTAATTATCCAGGCTGCACCTGAAGGATTTGAGATGAATGCATCTCAAAGCTTGAAATGATAAATGCGCAATGCAAAAAAAAAAAAAAAAGAAGAAAAGTAATAATAAAAAAAACATAAAGAATTTAGTGTTGGACTGGCAGGGGATTTTTTTTTATCCATTTGCATTTATTTCTACAGTGCATAATTTATTTGCATTCTCCAATTTACACATAAAACCCATTATTTTTCATGTCAAATTCTTGTCTTTCCTCTTGTATAGCATTTATTTGCATTGCGCATGGAACACTGGTATTTTCCTCCATCTCAAAAAAAAAAAAAAAAAAAAAAAGCGGAACAAGCGCGTGCCGGTGTGATCTGTGAGAAATTCTGCCCTGCACAAACATTTCCTCTGTGCTAAATATTTCTCATTTTCCGCCATCATGCATCACGTTTTAATCTTTCTTAACCTCTCCATATTTCTTTTTTTTTTCTCTTCTTTGATTTGTTATTTTTTTTGCTATAATTTTAACATTCGGATTAAACACTTGCATACAGATGCATGAACTTCATGGTGAAAAAAAAAAAGAGTGCAAAAATGATCAGATGTTCTTGAATAGAGAAAGCAAACCAACACTGCTGCACTTGTTGCTGTTGAGGCGTGAATTAAAAGGAAAAAAATGAATTGTGCACACACACAAAAAAACAAAACTAAAAAAAAAACATGCATTGAGATGCATAGTGATTTCTTAAACATTATGTAGGAATGTGTGTGTGCTGTTTTGAGGCATTTACAGTAGGATGCGGTGGAAGATGTACCCCAGAGGGTCTTTGCTGTTTTTTTTTTTTTTTACCATTTCCGGTTACTGTAACTAAAATTCGGGTTTTTTTAAACCCATGCTTGGTTTGATGATGCGGAAACAAAGTGCAATAAAGATGAGAAACATGACCACCAGAAGTCGGCTATCTAGGTCACTCGAAAATGTTATTTTTTGTTTTTCTTTAATTGTTTTTTTTTTTCTTCTTCCATAGTGGAAATATTGCACGTTGTTAAATATACGTGATAAAGATCAGCTTTGACAGGTTTCTTTTTTTTTTGTTCATGTATGAGCTCGTTCTCATTAAAGCCTGACGGTGCGTGTCGTTAGCTGTTCTCGTCAGGTCGCAGTCGTTTCTCAGAACAAGTCGTGGTTTTGGGACTCCACAAAAGCCAGAAAGGTTTCATTCAGCGTGGGCTGTTTTCGCTTTTGGATGAATCACTGCGTCGCGTTAATTTCAGTTCGTGTATTAAGGGGTGAGGCGGTGTTCATGAGGAGGAAGAAGACGGTGATGAAGGAGGTAATGGAGAAGGTTTAGCACCCAGGTGCATGGGAGATGGCTGGGGTTTGGGTCATCATGCCTTTGGTTTGTAGGTGCGACTCCGATCGAGGCCACAAGAGGGCGCCGTGAGAGCATTTAGACCAGGGACCTCATAACATGGGAGCGGTTAAGAGTTAAGGGTGGGGGTGATTGTGGTGGTGTGGTTTTTTTTATACGTTTAAAATATCACTGGAGGTTAGTTTTCACACCAACATGCACAAATATGCAAAATAAATGTTATGTCATGTATTTGCCAAAAGCTATAAATATTACAATGGATCAAGTTCCAGGGGCTCCAGTAATGATCTATAATCTATAATATCCTCATACATGTTTTCAATAACGAGTCAAATACTTACTGAGGGGTCTGTGGAAATTTCGTTTGAACAGCTAAAGGTCACTGACTGCAGAAAGTTTCCAAACCCCTGATTTACACCACAACTTTGCACATCACACATTTCTGTCTTAAACATCTCAGCATTCTCCTTACTCTCTTCACTTCACTGAGAGCTTCATCTCGAGCCGAATCCCATATCCTGAACTTAAAAAAAGAAAGAAAAGAGAAAGGAATGATTCACAGCTCTGGGAGCATCAGATAAAAATATAAAGTTTTATATGTAAATTTGTCTCGGTTTGTTCAAAGACATTACACTTTCATGAAACGCACGGTTTGTTGTGCAGCAGACGTGAGGACGGAAATCTAGAAAGCATCCATGTTTGTACTTTTAAACACTGCAAATATTTCTCTGAATGCACACTTTGCTCAAACTGCAATTACTCATTGTAGTCCACATGTTCCAGATGTTGAACCATGGTTAAAAAAAAAAAAAAAAAAGAAGAAAAAACAATCCTAAACAATGTTGAATTCACATTAAATTAAAGGGGATCTTAAATACCCCATAATAATAATAATAATAATAATAATAATAATGATAATAATAATAATAATAATAATAATGATAAGAATAATTTTGTATAATTTTTTACAATTTCTTGTGAAAATTTAATAAAAACATCTGCACTGAGATCCATAAAATTAGAAGCCTGGAATTTTCTAAAAGCTCGCATTGATCTAAAGGTTAATGTCAAGGTCACAAGCGTGCTTATCTTACATACGACTTTTTGATTTGTAATCCGAGTTGATCAAAATCCGACTGTCGTGTCTGGGTTTATTCTAATTTATAGAAAGTTCTCAACATATAGAAGTTATTCCTATAAAACATCTATTAGGAGGGTCAGTTGTAACGTAACCAGCAGGTTTGGTGGCATCTCACAGAAGGGGTGTGTTTGTATAAATTAATTAAAATATGAATTATATGAAATCATTTTAAAAAAATTATGTTCTGATATTGCAATATTCCCCTGTCTCCAATATAATAACAAATGTTGCAATACTAATGATAATTATAATAATAATTATTATTATTTTAATAAATGCTTCAGTCCTATTTTTGGATATAATAGTACGGGTGTACTGAACAATAACAGGTTGTGAGTGTTAGTGATGTCAGTGACGCACCTTGTTGTTGTTGTAGTAGTAGTTGAGTAGGCCGTTGTGGGTGTCAAAGTGCTCGTGTGGGTGTCTGAGACAGGAAGTAGGCTTAATCACGTCGAACAGCCTTGCACTTTCGTCGGTGCAAGTCGCACATGCACCGGGAGCAAAACAGCTATAAAAAAAAAATCAACAACGGCCCAAAAAACGGAGGGCAAAAACCCAGATAAATGGCACCGTGGCACTTTTATCCCGAGTTTTTTTGATCTCTTGGCAAAATAAGAGCAGATTAAAAAGAGTGCAGCGCCCTGAAATTAATGTTTACAGCGAACAGCAGTGAGACGTAACTCTACTTGTTCTCATCAGACTGGGAAGGTTTTAATTACAGGCCTTATTTACAATATTGGGCAATTTGTCTAAAAAAAAAAAAGCCTCCGGCAACAAACTGGGCATCGCGTGTATTAATGGAATGCGTTTTACGATTTCGGAATCCATGCGCGAGTTGTTGCACGGGTGCTTGCACACTTCTGGCATGCACATAAAGAGTTAAAACCAGAAGTCTGATACTGGCCACAGGTTGGGTGTGAATCATTTTAGGCAGGGCTTCCTCTCTCTCTCTGTTCTCATTCTCTGTTCTCTCTCAACCACTTTCCGTCACTCTTTCCTCTCCCCTCTTTACAGGTACATTGGGGTTAACAGAGAAGCCTTTAAGTACGTTCCGGTGTATTAAACACACTCGCTGTCCAGCCGAGGCACCATTAATCCTCATTCATCATCTCCCCACGGAGCCGGCGCTTTGTTAGAGAGCGAATAAAGTGACCCTGAGAGCGTTTTTTCGCATCGAGACGACCGTCACCAGGCACTCCGAGGACGCCGAGGACGCCTGAAAAAAATTTATTTATCAAGTCTGGGCCGACTGCGTGCTTGACAATTACACACTTTCGGAGCCCTCGGGCTTCAGAGTGCTCAAGCACTTTGTCTAATTAGAGCAGAGAAGCGGAGAGAGATGCCACCCAAGTTCTGCCTGGAGAGGATGTCGGCGGAGGAATGTGTTTTCAATGGAAAATAGTATTGAAATCTTTTCTTTAATGATGGTTCGAATACAAAGTTTATTTTTTAGGTGGCCATGTCGGGTTAAAACGTGCCGCAACATTCGGATAAATTCGACAGATTTTGCTCAAATCCAGATTTCCAAAGGTCTGATTGCTCGAACCACAAAGCCGAAAGCTGAACTTGACAATCTTCTTATTCATAAAAGAAATTCAAATGAATATGAGTCGCTGATTTGCATGTAAAGGCAGATATCAGAGTTCAGTCTGTCTGTCTGACCAGAGATCAAACAATGTGGTTAAAATATTATCAGATACCACATGCCAGACACGTTCATAAAACCAGCTGAGTTCCTTTTTCATGTGTCACGACCTCTTTTATGTGTTTAAATTCAAGCAACGCGCGTGCCACTCGAGGCCTCGCCGCTCTCCCGATCCTCTTCCAAATCACTGACGTGCTTCTTAACACAATGTTCGGATCGCAGCAAGACATCATATTTTCCGAAAGTCCATTACCCATCGCTTAATTACGCAGATGTGATTAGACAGATCTGAAGTCAAGCAAGCGCTGCAGTGAGAAGGATTCGTCTATTAGGACGACTCGGTCTCGCCCGGCTGGCCGTCATTAACTGCTCCTGCTAAAGAGGCCCTGTGGCGCGTCGGCGGCGTAAAAACATAAGACGCGCTAAAATATAATGATGGGCGTGTTTATGAATCGCATCTTGCCCCGTACTGTATCGTATCAAAATATCACGTCGTTTTTCCGCTGTACGCCTCTTAGTCGTGTAATTTGTGTATTTATAAAAATAAAAAAAATCAATTAGCAGATCGCTGCAGTGTAACTGACGCACACGGCGCATTCGCCCTCGACAAATTTTCTTTCATTCTTTTCTCTTTTCACAGGGATTTTCCTGACTCCTTTTCTCCCCCACCTTCTCTTTTTATAGAGCTTATTGCAGATTTATGACCTGATCCACAGATCCTAGATAAAGGTTAGTCACAGATAATGAAAGCGCCCAAAAAAACCCACACTATAATTCCGAAAATTCCAGCGTGCGGCTTTTAAAAAAAAAAAACGGTTTGCCATTAAAACACAGGCTGCATCTGTAAATGTGGACAAATCACACATCTCTTTCTCTCTCTCTCTCTCTCTCTCTCTCTCTCTGTCTATATCTCTTGCTCTTTTTTCAATCAAACTATCTCTCTTTGTGTCTATCTCTCTTTTCTTCTCTCAGACTTATCTCTCTATCTTATTCCATCTCTTTTCTTATCACTCTGTTTCACTTTTCTCTCTCCCCCTCCTTCTCTCTATTTGTCTTGCTCTCGCTTCTATCTTGCTTTGTCCATCTCACCCACTGTCTCACTTTCTTTCTCTCTCTCTCTCTCTCTCTCTCTGTCTGTTTTTCTCCCTCTCTATTTTACTCTTTCTCCCTGTTTTTGTCTCTTTCTTTCTTTTTTTATTGTACTGTCTTCTCTCTCTTTCTCTCTCTCTCTCTCTCCTTCTCTTTCTCTCCCTCGCTTCTTCTATCTTTCTGTGTTTTTCCTTCTCTCTGTTTCTCATCCCTCTATCTTTCTGCTTCTCTCTCTCTCTCCCTCCGTCTCTTTTCGTCTCTCCGTCACTCTCTAAAACGAGGAATTAGAAATACTTTATTGAGGATCGACGTGTACACAGTATATTTACCCTTTGTTGAGGAACCAAGTTCAGCTGTTCTGGATAATTACACAGAGAGGTAACCATGGCAACATCTGTAGGCATCAGGGCACACCTGTGCTGGTTCAAGTTTGAGAAGGAAGACGAGGAGGATGGAGAGGAAAGAGCTTCATTAAGTCCATCAAAATACTTGAGCGCGACGTTTAAGGCCCGACTCGGTAATTAACAATTGTCCAAGAAATGTGTTTTTTTTTTTCTCCCCGTCAGAACAAATGAGACGTCTCTGTCCGGGTTTGACAGCAGAGTCTTTCTACAACGTGTACATTACGCTTTCTTTTACAGGGCCAGCTCCTCCTCGAACATCTTAGAGGCCCAAGGTTTTTTTTATGAGATCATGTTATGCTCAGGGCAGGGGGTTGGAGGGCTACATGACTGGTCACCCGAGACTGAAGCAGCAATGCTTTGTTTGTTTGTTTGTTTGTTTGTTTGTTTGTTTAAGTAAAAAAAAATTTTTTTTTTTTCTGATTGTGCACATAATTAAATCTTAAACAAACGCAATCTCAACATGCTCAAATCCTGTTTAAAACCTGCTCAAAACTAGCTAACGTCACTCGTTTACTGAGTCCTTTTGTTTAGCATCATTAACCTGAATATAATTTCCAAATATTCGGGATTATTTCCAAATGAAAACGAATAAAACGTGCTGGAATTTGCTAATTTTGTGTACGTTACGTTGGTGTTTTATTGCCACGTTAAAGTTTTTTTAAATCTACGATCGCGAGAATAAAGTTATACAATTTTGAGAAAAAAGTCGCATGCCGGTGTTCAACACCTTCAGGTTGATTTCTTTGATGATTCTCCTATTTCAGACTGCACAACAGACTCCTCAAGACTCTTTCAGACTCCTCAACATCTCTCAGATTTTTTTCTTCTTAATAAATTACGTTTCCTACATAACCACTACGGTGTTTGTTTATTAATTATACGACCATGCTAATGTGCCAAAAGGAGCCTAAAGTACGATTTAATCTTTCACATCCATTTTATGCGAAACAGCGAAATGTTTCTTGCAATTCTGTGATTTTTCTCAAAATATTACCACTGTTATCTGGTATCGCTATGACTTTATTCTCGAAATATTGCGACTTTACTTTAACCTGGTAATCTTGGATTTCAAAAACAATTTTAGCGTGACATTAGAAATTTGTCATACTATTTATTCGCTTTCTCTGTAAAAAAAATTTACAAAATTGGTACAGTATTACCCAATAAAACAAGGTCAAGTTGGATAAGATCAGATGGGATTCTAAAAAAAAAAGCTCCTCAAGAATGGCTCCAACTTACTAGGTGGTCAGGAATGGTTTAGTTTCTTTTACAGGGTTTTATATAAAACTTTTATGGTACCATATGGAAAAAAAAAAATTCCATGAAGCTTCAAATGATAAGGAACCTAGCAGTGGTCTGTTGTATAAAAAAAAAAAAAAAAAAGTAGATGTCTAATAAGTAGGCGTGCATCCAAGTACAGAAGGCGTTCCATGGGTTTCAATTATGTTGTCTGGTTAAAGACTTTATCACACCTCCCTGCTTTCAATCCATTAATCCTCTCGTATTCCATGTTGCTCCTGACAAGTAACACTCGACGGGATATCTCTTATTTCCAACCGAGAGCCCCTGTTTCTGTTTCTCTTTCCCCACGAGATGACGACAGAAGTCGGTGCACTTCGGACGACTTCATTACGCTGGGTATTAGTGGTTCGAGCAGCTTTTAAAACTCTTTCCCTTGCGTTTGACAGGTTGGGCACTGTGCCCTCTGAGGCTACGAGGCCCAGCAGTCTCGAGGCCTCGCCAGATCATCAGTCATCCCACTGTCGTTAGCTGGTAATGATTTGATTATTTTGCAGATGCACCGGGGTATAAATCTCTTTCAGAAGCATTTCCTTCACAGATTAATCAAAAGCGATAGAGCAGAGCAGCCAGAGATTCTGAGAAATGTCTTAAAAAAATGAACCATCCTTTCTCATTCGGAATCTGCCTTAATGGTTTTTAACAGTGTTCAGAATCAAACTTTTTTTTTTTTTTTAATCAGACAGAAATTTATCCTGAGTTTTAAAGGGGAAAAACTTCAGAAACTGTCCAGATGCTTTGTTCAGCAAATATGAAGGCTCCTGAACAAATCTAAGTTATGAACTATAATATGTCAACATATTGGACCATTAAAGATTTTTCACCAATCCCAGTAAAACGCATTAATCCCAGTTAAAACATAATTTATCCCAGAGTTGTTAATGAAACACTGATGCCTTCAAGGCCTTCAGAACCTGAAAGGCCTCCAGTCTGTGACTTTACGCTTATTAAAGTAAATAAAGGACAGAAATCTGGCAATCCTGGCACCGCTTTAGAAAAATGAAACTTTCTGACAGTCAAGCTGAATTCACTGAGCCCTTGTGTTTCCTCTTTATTTATCTGCGCAGTGTGAAACATGAATGCTGCAGATCTGGCCTCCACCTCCACAAAACATTCCTTTCATGTGTCCCAGAATGCACCGTGACGCAAAATAGCCCTTCAGTGAATGCGTATCGAACGCGGCCACCGCTCCGCGAGCCATCGGGCCGATGCCAGGCGCTCTGGATTGGCCGAGGTTCCCGTGAGGATATATATGCAAGGAGGGGGAGTTTTGAACGTCTTGACAGGCCAGTAAGCCTCGAGGCTCCTGAGCCTTGAGAATCGTAGCGAATTGTGGGCACCTTGGCAGCAGTTCGCTGTTCGCCTTAGGTCTGTCACAGCTCAAAGAGACAGGCGGCGCTTGCCCAGATACTCAGCGGGCAGAGCCCAGGAATGCTGTAAAAAAAAAAAAAAAGCGTTTCTTTCGGGTTCATCTGGACCGGTGTCGATAAGCAATGGTGGGCATCTCCTCTGCGTATCGCTGCCTCGCACCCTGTGTCGGCTCCAGTGCCACGAAGCTGGGACATCGGAGGCGGAGTTCCTGGATAGCGACACTGGACACTGCCATACCAACACACGGTGCCATTCTTCCGCTGCTATTCCTCTCAACGTTCAATGCCCTCGGCTCTCGACAACGCTGCATGCCAAACGCTGAATTGAACTGTGCTATCGGTTAAAACACAAGGTCTGAATTCGGTGTATAAATATATTACAGTATAAACGGTGGCCTAGTTATTTAATCAATGCATTTCAATAAAATTTTTTGATATTAACAAATTTTGATGTAATATTCACTGGTATGTCGTTTCACATTTTCAGGTACTTGCCCAGTAAATTTTTTTTTTGTTTTGGCTGACAGACTTAACAATCCCACAAACCTGGGAACACGCTGGCAAAAAAGAAAGTTCCATAAACATAATGAAAGGCCTGAAATATCACCCTGTGTACACTGCGTCAATTGTTTTGAGATCAATCTCTTCCACCTTTTAACGTTAAGTAGGAAATACCCAGAAACCTGTGAGGGGAGGGGTACTGGAACCACAGAGAGCAGTGTGGCAAAACTACAGATAAGGTCAAATACTTCCTGTCAATACGTGATTCTTATAAACTGAGAGGTTTAAGGTAAAGATTTAGGGGACAGTTATTTTGGCTCATGAAAGCACGATTCCCAGAATTTAACATTTCCATTATTACTGGTGAGTCATATCCGATACAATAACAATATAATTGTGAGGTATTTAAACGACAACGATGCATCATTTAACAATAAAATGAGATAATAAACAACAGTTCCTGTATGTGAATAAGAAGAAATTATAATCCAATGCTTAAATATTAGTCCTAAATCAAAAGTAAAATTCCTTTAATATTTCTATTTGAGTAAAAGTACAAAAACTTCTTCACTTTTGAACAGAGTCGTGGAGGAAAAGGAAAAGTAGTGAGTATAAGAATTCTGTGAATAAAAAATGTCATTCATAAGGAGCATGTAACACACACACACACACACACACACACACACACACACACACACACACACACACACACACACACACACACAACCATAGGATTAGGTTTGTGCTCTCATGACAGGGTTCTTATTTAATACAGTTGATGTTTTTTCACTTTGAAGTGGTGAGGGACGGCATGTTTTTTCTAAAATTCATTCAAATGTATTGAAGTAAAGTTTTTCCAACATACAGATACTCAGATTAAATGCTATTTAAAAAATCAGCTTTAAAACCAAGTTAAAAAAACTTCCTGACTTGTCCAACACTGATCGATATCAAATAATTTTGATACTTGGTCTTAGTGGTTATTATGCTCGGTTCAGTTTGATAATTAGTCCATGAATGAACAGTGGACTAATGTTCAGGATGTTATGTAGTATCCTGATGTTATATATTTCTATTTCTATATAACAGGAATAATTGTAAGTAGTGATCTAAAACTGGACGCTACTGCTTCTCTTTCCAGAAAAAAATCAACAACTGATTTATGGTTTTTTTAATGATCAAAAAATATATATATTATTGAATAAGTTCAATTGAATTAAATAAATAATTGAATGTATAAAATGTAATTAAATATTAATACTAAATGTTGATATACTAAATATAATAAATCGTTTATATACAGATGGTCGCCAAGTTACACTGGTTCGAGTTAAGATTTTTCGATCCTACGATGACGATATCAATCCAATCCAGATACCAATCACGAACAGGTACTCGTCCACCCGCCCGCACCCCCCCCCCACCCCCACACACACACACACACATATATAAGCAATTTACACTATCGTATTGTAAAAAACTATACAATATATATATATATATATATATATATATATATATATATATATATATATATATATATATTGTATAGTTTATACAATACGATAGTGTAAATTGCTTTGAGCTGCTAAATAATGTTCTTTAATTAGTTAAATTATTAACAAATTACATTATATTACTGATCACCTTGGCCATGTCTCGACATATATATTATATTTATATACTTATATTTTTAATATAAAATATAAAATTAAATAATAAAATATAATTAATACAAAATATTGACTCGTATTTATTATTGTTGACTGAAAAATGCTGAAGCAATCGTGGTATTGAAGATAAAGATCATAAAAAACCCCTCAATTCTATATAAAGTAATTGTGTCTATTGGTAAGTTCGAGGCTCAGATTTGGTATTAGGCCCTGAGCAGAGACTCTCAAAACAAGCACATGTCCAAAAAAAACCAACAAAAAAATAAAACATTTCCATGGTCATGTAAATTTAGCTGTTGAAAATGAAAGTCTCACTTCTGCTGAGTGTTTTTTTTTTAAGGAAGGCAATGTAGCTGTAACATCCTTTATGCAGTGTTGTGTCTTAATCGTAGTGGAAAAAATAACAGGCGTGACTGACTTCAGGTAAGCTGTAGGAGGGTAGAATCGCGAGCCGCCACATCAGAGGGTAAAAAACATCAGACATGTCTCAATACAGTGAGGCTGGTGAGTAATATTTACACTGCAGGACTCATTGTAGTGGTACGAAAATTTGACACGACACCCGGAGGATTCCCCTGATTACAGTAAATTAATTGGCGCCATCGTTCTCACGTTTTTTTTTTTGTTTTTTTTTCTTTCAGTCTGCTGTGGGAATCAAGCACGAGGATCTGGGCTTGTCAGAGAACCGGTTTCAGGAAGTGTGAATCAGTGTTTTGTTGATATGTTTTGGACATTGCTTCGTTGTCCGGCAACTATCTCAGCGTTTCGCTATGGAAACTGACTCCGTGACGTCGGCTGTGTCGAGTGCAAGCGGATATTCCAAACGTATACGGAACGCTTTGTTCACGTATTGTCACGTTTGACCAAACACAAATTCCAAATGCTGGAAAATAGCAAATGCCAGCAATAATCCTTTTTTCCATTCGTATGTAAACAACTAAAACAAAGGGTTTTTTTAGCTCACAGAGACACACATTTTGCAGGGTGTCACAAAAGAATCAGTGCAAAGTTCCTGGAAATGATGGCGAGATCACTGTCGTGACGTCACCTACTGCTGGAATTTGTACCAAAACAAGCCAATTTTCGGTCGTCCTCGTTTTACATTGAGCTGTAAATATTCTCAATACTACGCTATAGCTTTTGCGAACGAGCCCTTAATGGTATTTAAGCCTGAATATTTGAGCTAACCACACAGACACAAATAGGAAGTGTTTATTCATTTCAGCGTAATGTAGACCGTCTATTCAGAACTTCGGTGTGACTAAAACATAAATCGTCCTCCATTTTCTTCATTCATGTATTTATATTTAAGTTCCTATGTCATAACTTGAGTTATAACCAATATATGTATTGGGAGGTGGTAACTGTGTGGGTTCAGGCATTGGACTTTAAAACAGAAGGTCACAAGTTCAAATCCCAGCACGATTAAGCAACTACTGCTGGCCCTTGAGCAAGGCTTTCTATCCTCAACTGTTCAGTTGTAAGTCGATCTGGATGAAGGCGTCTGCCAAATGCCGTAAATGTCAGTATGTTTTATGTGTGTGCTGTTGGAGATTTTCAGCCGCAAGGGTGTTAGGAAAGTCAGGTACTGATGTAGGTGAGGTGAGGACATTCATCCCAAAGGTGCTCAACAGGTTTGAGGTCAGAGCTCTAAAGCAGGAGATCTTCCTCTTCAACCCATGTAAAGCAGATCCAACCATGATCTTGCATACCCTCAGCAAATGTGCAGTTGCATCCTAGTAGAAAACTGAGCTTTTTGAAAACGGACTGTGAAAAAAGAGGCTTTAGAAAAACGAGGACACGTTTTATTGTCACGTGACGGTGCCTTCCCTCAACATTGCCGCAACGTTGTAAAGGGTCGGAAAGTAAATAAACGGAAGTCGGAAATGACGCAGGTCGAAGCGTCTTGTGTTTTGATCATGTGAAGTACGTGGACTTCAGCGTTTTCAGACATTTCAGTATTGATAAGCAACTTTTGGGAAATGATTGAAAACGAAAGTGTGGACGTGGAGCGTGTTTAGACAAAAACACTGGTTTTAAACGTATCCTCATTGGTGTAGACGTGGCCTTTACTTATGGGAAACACGTTAATACCAATCGCACGCAAAAATTCCAAAATGCATTACTGTATGAAATCAAAAGACAAACAAAAGTAGTTAAGTAATAGGCCAAATACAAAACTGTCTCTCTCTTTCTCTCACACACACACACACACACACACACACACACACACACCCCTTTGGTGAATTTAGTGGCCATGATTCAACTTTTGTTGTTACACAAATATATCAGTGCTCTGTGCCATATGCAGGTAGGTGTGGTTTGGTATTGGTTTATTGTTGGTTGGTAGCTCTGAAGAAGCTGGATGACTTACTCAAACTTGAAACCATGATATTTCGGGTGCAGGTGTATAGACATGTGTCTGCATTAACTCAGCATCTGCCCTGCTCAAAAGACTCAAACTGTACATTCAGACTGATAGTCTGTAGGCTTTCCATTCGTCTAATTTGCCATAATACAGATATGTTCAAAATGACAGCTTATATTTAGAAGTACATTCATCTCTTGCGTGAGTAATACCGAAGTACGCATGACTTGTGGAACCAAAAATAATCTTCCAACTATACTCTTTATATACTACGGTTTAAAGCTTGAAGCTTTCCTTTTTACTCCATTTGAAATGTTTTCGCACAGACATTTTCTTTTTCTCTAGAGTACAATTTCTTTAAACAGCAACCCTTTATTTTTTTTTTCCCCCTTCTGAATTTTTTTTCTTTTTTAGTAGCCTCCATGCCTCATGAAAGTGAAAGTGACCAATTATTCATCCTCTCCTTCTTCACAAGCAGCCACCAGGGAGGAGCAATTACACGTTCCCACTGCAAACATGGCAGGTCTAATAAGGCGCGCAAGTAGAGAAAGAATCAATTAAAGCGTCCCTGACCCTCGGTGGACACGGCCCTGCTTGTACAACACGCCGAGTTCAATGCCTGCCTGCGGGCCATGTTCAATTTTACCAAACGAGGAAAGCAGCTTATGCAATTTGTCATGTATAACGCAGGCTAATTCGGTCTGTGTTTTTCTGCTTTGTATTTATTTATTTCAACTCTCAATAACGTGCAGTCTGAATTCGTCCTCGGCGCACGTCAGTGTCTTACGTTAATAAGAAAGCTGCAGCCGATTTTGAGAAAAGTCACGGCCTCACGGTTTAAAGATGAGTAAGAGCAGTGAAGGTTTCCACAAATGAGAAAGCCGGAGGAGGAAGAAAGCAGGTTGCTCTGCAAAAACATGAAAGTGACATGAATCAGCCAGTGATATAACAGACATACGCCGGGCCAATTTCACTCTCAGGAGCATTTCGGTTTACTCGAGTTGAAATGATATGAAACAATTCTGCGTGTTCGGTGAGGAGAAACAAAAAACAAACAAAACAAAAAAAAGGAAAGGAAAGGAATGGAAAGCTTTCCTTTCAGCTGAGGGAGTGTCATGGCTAATTGGACCGGTTTGTTTGTGCCGTCTTTGCGTGCATGCGCCGAAGAGAGAGGACCGAGCGCAGACTCGCAGGCAGAGAATTCCACATGGAGGGACGAGTTACGCTGTGAAAACTCCCCTGCTTTCATGTAAGAGGTTGTGTGTGGCACCGGCGAACATGTGACTGAGAACAAGGCAGGAAATGTGCATACATTTGCACGAACAGTGCTCATGAAAAGTTCGAATGCCTGAAAAGTTGTGCAGGCTTTAAGAAAACAATTGGATGGAAACCGTGCATATAAAATAACATCTATTTAATCTGACTTAAATTAAAATGCTACACTTTGACACAGACACACTCTCTCTCTCTCTCTCTCTCTCTCTCTCTCTCTCTCTCTTTTTTTCTCTCGAAGCACAGTCCTGAGAGACCAACACCAAAAAATAGATAATCCCAGGAGATGATGTGAGCCTCTTGTCTACAAGACAACGTCCTGCTTGTGAAATACGATTCACTTTCCGTAAACGTTAGTAGACTTCAGTAAACTTTTTCTTTTTTATATTCTGTATCCAAGCATGTATATTTGGACTAGCGGAACTTTTCATTTTCTTAAAAATCATTTTTATTTGCTGCACAATTTTCTGACCTTAGAATCAGGGATCCAAAAATAATTACTACAGGCCCAAAAGCCAAACCTAATGTGTTTTAATCATTCAGTTCTAATAAACCATCGAGGATGGACAAAGGCATGTAAATAAAAACGCTTTTGCGCCTTCTATCAAACAGCCGTTTGTTTAGAAGACACCCCACCGTCTGAATACGATACATTCAATTAGCGACCGACTATTAATTTGCTGCTAATATCACAGTGCGCCCTGTTGTTTTTTTTTTTTGCTTTAATTGAGCAGCCTGTGGAACCATGTGCTTCGGAGAGGAGGTGGCGCAAGAGTGTGCGTACCAGCTCCTCATTTAGGCAGCCGAGCTTTCCACCTGGGTTTCTTCCACGTTCGGTGTTGGGAAATGGGGTGGGGCGGCGGGGGGGTGGGTTCAAAGGCAAAACAAATCTGCAGCATAATTATTGACAGGCAGATGGTATAGAATCATTTATGATAATGCAATCACAATAAAAACGCTTCTTGGAAAAAGGGCGGCGCGTTTCGTTCACACGATTCGATCTGTTCCAAGGCACGCTCGCAGGGTGAACACACGATGATGGAAAATGCAACCTCGGCGCCTTTTCTCGATGGCACCACATTCGCTACTGAGTATTTTTTCGTAGCATGAGATGTTACAAAACACACCGTGTTGGCACGTGTGTGTGTGTGTGAGTGTGTGGGTCACAGCTGAGCCTTAAGATGCCTAATATCAGATGCTATAATAGGTATGATCCATTTATAGCTATTGTCTACACAGGGAAGAGACTCTATATCTGGCTCATGAATGCATTAGGAATTAAAACAGATTCCAAAAACATGCATTAACTCCCTCCTTAGGTAGTGCTCTGAATTTGTATTTTTTTTTTTTTTTTGAGTGCTAAAATATCGCAGTGGAACACGGCTGTTCAGAACGCATCAACCTGGCAGCCGGACGAGAACAGCGCCGGCGCCGGGAAGAAAGCGTGCGCGTTATCAAGCGCGCACATGCGGCCCGTGTAAAGATTAAGCCGTATTCATCCCTGGCTGCCTCCACTCCCTGCCTTAGTCCATCATGAGATATGGCACCGATTCAGGCCGGCGCACAGGAGAGGAGAGGTGCCACCGATTTCACACGCTCCCCGGAAATTGAGATCCTGACTTGTACTTCCCTTCCTCTTATTAACCCCCCAAACACACAACCCTGGAAAAAAAAAACACCCCTAACCCTTTATACAAGCTTAAATGTCAAATCAAACATTAAAAAAAAGAAACACATCCTTCCAGGCTGAACTTTTGAGGTTCTCCGAGAATCATAATCCGTGGCGGGTTTCTTTGAGGAAAGCTCGGAGAGATTCTCGACGCTCGACTGCGTGTTCATGTTCAAGTCAGAGAGGAGACATTTGGTGCCCTGGGTGTTTAAGCCTCTAATTATTCCTGTAGCTCTCTCACACAAAGAGCGCACGAAAAAGTGATGAGTGTGGCGTAATAGCCAGCATACGCAGACAATGGACACTACAGAGTCACAAAGATGCTTCACCGGTGGGAGACGCTATTAGGCCGGGATCTGAAGCCAAGCATGACAGGAACAATACGACATCTCTGTACATCCTACTTACAAAATTAAGTACAAAATCACAAAATTACAAAATCCTACTTAGCGAAATTAATAAATATGCGCTTTTTCAACTGAGTATTTAATTAATCTTGTTCTTTTGCTCGTTTGAACATTTTATATAAAAACCAATCAAGATTCAAGAATTTTTACAGTATCTGTCACAAACACTTATGTGCAGAATTACAACTTGTAGTGAAGAAATTGTGCATTAAGTAAAAGGTCTATAATGTAAAAGGTTTAATTATCAAATATAAAAGAATAAGAAGAAAAAAAAGAAAAAAGAAGTAAGATATGAGAAAATATAATTGTATAGCGATAAGATGGAATAGAAAAAAAAGTGTGTAAATATTTTTTGATGTGCAAAAGGAAGTACAAATTTCAACATGTATAAGGTATTATGTATAAGATGATTATGATTATGTATGGTGCATTGTGCAAATGCAGAATGAAAACTTATGGGAGATATATATATATATATATATAAAGCAGAAAGAAATAAAAAAAGGTGTTGCTAAAACATTTTAGTACGAGATATGTTTTTGCACCGGCTAATACAAATCCAGCATAAAACATTTGGTGTACTGAGTCGATACTTGACTGATTCGCGTTCATGTGTAGCATAAGAAAGGCATTAAAATCTGCATGTGGTCACATTTGGCGTCTTTGACACTTGATGCGGTTATTAATTTAGGATGTGACCATGTAGCTTAAAAACAGGACTACACCATTGCCGTTGGCAGTAAATGAATCGATATATAACTAAATTAAAGCTGTTCATATCACTGGTACTATTGTATCATCTCTTATTGACCTTAAAAAAAAAAAGTCTTAATAACTATTTGGATTAACGGTGAGATTGAAGAATTATTTCTTTGAACAAACACCAATAAATAAAGAAACAACAAATGTAACACAAATTGGATGAATAATAACAAATATATATACACCGGTATATATAATAATAA
>NC_139598.1:16225928-16278428 GCF_946808225.1 Silurus aristotelis | reverse complement strand
GACAATGTCTGTTGTGAAAAGCGCTATAGAAATAAACTTGACTTGACTTAATATACGTATATGTATTACGTATTAGTCTCAATGTTTGAGAAGGAACTGTAGGGAACTTGGATTTGATTTGGAAAAACTTTGGAATCAGCATTTACATCCTGTTGCAACAGGCAGCTACAGTAAACTAGTTAGTAAACCAGGCTTTCTTGGAATAAACTATGAATAACTTATGTGCAAATATTATTAAAACCATCCGGTTTGCACTTAGTGGCACAATCATTTGTGTTCCAACAGGACAATGTCCCCAACCACACCTCCAGGTTACGTAACAGCTGTTCAAGAAGGATGATCTAAAGCCAACTGAGATGCTTTGAAATGAGTTGGAAAGAATAGTGAAGGAAAAGCAGCCAACAAGTACTCAACACCTTTGGAAGTCATTGTAGTCACTGCCTCATAAGAGAATGCCAAGAGTTTGTGAGGCAAAATGTGATTAACAAATCGAAAATATAAAATGTATTCTAGGGTATTTAACATGTTTTTTTTATTTATATAACTGTATTAAACAATAAATTCTTTTGAAACTCCATTCTGTTATTTGTTAGTAGTTTTATTCGTATCACACTAACACATAACCAGCACCAGGAACATACAGGAAACCGGCGAATGCAAATGTCTGTCTGAAAAACAAATCCTATGCTGTAAATTAAAGTCAAACTCATTAGCGAATGAAATAAATAATTGTTTGAGTAGTAGTTTAATTTTATTGTTTGTTTTTAGTTTTATGCTAATGTTTAGCTAACAACCAGCAGCTAGTGTCTGATGCTCGCTATTTTGTTTTGGATTTTATAAGTAATAGTTCAGAAATCTGTCATAATTTTAAGCATCATTTTAACATCTAGATTAGTTCATATATTAAATATTTTGAAGTAGAAATATTTAAATGCATGCTATGGAGAATAAATGGGATTTTATTTCCTAATTAAATAAATACAATTTCAAAGTTATATCTTTTTAAGCTACTTTCTGATTTGTATTCATTTCTTATTAGTATTATTAGGTTTTATATTAGCAAAAAACAGTTTTTAGAAATATTTACTATTAAAAATTTTCATTTTTGCAAGCTAATGCTGTTTTTTTGTGATTGGGATCATTAGTATGATGTGAGCAGGCAGCTAAAATAAACTCGTTTATGAAGTGTGTGAAGAAGGAATGGAAAGTGTGCAAATATAAGCAACTAAATTTATATAAATGCTCTATAAAAAAATCTATATAAATAGTAAAGATTATTAGCTCATTTAAAGGAGTATAATTGCGCTCACCCTCAGCTGCTACACGGAGGCTACAGAAATGACCGGCATTTTTTTTTTTTTTTTTTTTTCAAAGGGGCGGAGTTTTGGCGCACGTGCGGGGATCACGCGATTGGTCAAACGCTAATGAGCAATTAATGATGACCTTAAATGCACGTGCACGTGCGCCAGGCATGACGACCACGTGGACTTTCAATCGCAAGGATCAGAGTGAGGGGAGGGGGTGGGGTTATGGGAGGAGTCAGAGGTGAAGGGGGCGTGTCTTGAAACGTGTTTTAATATTCTGACGATCATGCGTGAACAATGGCTGCTTTGGCACCTGCGTGGTGAATGAAATGTGCCTGTTATCCGCTTTTTTTGTTCCAAGATGTGTTTTTTGTGCATTTTTTTCCCCCGACATTATCATTAATTTGTTGTAAAATAATGAAAAGGCGTTTGTTAAATTTTTATGCTTTTTAAGCTACAATTTGTGATCGGTTGTTGCGCCACGTCTGAATTAATTTGTTTAAATTAACATGGAATAAGTGATTGACGAGGAATAAAATATTTATCAATAAGCTGTTATTAATCGTTTTACAGCACTACTTTCTTAAATCAGTGAATTTTTTCTTCTGTATTACATTCAAATGTAATAATTACTATTGTGTAATAATATAATCATATAAATAATTCATTATCTATACATTTGTCTACGAATCATTTTATTCGTGAATCAACATTTAAAAGTCTGGCAAATAAATGATTAAAACCTAATCATTTAATTGTTGAAAAAAATTTTTTTCCACACAATCGCCATTAAAATGTATTGCTGAGAAATACAGGCTATTGGCTCCATCTACTGGCGAAAATGAGCTCTATCAAAAATCTAGGCATTGTGGGTAAAAATGTTTGTGAGCGTCCGTTAAATTTCCGGGAAGTGACGTCATTTGGCAAAACAAAACAAACAAAAAAAATTTCTCCATACAGTATAACAGATGTAAGCAAAAAAAGATTAATACTAAAGTCTCAAATTGTGTATAACTTTGCATAAATTATTTAAGAAGTGGAGACTTCTTTCTTTCTTTCTTTCTTTCTTTCTTTCTTTCTTTCTTTCTTTCTAAAATCCGCCAGAAGATGAATTTGATGAACCGGAGTAGATTTAACTTAAGATTTAAGAGTTAACACCAGCGGTTTCATTATTAAAAGTAGTGAAGTAAATAATTCACACACATACATAATCGCGCTCCCTGTCACACACATACAGCAGTCACTAAGCACCAAAATAGTAAAGAACCGTGCATTTCACACCAAGGCCTTCATTGTCGTTCTACCTGAATCACTCCACACCTTAACACCATCATTACGATGCCACGACTATAGAAACCATAAATATTATACAGAAACGTACATCAGCTCGAGCGGAAGCGTCAATATTTACCTCATAAAATGTTTTATTGTGCATTTTTTTAGTGCGTTACGGTTTTCCTGAGGATTTGAAACGAAGGCAAATTGTGCGTTTTCATGCAGGAAAGAAAACACAAAAGTATAAATTTTCACGAAAAAGCTTAACAACTCTTTTGAACTGTTTTGGTCGACCTTTCCTCAAGTCGTCCGGCTTTTTTTTTTTTTTTTTAAACCCTGTGAGTGCGACCAAATCAAATTCCTCTCCTCTCTCAGTATTTATAGAATGAAAAAACAGCTATTAATTCCACGTGAATCAATTTGAGCTTGTGCAGTTTGCTACAGATGTGGTTCGTGAGCTTTGACTAGTGCTCTCTCTGAACGTTCAAATAAAAGATTTAAAAATGCCGAAGTTATTGTACATTTCTGAGGGCAACATGTGATGTCAGAAATCTGATTGGATATATTACAACGTATATACACACCTGGATGCAGCACCACACCCGATAAAAATGCTGTGCAACGAATAAAATAGACTATTGGGAATATTTAAATACATATTCATGGAAAAAAATGATTAGAACATTAGTGTTTCTGATCTTGCTGGCCCTGATGGCTCGCCACTGATTGAAAATCGATCTGTTCATCCGAATCCGGCGATTCTTTGGCGCTCCACTCCATGCATTAAGAAGATCGTCTCTCACTTGTGACTTTGCTAATAGCGATGAGAGTGTGACAGTCGTCAGAACCTCTACATCTTTATTGATGATGATCGCTTTTTGTGTAGAAACTGAGTGCCATAACAAAAAAAACAAAACACAATTTCTACAAGTACTAATGAACATTACAACAAGAACCTAAGCAACAACATGATAATATCATTCTACGTACGTATACGTGCGAGAGCTCGGAGTTGAAGTGTTGCTGATTTGATTGTGACAGACTTGATGATCCTTTCTCCTCTTTCCTTTTTCATGTTTCGGCACATTCCGCGTGGACATTTTGACAGTAATGTTCAAAGTCGCGAGCTCACTTTTCATCCGTAATCCGTCACTAACGCTAAATATGAACAAACAACCATGACGGCTCAGTTGCATACGAAGCACACGCAGGAGAACGTGCGAGAGGTTCGCCGGAGCGCGACCGCAAAGGCGTACATAATCGATCGAAGTTTATCACATGACGTGATGTTTTTATATGACTTTTGCTCAGAATTTAAAGCGTTTAAATGGCAGCTGCACAAACTTTCCGAATTTTCTCGCGCTTTCTTTCTTTCTTTTTTTTTTTTTAATGAAGTGTGCATGCAAACCGGTTGACACCGCGCGACTGACTGATGATGGTCGGCAAACTGGAGATGAGTTTAAATGTAGTTAATGGGTTTCTCCTCTTATGACAGGCATTTGTTTTCTGTGCTCCTCTGACAGATATACAGTTGCTAATAGGTTTGCTCTCAGCTATTTGCACACTTCAGGCTCGTGTCTGCAAAATCGCACCATCTGCCACATTAACACTTCGACTTTCTGCACTTTACGCACATGCAAACTGTCACTCGGAGTAAACTTTAAAGGAAATTCTTCCTAAATTTGCATTCGTGTGATTTATTCCTTTCCGTTTTTTCCCTTTTCGAACACGCGATGGTCACCATGCCTGTATTTTTCACATGACAATTTACAGCATGCATACTGTTTCCAGGCTTTTTCCAAGCTTCTTGTTCTTAGTTGCTAAATAACACTGTAATAAACAAGTGATTATCAATACTATTTTTATTTAACCTTTTATCGCTTTTTTTTTTTTTTTCAGAGGACAGAAAAAAAAAAAAGTGTTTTGAAGCATCAAAGAAAGCAATTCTTCAGCAAAGGAAAATGACTAAAACAACGTTATCTTACTAAAGAAAAAAAATAAATAAATAAAAAATATATATATATATATATATATATATATATATATATATATATATATATATATATATATATATATATATATATATACACACACACACATGGGGGATGGGCATCTCTATAACTGCGGCAGATGCAATTTACATCCCGTCGCCTAGCAAACAATACGATACATCAAAGATACATATGCAGCATTTAATAAAAAGATCAAATAAAACCAGATGTTCTTTTCCTGTTCTGTCTCCATGAAGATGCAGCTCTACCTCTGCCATGTAAATCTGTATTCTATTCTATGCAACTCTCGGGACACGCCTTCGGTCTCCATAGTGTTGTAACACGTCATATTAACGTAGCAGCAGTGGTGCTGAGAGAACGTGCTTAAGAAACGGTTTTGCGAGGAGAAATCAATCTACATTAAAAAAAGAATATTGGTCACATGATGCAACACATTAACTTTTATTGCAATTATATATATATATATATATATATATATATATATATATATATATATATATATATATATATATATATATATATATATATAATTGGGAACATATATATATATATATATATATATATATATATATATATATATATATATATATATATATATATATATATATAGGGAACAAGACCACAATCTGTCAGTCAGCGCTTCTTTTCACGCACGTTTAATCCAGTCGTTTTATTCCATTAATCCGCTTCTCAGTTTGACTGCCTGAAAATCCGGGCCTGTGTGAAATTAATGCCTAACAGCGCATTCACACACACTGGAGGATTTCCTGAATCAGTGTCTATTGGCAATATTATTACACATATGAGCAAATTAGTTTGCAATTATTTATTTTTTTATATATTAAGCAGATTAATAAAATAAAAATTAACCCTAATCCGAAAGTGTGTATAAACAGCGTAACGACGTGCACCATAAAGCTCGTTTTCTTTAATGTACTTTTATTCGATGCTTGCACAATTAATTGGCTCATATGGCATTAACACGTTCGTTTGAACTCAAGCGACATATCCGCACTGGTAATCATATTAAGACCACTTTGCACACATGTGACGTAAAAAAATCCCCACACGAACTCCATTACTGCTGAGAAGAAAATCTTAATCCTACTAAACATATTTAAAACAATTTAATGAATTCTGCTCAGTCTTATAATTCTTTTGCTCCGAGACTGGATAAAGAATCTTATAAATGGCTTTATTTTTCTAAAAATGGGATGACGTGTGTGCGTCAGAGATGTTTCATCAAAAAAAAAAAAAAGACCTTAATTAGGTAGTAATTATCTGTGTATTTATTTGTTAGTTTCTTAGGGGGTCAAGCTCTGAAGGTTTTTTGCTTCCACAGTGAAGCATCTGGCAACCCATTAAACTTGTTTGCCATATTAGATTGGATATCTACATTAAATCATCTTCTGCTCCAACCTAAACTATATGGACAAAAAGTTTGTCCGTAAATTGGTATGTGCGTTTCTAAACATCTCATTCCACATTTTGTTTCCATTTGCTGTTGTGATAACCTCCACTCTTCTAGGAAGATGTTGCACTAGATTTTGGAGTGTGTTTGTGAAGATTTGTGCTCATTCAGCCACAAGAGTGTTAGTAAAGTCTGCTAGTGATGTAGGGTGAGGAGGCCTGGGGTGCAGTCACCGTTCCAATTCATCCCAAATGTTCTGGGAGTCTAAGGTTTATAGCAGGCCACTAAGATCTTCCACTTTAACCCACTACAACTCCAAATCACATCTTTATGGAATATAAGGGCATAAGGGCATCATCATTCTGGAACAGGTTTGGGTCTCCGAGTTCAAGTGAAGTAAAGATTTTATGCTACTGCATCCTATGGAATCCTAAATGTTGTGTTCCTCCAACTTTGTGGTAACAGTTTGAGAAATAATCAAATATGACAAAAATACTTTTGTCTGTATAATGTATTTGATCCTTTTATTATGAACTTTTGAAATTTTTTCATTCATATATTTGGGTGATATGTATGTATGTATATATATTGAGTGATTAATGTATATACAGTGAGGAAAATAAGTATTTGAACACCCTGCTATTTTGCAAGTTCTCCCACTTAGAAATCATGGAGGGGTCTGAAATTGTCATCGTAGGTGGATGTCCACTGTGAGAGACATAATCTAAAAAAAAAAATCCAGAAATCACAATATATGATTTTTAAACTATTTATTTGTATGATACAGCTGCAAATAAGTATTTGAACACCTGTCTATCAGCTAGAATTCTGACCCCCAAAGACCTGTTAGTCTGCCTTTAAAATGTCCACCTCCACTACATTTATTATCCTAAATTAGATGGCACCTGTTTGAGGTCGTTAGCTGCATAAAAACACCTGTCCACCCCATACAATCAGTAAGAATCCAACTACTAACATGGCCAAGACCAAAGAGCTGTCCAAAGACACTAGAGACAAAATTGTACACCTCCACAAGGCTGGAAAGGGCTACGGGGAAATTGCCAAGCAGCTTGGTGAAAAAAGGTCCACTGTTGGAGCAATCATTAGAAAATGGAAGAAGCTAAACATGACTGTCAATCTCCCTCGGACTCGGGCTTCATGCAAGATCTCACCTCGTGGGGTCTCAATGATCCTAAGGAAGGTGAGAAATCAGCCCAGAACTACACGGGAGGAGCTGGTCAATGACCTGAAAAGAGCTGGGACCACTGTTTCCAAGGTTACTGTTGGTAATACACTAAGACGTCATGGTTTGAAATCATGCATGGCACGGAAGGTTCCCCTGCTTAAACCAGCACATGTCCAGGCACGTCTTAAGTTTGCCAATGACCATTTGGATGATCCAGAGGAGTCATGGGAGAAAGTCATGTGGTCAGATGAGACCAAAATAGAACTTTTGGGTCATAATTCCACTAAACGTGTTTGGAGGAAGAAGAATGATGAGTACCATCCCAAGAACACCATCCCTACTGTGAAGCATGGGGGTGGTAGCATCATGCTTTGGGGGTGTTTTTCTGCACATGGGACAGGGTGACTGCACTGTATTAAGGAGAGGATGACCGGGGCCATGTATTGCGAGATTTTGGAGAACAACCTCCTTCCCTCAGTTAGAGCATTGAAGATGGGTCGAGGCTGGGTCTTCCAACATGACAATGACCCGAAGCACACAGCCAGGATAACCAAGGAGTGGCTCTGTAAGAAGCATATCAAGGTTCTGGCGTGGCCTAGCCAGTCTCCAGACCTAAACCCAATAGAGAATCTTTGGAGGGAGCTCAAACTCCGTGTTTCTCAGCGACAGGCCAGAAACCTGACTGATCTAGAGAAGATCTGTGTGGAGGAGTGGGCCAAAATCCCTCCTGCAGTGTGTGAAAACCTGGTGAAAAACTACAGGAAACGTTTGAACTCTGTAATTGCAAACAAAGGCTACTGTACCAAATATTAACATTGACTTTCTCAGGTGTTCAAATACTTATTTGCAGCTGTATCATACAAATAAATAGTTAAAAAAAATCATACATTGTGATTTCTGGATTTTTTTTTTAGATTATGTCTCTCACAGTGGACATGCACCTACGATGACAATTTCAGACCCCTCCATGATTTCTAAGTGGGAGAACTTGCAAAATTGCAGGGTGTTCAAATACTTATTTTCCTCACTGTATGTGCATGTGAGTGTAAGACACTACAGATAAATAGGGCTATACTGCAAAACAGTAGATATCTTGCGATATCTCAATGAATGGATTTTAAATACAGAAAAGACGGATCAAAAAAATTCAGAATCAGAAATCTAAAAACTCCAAATGACTTAAATTCAACTCCCAAACTAAACAGCTATTTGCGTCGTACTGTATCAAAACAATACTGAAAAATAGAAAACCTTTTTCTAATTTGCCTGCAGCTCACTGAGACAAGTTCGAAAACTCTCGACACACACTTCTCCAGTTGGGTGTCTTTTAGAAGTCAAGCCCCAGGCCTCCTCAAACATGTGATCTGGAATATGCAGGTCGGCGTTCTGGAAAATCTGCTTCATCTAAAACAGAAAAAAGAAATCAAGCAGGTTAAAATGAACATTTTAAATGTTGTGTTTTACGCTTTACTTGACTTTGTTCATTGATGTGAATTTCTCAAATATAGATTAAGAATATTTTTAGATCTGTATATTGCTTTGTAATTGCAGTCCTTTTAATCCTTTTAATCCATGTCTTATTATTATTATTATTATTATTATTATTATTATTATTATTATTATTTAAACGTCCCCAGTTACTCTTAATTATGCAAAATACATAGATTGTAATTTTAATAGAAACAGAACTCCAACTCCAAGGGGAGTGGTGGCTCCAGCGGTTAAGGCGCTGGGTTGCCGATCGGAAGGTCTGGGGTTCAAGCCCCGGTATCGCCGAGCTGCCACTCTTGGGCCCTTGAGCAAGGCCCTTAACCCTCTATGCTCCGGGGGTCCCTTACAAGGGAAATATCAAGGTCCGTGACGTGGGGCCGCCTTCCCGTGGGCTCACCACCTGCAGGAGGGACCGTAAGGGACGGTGCTGTGAGGATTGGGCAGCAGTTGAAGGAGGGGGCCTGCTTAGACTGCTGCCCCCGCGACCCGAATTACGGATAAACAGGAGAAAATGAATGAGAACTTTAAATCTTGTTCTTAAGCTCATGAGATGGAAAAGACCAGTTTTTGGTTTTAAGTTATTTTTAACTATTATTCCAATTTTTATTTTAAGACAAAATACAGTAAGCATAAATGTCATGCTCACTGGACAAATTAAGCTAGGTTTCATTCCTACATAATTAGTATAATGAAGGTTTTCCCCTCCCATCATCTTCTCCAGTTTGCATATAAAACAGGACTATGGATCTGATTTTGTGATGTCATAAATTCCTCATGTTTTCTGAGTCATTTTTTGGCATAAGTTCTAAAGACTTTTTTATTTAGCTTTGTTTTAACAAATTTCTCCCAGCCAACCATTTACAAATCAGTATCCAATAAGAATACACCATTTACAGTTCACTGATGTCCCATGTTGGCTCACCTCTTCCTTGGTGCGAGGGCAAAAGAAATGTCTCTCATCCACCCCGAATAGAGAGTACAGTGTGGGAAACAGTAATGCATACGCCGTGCCCTCTTCACCGTAATTTGTTCGGTCACTGATGCGCTTGATACGTGGGGCAGCCAGATCCGTTCGTACCGATGGAACGCCATATGTGCGATTGTAATCTGTAGATCACAAGCATGTAAAGCACAAACAATTTGCTCTGGTATAATATTATGCCAGAAATAGTGTGTAGGTTGCAGGTGTGTAGGTTGCTTTTTCATTAATATTGTTTACATAATATCCAGTTATAAAGTCATTACCAGATCAGGGAATTGCTGTCTTCCATTTCCATATGTGTAAGCACATGATAACACTTTCTTTAAGACTAGTATGCTCTTATGTTTCAATCTTTACCAACATAAAGGGGGGAAAAAACCTAATATACTACATAAAATCCCGACTGTTCGGCCCAAAACAGCCCAAGATTCAACATACTGCATTTTATTCTGAGATGCTTTTCTGCTTATCATGGTTGGAAAGTTACTTGTCCAGTGTGGCAATTCTGTGTACACTCTATAGACTGTTATGTGTGTAAAAAACCTAGCAGTTTGAGAAACTCTCAAACCAGCTCTGTTGGCACCATCAACAATGCCACACTGACTGACACTGGGATCACTGAGGAAAGTGGAAGCTGAGTGGTTAATGTGCTGGACTTTCGATTAGCAGGTCATGAGTTTAAATCCTACTTCCTGCCACTGCTGGGCCCTCGAGCAAAGCCATTAACCCCCTATTGTATAAATGAGATAATTGTAAGTTGGTCTGAATAATGGTGTGTGCCAAATGATGTAAATGTAGATCACTGTGATTTTTTTCTTCATTCTGATGTCTGATGATATAACAAGATAATATATGTATATTGTGCTGAGTTTATTACATGCAAAAGGGCATCTATGTCTAACACACTAAATGTGGTTACAAAAGTCCTCTAATGTCTTCTATTTATGTATATAATTGTTGAATGTATGCTATGTACGCTCTTGTAGCATTATGGGCCTGTTGTTTACTATTGTTGCTGAAAAACAAGTAAAATGTCCTGAGTGAAAAGTGCCACCCGAGACTCTGAGCATTTGACCCACACGAGTCGAGCCATTGGTCATAATGTGACTCACCGTTAGCAGCCAGCTCACCCGCGATGGCGCAGATGGCAGAGGATGATGTGTTGAAGTGCTTTGGCTCTGCTCGGGTTCTGCGCAGTGTTTTAGGGGTTTTCAAAGCGCTCCCCACCTTCACGGGTTCCAGGTCTTCACACTTGGCCAGACTTTCAGTTCCAGTCTGTTTCTCTGCGTCCGCTTCCTGAATCTCAGTTCTCATGCTGACAGCCAGGGTCGTGCTGGGCTTTCGCTCTGAAAGAATGGACAGAAACTTTAACCCTTATGCTCTGCTCAGGTCAAAACAACCTGCATGGACTTCCTGTGCATTATAAACATCAATACAGAAACGTCAAGGCTGTTTCTGCTTCTTCACGGCGCACTTCGGGTGATGGTCCTGTATTTGTCTTCCTAAAAACATCCATACTTACATGCTTACTAAAAATGAGCATTAAGAAAAATTGCTGTGGTGATTTTCTGACCGGGTTTCTGTTTAATGAAGACATTTCTGAGAAAAAGTACATTCCAGTCGTCATCACTTTAGTATACTGAGTGCTTCTAATTATGTGTAATCAAAAACTGCATTAGCACTGAAACACTGATTGATCTCACCTGTCAAAATCCTTTGCTCTGCTCTACTTATTGGCATTTTGTCCTTCCAATTAAGGAAGTTTGCAAATTCCAGGAAGTTAATTAGCCCATCTTTATCAACATCGCAGTAGTCCATAAGATCGTCCAGGATGTCTGTGCTAAGGTCCAGGTTAAACTCATGACACATGTCCTGTAGGTCCTCCTTATCGATACTTCCCTGGGCTTTCTAGACCGAAAAAAAAGATTAATTTGAATATTCATGCCCTAAAAAAGTGTGCAAAAATGAGTACAAACAAATACAAATAATTAGGAGTTTTCAGAAAATGCACTAAAGCTAAAAATGAATTGAAGTTAGTTATTAGTGGTTAGAAATGCTAAAATTACAGCTGACAGTCATTTAAAATCAGGTAGATTGTTAGAAATCCTAACATTTAGGCTAAGGTTAAATCAATAACTAGTTAGTGATGGGTAAAAAAAATTAGTTAGTAATGGTAAAAAAAAGTTGTCATTAAAGCTAATAATAATTTAAGCTAGCTAGTGATGCTAAAAATGCTTAAAAGCATAATGACTGAAAGCAAGTTGTAGCTAACTAGTGCAAAGCTAACTTTTGTAATAAATTATAACTTGCGTATGAAAAATTCCTTTTTCATGCAATTGCCCATCTGGGGGCTTTTGTATACCATGATATACTCTGGATATCCAGATTATTAGGCATGCTTATGTGTTCCTTAATAAGCCAGAAGCACTGTGTATAACCGTGATGTTTCACTAACAAGCCTTTGACCTTGTCGTAGTGTCTGAATGCTTGCAGCAAAGAGTTGAAGTTTTGGAAGTTGGCCTTCTTCAGGTGCTGACGTACGGCACTGACCAGCGTGCTACTTCTGTCCTGGCCTTTCCTGTGCTCTGAAGGTGGTGTGGAGTGCAGGGCATCTGCTGCACCTTAGTGGAGAAATAAATCTATAATTCAATATGGACAGTGCTGATACACTAACTCGAGGGGCTTCGATGAAAGTCCACGATTCACCTTTTATAACAGTGGTACTAATTAGCAATTAGACATTAGCATGCATTTTCTTATCCTTATATTTTGAGTCAGCATGTATGTGTCATGATAATAAAGCAAACCTGAAGACATTTCTTAGAATTGTATGGTGCTTACAAAAAAAATTGTATACTGTAATTCCCTGTTTATCGCGGTGGTTACGTTCCAAAAAAACACGATAAATGGACGCCACCCCAAAAATGCTATTTTATGTATACAGTACTGTAAAATTTTACTTCATTTTATAATTAATAATTGTATTTTTATTAATACATTTATTTATTTTAACATAAAACTCCAACTGGCAAATGCAATTCTGCGATAAACCAGGGGCGCCAGATTCAAAGCGCGCTAAAGTTGGGGATTACTGTATTACACTGTTTTAAAATGTTTCATTCTGATTGTTCTGAAGGTCATTTGGCTAACACAAAGGCAAGCAGGAAAGACATTTGAAGCAATTGTTGCTATGCATAAAGCTGGGAAAGGTTATAAGGCCATTACCAAACAATTTAAAGCTCATCGTTCTATAGTGAGGTTATTCACAAGTGTAAAACATTCAAGACAGTTGCCAATCTTTCCAGGGATGGTTGTGCCAGAAAAATCACCCCAAGGTCAGACTGCACAATGCTCAGAGAATCTGCAAAAAAATCTCAAGACTCTACAGGGCACAATTACAATTGCTTATGTTTGCAAAGTTGCGTCTAAACAAACCACAAGACAACTTTAACAATGTCCTTTGGACAGATGGGACCATGGTCTTTTACTTTTCTGTCTTCTCAAGTGAGTCCTTCTCTTTCTCTGTGCTTGCCTGATGCAAACCTGACAATGATGGCCCCAGCAGCACCTCCCCAGGAATCGCAGCACACTGCTTGATACTAATGCTGGACCCAATCACGCACAAATTCCCCTCAATAAAAGCTGATAGGCTGGCAAATTCATTCCCCGAGTTGGTGGATGGTTGAGGTGGGGACTAACTGCCACCAGGCATTACATTATAACATTACAACATTCTGAAAAGTGAAGTGAATAATACTGATTATCTATTCATCATGGCACCTGTTATTGGGTGGGATTTATCAGGCAACATTATGTCCATAAAGTTGATGTGTTAGAAGCAGGAAAAATGGGCAAGCATAAGGACTTGAGCACGTTTGACAAGGGCGAAATTGTGATGGCTAGACGACTGGATCAGAGCATCTCCAAAACTGCAGCTCTTGTAGGATCCGGAGGGCTCGTCTGTTTCATCAAAGGCTGTCGAGCTACTGTAGCTCAAATAGCTTAAGAAGTTAATGCTGTTAATGCTCGACAGGTCAGGACTGTTTTGGCAGCAAAAGGCGAAACAACACAATATTAGGCAGATGGTCATAATGTTATGTCTGATCGGTGCAGATGGCTGCTAATACATATTCCTGTATATTCTCACCTTCACCTCATCTTCACCCTGCATGCTCTATTCAATGCCTCACACTTAACCAGGCTTTGGCCTATAGAGTTTTAACCAAAGTCTGAATCCACCAAAGTGAGGTATGTACCACCTTGGATACTCACAGGCATGTAGTAAATCCCAAGTCCAATCAAGGGGCGGCCTGTGGCACGATAGGGATCCGAACCGCCAGCCCCAATTCCTTCATGGGTTATTGGTCCTGGAAATGCCCTGGGTCCCCACAGTGCCAGCAGACCAGCCCAGGATTCCCAGCATGGAGGTTCTGGGCCACAAGCTGGGCCACAGGCTGGGCCTCCCTGATAATGAGTGGCAAAAGGCGGAGTGCCCATTCAGATGCTGGCTAGCCCCTCATGTTAGCCACCCACTCATACAACTCAAGGAAAGCCTCAGGCTCATCCTGTGGCCCCAGCACGTTGAGCACGATTTACAGTACTAATACAAATTTCAACATTGTACAATAATATTGAAGATATCCAAACTAGGAAAGAATGCTTATGCAATTAAGTAGTTAAAAAAGTGTTAAACAACCCAGTATGTGTTTTATATTTAGAATTGTCCAAAGTAGATACATTTGGCTTTGATGACAACTTGGCATTCTCTCATCAGACTCAAAAGAATGGTGTTTAATTCACAGGTGTTCCTTGTTAAGAGATAATTTGTGACATTTCTTGCTTTCTTAATGAGCTTTAGACCATCCGGAAAGGCTGAGTACAGAGTTAATAGCCTTATTAGTGCAACTAAAACTACTGTACAAATCCATATTGTGGCAAGAAACACTGAGTTAAGTAAAGAGAAAAGACAGTACATTATTAGAAGATAAGTCAGTCTAAAAAATCTCAAGAACTTTAAATGTATTCCCAAGTACAATCTTTAAAACCATAAAAAAGGCTCATAGGAAAAGAAGACCAAGAGCTCCCTCTGCTGCAGAGGATACGTTGGCAGACATATTTCATTATCTACTCTTCAGAGGAGACTGCGTTAGTCAGGCTTTCATGGTCAAAATGCAGCAAAGAAGACATTACTTTGGAGGAACAACAGGCAGAAGAAACTTGCTTGGGCCAGGAAACAGAGGGAATAGACATTAGATCATTGGAAAACTGTCCTTTGGTGTGATGAGTCAAAACGAGCGAGTTTTAACCACCATGCCTTTGTTAGATGTACTGAGAGTTCCTGAATGCATGAATCCCACGGTAAAGCATTAAGTGGGACCATTATTTGTTTTCCAACAGGACAATGACCAAAACACAACTCTAGGTTATGTAAGATTCTTGAAGTGCTGCATCAGATGACCTGGCCTCCACAATCTTCCGATCTAAATCCAGCTGAGATGGTTTGTGATAAGTTGGACCAGAGAGCAAAGGAAAAGCAAACAACAAGCACTCAACACTTCTGGGAACTATTCAAGATTGTTGAAAATCCATTCCGGGTGACTACCTAATGAACTTGACTGAGAGGATGCCAAGTGTGTGCAAAGCTGGCATCAAATCGACGTCTCTAAACTTTTGACTGGTACTGTAGGCGGCTGCGGCTGGAGCAATCTGCTTTTCCAGCGTGCTCTGAAATGCCTTCTGGTCCATCTCCTGAGCTTGGAACGGTGCCTGGAAGCTCTGTTTCTGCTCCGTATGCACCTGGAAAGAGGGCTTGGTGTTGTGTCCGCTGGAGCTGTGCAAAGGCTTTGACCCTTAAATAACTCTTCCTAAGTCCTGGGTCACGGCACCAGTGTGGAGATCTTGCTGGCTCCAAGTCGAAGAAAGAAGAAGCAGACACAGTATGATTTAAAGATTCTTTGTTACCTGACAAGCTGTTTTTTGTTGTTGTTCTTCTTCTTCTTTCATGGTGGGGAGCAACATTTTAAACATGTCAGAACTTACACAAGGAACCATTGTCTAATTGCTGTGGTATTAAAGAAATAGAACAACATTTGCTGTTATATAGGAAAATAATAAAATTCACAGTGATATTAATAACATTTTGATTATAGTTATATAGATATATAGTTATATATAGATAGATGATACATTTTTTCAATTATTTTTCTACAACAGCACAGTCTCAAGTGTTGCCAAGATGAAAACCAGTATCCACAAGTTTGATTTAAATTACCGAAGTCGTCTGCATGCGGCGGCGCTCCGAACGTGTGGTCAGCCGGAACTCCCATGGTGTCTGCGATTCTAAAATGTATCAATAAAGATTAACATTTGTCAGCTATCTAATGATAAAGTACAGTGACGGTATTCAGAACTTACGGGTCGCGCACTTTGCCGATCTGCGACTGCGTCCTCTCTCGGAAGTCGTCACATCGCTTTGAGACAAACTTTGCGCTGTGGTTCCTTTCGGGGCAAAAAATTTCATTTTTTATTTTGAAAATGTCCTGCATACGCATTACATTCGAATTAGAATACTTTTAGGTGAAATCAACTTCCTGTACTTGTTAGCTCCATTAGATATGTAGACAATATGGGGAAAAAAAGGACTGGGACACCTTTCCAGCCATTTGTGGTTCTTTCCCAAACTATTACCACAAAGATAAAGGCACACAATTGTATAGGATGTCTTTGGATGTGGTAGCATAAAATTATCCTTTCTGTTGGAGACCCAAACTTTTTCAATGCCTTTGGGGCAGGATGGATCTTACAAATCCCAAAAGCAATTTAAGATTCAAAAAGCTCATACAAAACCAGTCATATAGTCAGGTGTCCACAAACTTTTGTCTATATAGTGTTGCTCTGGTGCGACAAAGTTCTATCTAGCTAGCTAGCTAGCAGGCTATCCAAAATGAAGCTTACATTTGTGTATTGCAGCGCCATTGGAGTGATTTTCTAACGTTGTGTCCATCATTGTTGTGTGGAGTGACCATACCAAACCTGCTGTTCTCCTTGTAACTCCTCACGTCATATTTCCTGTTCACACGCTCACCTGAAAACCAGCAAACACCAATTAGGATACCAAGTCAATCTGGTCACTTCTTGGCGTTGTCATTTGCAATGATGTTATGGACGTGCAGTATGTTTATGTTCTGGCTCACTTACCAACAAAGTAGGAATTGTGCGAGCGGAGGTATTGCTCATGAGGTTTTTGCACTTCTTGTTCTATTTGCTCTGCTGTTTTTTTTTGCGGATTAACTAGTTCGCCAGCGGTAAATTCTGCGTAAATAAACAAAATATATAATTTGTAATATTGTTTCTTCTGCGATGAAGTTGATGATGGAGAGGAAGTGCTAATTTTTTGTGTGATTATCTATAAGTGGATGCATCAATAATCTTATATAGTACAATTCTATTCTAATACACTGATTATCTCTTCATAATGGCAGCGGTTAGTAAGTGGGATAAATTTATAAGGCAGCAAGTGAACATTTTGTCCTCAAAGACGACTGGGTCAGAGCATCTCCAAAACTGCAGCTCTTGTGGAATGTCTCAGATCTGCAGCAATCAGTATCAATCACAAGTGCTCCAAAGGAGGAACAGTGGTGAACCGGCGACAGGGTCCTGGGCGGCCGAAGGCTCATTGATGCAGTGGGGAGCGAAGGCTGGTCCGTGTGATCCGATTCAACAGACGAGCTCCTGTAGCTCAAATTACTGAAAACGTTAATGCTGTTTATGCTCAAAGGGTCACGTCTGTTTTGGCAGCAAAAGGGGGACCAACACAACATTAGGCAGGTGGTCATAATGTTATGCCTGATTGGTGTATAATATGTGTCTAAGTTTGGCAATTTAAAAAAAAATAACAATTACAATTGAGCACTTATAATGTTGTAGGAAAGTAAATATAATTTACATTTACATTTCCAGTGATTTTTTTTATATTTTTATTACTCTTCTGTCAGAATTAGCATCCATCAACATAGAGAGTATTGCCAATTTTGCCCCCCTGTAGACACTAATGGCTGTGGCCCCTGGACTGAAAGAAAAATGACATTTCTACATTCAAAAAAAATGTGATCATTTGGATTATGCTATTATTCAAAGCAACTTAAAACAGAAACACATTATATTAATATATTATTGATAGTTTGTTGAAGGATCCCACAAGATCAGCTCACGACCTTCCGAAGAGCAACACAATATCTTAGGGACTTAAGCTGCCATTGCCATGTACCTATAGTACTAGACTTTCTAGCAAAAGCTAAAAACTTGACTTCTGTGATTACCCCTAACATTCCTTGGTTTCAGGCTACTGGTTGACCACTGACACAAACTGGGAGAAAATCTTGCAACAAATAACAGCAAAGGAGAACAAGAATCTCTTGTGGTTCCTACCATAAAGTGGTTTAACACCAAAAGTTGTCGTTTGAGGATCAAGATCATTTGGTAGACCTGGACCTAAAACCTGGGACTGTCCTAATGGAGCTTTTTGTCTGCTGCTATAAATCGCCTCCTGAAGCTCTCTCAGCCTCTCATGGTAGTGGGTCTTAAGTGGTGGGCTGATCAGAAGTTGAGCCTATAAAAAAAGGGGAGGGAAAAAAAACCATACACGTGTTCAATAACTGAATCGTTTGTTGAGATATAAATAAATCAGATCAAATATAATATGACTGAAAGACATAAGACTTTTTATTACCATTATCATTATCATTGACTGACTATGGATAAGAGAAGATAAGAGAAGAGAAGATAAGACAAGACAAGATAAGATATATGTCTATGGGAATCTTTACACTGATAGATGACCCTGAGCGTCTCCCATGCACCAGAGTACTGGCGATATCAGGGTCATTTGCTTTCCCGACGGACACACACACTGTTCCTGGCTCCGGATGTCTACTCTTGAGGAACTTCCGAACCAGCAGGGGTGTATTAGGCTACAAAGAAGCAAGAACATGTTTAGGAACACAGTTGATCCCAAGGATCTGAGATGACTAACCAGTTCTGTGTCACTTCACAAAGAAACGTACACACAATGAGCAAGGAAGTAAATGTAATCCGTTAAGTAACTTTTTCACGTATCAGTACTTTACTGCAGGATTTCCATTTAAAGAGACTTCTATTTGAACTTCACTACATTTTAAAGTCAAATATTTTACTCAACTTCATTTTTTTGCGAACCAGTCCTCCTACAGAGCTCTGATCTCATACCTATTTTACACGTGTGGGATAAATTCAATGAATGCTGACTGCATCCCAGGCCTCTTCACCTCATCATCATCAGTTCCTGACTTCACTAAACCCCTTGTGGCTCAATAAATCTCACACAAATCTCCACAAGCACACTTTAAAATCTAGTGGAACATCTTCCCAAAAAAGTGAAGATATTATAACAGCAAATTGGGACTAAATGTGGAATAGGATGTTCAAAAACCACATGAATCTTATAGTCAGGTGTCTACAAACAAATGTCCATACCGGGTAACCATGCAAGGAAGATATCATAGCAGGTGCACCAACATGGAACATCTACCACCAATATCAATTCAATAATATTGTATGATGCACCATTTTGTCAGGTATGTACCACAAACGTTGTACTCTTTAAATAATTTACGAAGTAGACTCATTTTTGGCCCTTTATGTCTGGTAATTAAGGCATAACACAAATGTTGTTTACCACCAAACAGTGGAACTAATGAGTGGTAAAACCTCTTCACACCTTATTATTATACAATACAATCTGACACCTTTTTATGACCCCAAAAACAACATGTCAGTACTGCAACCACATCATATTATCATCGTCATATATAAAAATATAACCTTCAGAAGATCGATGTGTTTCACACCAACTCCAACGATTAATTTGTTACAAAATTCCCACATTTCTTTAATCAGTCATTCAGTAAGAAGCATCAGCTTTAATGTGTGTATTTATTTTGTATGGAAAATTAATAAAGATTGCTAAATGGTGTGATTACATCTTTCATTAAAAAGATCTCTTTTATGATATCAGACTTTAGGATGTATGCTGTATGATGTACATCACCAGTGTGACATGAAGGAGATAAAACAACAAAGTCATATGGACTCACCCTTTGTTTTATTTCCTGCAGACAATCCCATGCCCTGTCTCCGTCTGGTAAATTTTTCCCTGCCTTTTTTTTTAAGAATACAAAAAATAAATACTGTACATTACTCTCATGTATAATTAATATATTCAATCAGTCGTAGAGACAATAATCAATTTCAATAAACTTAAATTATAAAGCACATCATCAGGTAATGTATCTGAACTCAGCCTTATTAATAGCTATATTACCGCTCTAATACTCGGGAAAGGATCCCTGCATCTCCAGGATCTTACAGTCATCTTTAACTTGTGTAACTTTTCTAATTCTAACTTTGCTCTGTTTCCACCCGGAATGTTTACCTGATGTCGCCTAGCAACCGATTTTCGCGTAGCAACAGCGACATTCTATACAGCGCACGGTTCTCATGAATATTAATGAGGAATGAAACGTGATTGGCTGAAGAGAAACGCAGATGATACGACGGGGCTCAGGCCAAAAATAAATAACCATATAAGTATTTATTTTTTTTATACATGGTCCCAATTGTCAGGTGCCCACAAAATTTAACCAACATTTTTATTTGTTTGTTTGTTTGTTTGCTAAACATGGTCCTTATGGTAAGATGTCCACAAAATTTTGAACACTTATTTATTTATTTATTTATTTATTTATTTATTTATTTATTTATTTTCTTGCCATGGTCTTAATTGTTAGGTGTCCACAAACCTTGGGCCATATATGTATTTATTTATTTATTTATTTATTTATTTATTTATTTATTTATTAAGCATGACCCTAATAGTCAAGTGTCTACAGACTTACATATTTATTTATTTTCTAGACATGGTCCTAATTGTCAGGTGTCCAAAGAATGTAAACAACACATTCATTTATTTGTTTGTTTGTTTCCTTAACATGGTCCTGATGGTAAGGTGTCCACAAACATTTGACCACTTATTTATTTATTTTCTTGGCATGGTCCTAATTGTTAGGTGTCCACAAACTTTAGGCCATTTATTTATGTATTTATTTATTTATTAAGCATGACCGTAATAGTCAGATGTCCACAAACTTACATATTTATTCATTGATTTATTTTCTAGACATGGTCCTAATTGTCAGGTGTCCACAAAATGTAAACCACATATTTATTTGTTTGTTTGTTTATTTCCTAAACATGGTCCTTATGGTAAGATGTCCACAAACCTAAACTTTAGGCCACATATTTGTCAGGTGTCCAAAGAATGTAAACAACAAATTGATTTGTTTGTTTGTTTATTTCCTAAACATGGTCCTTATGGTAAGGTGTCCACAAACATTTGACCACTTATTTATTTTTTCATTTATTTTCTTGGCATGGTCCTAATTGTTAGGTGTCCACAAAACTTAGGCCATTTATTTATTTATTTATTTATTTATTTTATTTATTTATTTATTAAGCATGACCCTAATAATCAGGTGTCCTCAGAATTACGTATTTATTTATTTCCTGAACAAAGTCCAAATAATCAGGTGTCTACTGTCTTTCATTTTATTTGTTTGTTTGTTAATAGTCCGGTGTCCGCATACTTTTGGCCTTAGCCCCTGGTGTATATGAGCGGTTTGTGTCAGTATGGTGTATGATGTATTAATAATGGGCGGGCCAAAGTGGAAAAAAGTTATCGACCAATAAGGAAAGGCGCTGAGTGACTCTGTGTTCTTATTGGCTGACGGGCTGAAACACGTCACCGCGTGTCAGTTCCAGTCACCCGATCTGTCAGGCAGATCTGCGGGGGAAGTTGCGCAAAAAAGAAAAAGAAAAGAAAAGAAAGAAAGAAAGAAAAAGGACGAGGAAGGAATTTAAGTCGTCTTGTATTTGTTTTCTCTTTAACCCGATCGTGGATCTTCTTTTTTATATTTAATTCGGAAACCAGGTACTTCATGCGGTGAGCTCTTGTGTGTCTGGTGTCATGTTTGGAGCTTTCGCTTTTTCTTCTTTTTTTTCTACCTAGCCGGTGACTGGTTAGCATTATTAGCATCTGTATTAGCATCTTTATTAGCATCATTATTAGCGTGTCGTCGCCTGAGAGAAATCGACGTCTGTTCTTGCAGTAGGCTCAGTTTAAACCGAATTAACTTCCTGCACCGAATTGAATTCCTCTGTGCGTTTAATTCGCTTTAAACAAATAATGATAACATTTTATACACATATCTATGGGCCCTATTTGTTGCCAGGAAGCGTCCGCAGCTAGCATTGATGCTAACTCGGATGGACTAGTTTACAGACCGGATCTTCTTCAGACATTCGGGTTTGGTTTGACATTTAAACTAAGATAATTTAATATTAACACGTTACATTATATTTATATAAATATAAAAAAACCCGTTTCACGTCGACCTGAACGATTAGGTAGCCAACTACCGAGCTAACTAGCTAGCATGCTAGCCTGCCTGTGTGATGACAGTCAAAACAAATACTGGCCTGGAGGAAAACACGGACCAGCGAACACACATACAGGAGGGAAAAACTGTCTTTATATCACTTTAAATTATATAATTTATTATAAAAAAGCATAATCATCTTACAAAATGGATTGTTTTTTTTTTTTTTTTTTTTACATCTCATGGTGTCTTTGCGGACATGCCAGGAGTCACGAGCTAGTGCTAAAAAATAATAATAACAATTCTTGTATTAAGTTATTGATTAATTTATGTTTCAGTAGCTTGTTCAGCGACAAATAGACAATGTTTCTCAAAATACGTCAGTGGTGTGATCTCTCCTCACGTGTAAATAAGTGACGTCCCAAACTAATTTGCATATCTCTAATGACGCCACAGTGGGGTGAAAGAGGGATATATATATATATATATATATATATATATATATATATATATATATATATATATATATATATATATATATGGAGGAGACTCAGAGAACACACTTAGTACATAATTATCATCTGTGCAGAAGCTGGTGTTCATGGTCAAGAGGTGTTTGGTTACATACTGTTGCTTGTATTTTCCAAATATTCATGTATGTACTATTTTATTTACACATTTATTTCCTAAGCACAAATGGTCAGGAAATAGACTTTAAGGGCCTGGGTGTTAATAGAATGAAGCACATTAATTACTGTAAATACAGTCATGAAGAATATTTAATTGGTTCATGGAAACAGTGGTGTCCAGATTAAATCTAGGAACAAAGTTGCTGATGTAACCATGACATACACTAACAGTTACTTTATTTGTGTTTTGGGTCACCAGAGTAATGTTTTATTTACTTGTCCAAATATAAGGACTGGGGTATGGACGGCTGTCAGTGATTGGTTGATAGGAAAAGTTTTTAGCTCATAGATTAGTTTATGGGAACAGTTTTGGTCAGTGATTACTTGATCACAGTTTAGGTAAATGATTTATTTGGTACGGTTTTGGTTCATGATTGATTGATGGGAAAACTAGTGGTCATTGATTGGTTGTTAAAACAGTAGAGGTCAGTGATTGGTTGTTAAAACAGTAGCGGTCAGTGATTGGTTGTTAAAACAGTAGCGGTCAGGACAATTTGCTGCCAAGGACTTTTTTTCCACAAAAACTATAGACTATGTATCTAAGTTACCTTATTTGGGCTTGGGGTCACCAACTTATTGGGTTGTTACTAGACCAAATAGAGGGACAAAAAATAGTTGGTATGTTATGGAAGGCTGCAAACACCATGATATCACATTTAGTCAATCTGTGTTAACTACTAATATTTAGCAATTGAGGCTCTGAAACAATCAACACATTATCACTATATTATTGTCTAATATATATATATATATATATATATATATATATATATATATATATATATATATATATAGGATGTATCTATTAGTTTCTGCATATTAACTGGTGTTTAAAAACACAATGTCCAATAACAGCAGTTTATTAGATAAGAGGCAGATTATACCCGGTAACCTGGTATGTACTATTAGCATTCTTACTAGGCTCTGAGTATACAAATACATGATACTGATCCTCAGGTCCTCTCAGTAAACAAGCCTACTGCCAGCTCAAACTTCAACTGGTTGGTCTATGTAACATGTTTCCATGGTATAAGTGTGTGTGTGGGTAAAAGGATCCTTATTGTAAATAATCGCAGAAAATTTTAAACATTTCCGCAATTCTCTAAAATGTAACAAGAGAATAAGAGAGAGAATAAGACAACATCAGTAACGAGAAATGAGACATGTACTGGCGAGAGAAAAAATTCTCTGTATTGTGATCAGGAAGGAAGCAGCATTATGAGAGACAGAACTGAAGCATACAATTGCAAATACATAATTTCTGTAAATACACAAAACATAATCCAGTGAGTTTATTGATTCTTCATTAGAGCTGAAACTATGAGTAACTTTTTTTTTTTTTTTTGCACTTTTTTCCCCTTTCTTTTCTCTTCAGATTTAAACAGATCCGATTTCAGATCATAACAGGTGATTGGTGAGTAGGTCATGGCAGGAAGAGGCGGTGCTACGAGACCTAACGGGCCGAACGCAGCCAGCAACAAAATCTGTCAGTTCAAACTGGTGCTTTTGGGCGAGTCTGCAGTGGGCAAGTCGAGCCTGGTGCTGCGCTTCGTCAAAGGCCAGTTCCATGAGTTTCAGGAGAGCACGATAGGAGGTAAGAGCGCACTTGTGTGAGAATGAGGAAGTAACACTTCGGTTTAGAGTCACTTTCATAGATTTGACACCAAACGCTCGGATAAAAAAAAACAAATAAAAAAAACGACGCAGACAGAGTGGCTTTTGCAAAAGACCGCTCACGTCTCACACCGGCGAATACTCAGATACCCGGCGCCAAGATTGTATATCGTCACGATCCGGGAGAAACAGTTGCTGCCAGATGTTATTCTTCTCTAAAAAATGTTTTATTAAAAAGGTAGACGTTAATGCTGTATAAAAATATCAGTTCAGTTTTTTTTTCAAGAAAAGAACATCGATTATTCTTTTAACGTCAGCTCACGTTGCACAAAAAAGATCACTGCTTCCTTTCTCCTTTTTTTATTCGCCGTTAAAGTGTCTTTTGAGCGTCAAGGTAAAACTACAGCCATGTTGGTAGCCGTCTCAGCTTTTTGTTTTGTTTTGCTCAATATATTCGCTCAATATTTTCCCACTTGCTCCTGATTGATCTGACACACTGTAAGGTGTAAATTGGTGAGTGCTTTTACATGCAGTCCCCCTTTTTTCATTTATTTATTTTTTTACTTTGGTCCATGCCATTTAATCCACACATCCATCCAGTTCCAGGAGAACTGAAGGCTGTTCGCATCTAGAAAGCGATTCGACGCCAAATTGACGCAACCTCAGGAAGTGAGGAAAGCGTTGTGTGTATTTTGGGTTGCAGCATTTTTTTAATACGCACATGCTGCTGAACTGAGTCAAAGTGCAAAGCAGCAGTGTTGTGGAACGGTTGAGGTGCTTTGGCAAACATTTGTTGATTTAAATAGGTGTTTTTTTTTTTTTTTTTTTTTTTAGCTCTACATGTCCAACGTTTTGGACTTATGCGTGTAAATATGGAATAAGGAAGTGTTAATGTAAGCTGTGGGAGTCGAAATCCCACTTCTTGTGCTCCAGTTTGAGAAATTTGATAGAAGTATTATAGAGATTCATAACATTTTGTAAAGAGTTGCAATTACACTATTGGTGTAACAGTGCACAAAATGCACGGTTTGGGTTTTGACTCGCGGTTCGGTTCTTTTTTCGGGACGTTAAGGGGACGAAATGCAAAACATAATTGCTTATCATTTATTATTATAAACATTTGTAAACATCAATTGTTAAAAATTTTTTAAAACCATTATTCAGACGTCTGCTTGGATAAATAATATATAAAATAATATTTAATAAAATTAATGCAAATAAAATATCTAAAAATAAATCAAATGAATGCAATTATATTGATTAAATTGTGTAATCGGTTAAATTGGCGGAAACAAAGTTTATTCAATAAAATTAAATAAATGGAAAAAAATGTAATAAATAGTTTACATTCGTCAGACCCTTATTTGTGTAATACTGATGTGTTTATGCGGAATTGTCCTTTTATAGAGAAATTTCGCGATGCACTACAAATCGTATTTCCGGTACCGAGTGAGTAGCCACAGTGACTTTTATTTATTCATTTTTTAAATGTATTTATTTTTATAAAAATCATCAAAAAAACCTCGTTTCAAATGTGAGGCAGAGACTAAAGACGTCTGCGACTAAGTTTTATGTCAGATTTTCTTTGTAATCTTTGACACGAAGTTGTATTTCCGGTCATGAAGTGCATACTATCTTTCTTTTTTCTCACATGAAACCTACATTCTGTGTAATTATGGATTACTAGGATTATAATAAGTACCTGGTATACTGTATGTGGAGTCCCAACACCATCAACTAAATATTTATAAGTAAACAGAGACTGCTGTGTGTGGCCTCTAGGTGTTCATATACTGGGAAAACAACCACAGGAATGTAACTCTTTTCTTCTCCTCCTCTCTCTCAGCTGCCTTCCTGACCCAGACAGTATGTTTGGATGACACAACGGTGAAGTTTGAGATTTGGGACACAGCCGGTCAGGAGCGCTACCACAGTTTGGCTCCAATGTATTACAGAGGCGCCCAGGCAGCGATCGTGGTGTATGACATCACAAACGAAGTGAGTCGGGGCTTGAAAGGAAACAGAGGTTGCATTTGTTTTTTTTATCACACACTAGCATGCCTGGTGTGGAACCGGCTGGCTTGGAGCCAAGGGCACAAAGTGCTCTCGCAAATGGACGAGTAATGGATAGTAATGCAGCATGATTGCCCAGGAAATGCTAGATCACGTCTTTTTTTTTTCTCTCCCTTTCTCTCCCCAGGAATCATTTGCACGTGCAAAGAATTGGGTTAAAGAGCTCCAGAGGCAAGCCAGTCCTAATATTGTAATAGCTCTGGCTGGAAACAAAGCAGATCTTGCCAGCAAGAGAGCCCTGGACTTTCAGGTTTGTTTGTTTTGTTTTTTTTCTCTCTCTCTCTCTCATGTACGTGCATATTAGTCTTGCATGATGCCTACATCTCCAGCTTCAAAATCACATCACTGTTGTGTGCGTTTTCTTTTTTCTGCTCTGTTCTAACTAAAAATTCACTACACACACTTCACAACATACACTCCATGTAAAATATATAAAATAAAAATATATGTAAAAAATGTATAGTACTGAATCATGAAAAGGTGTTGAATAAAATAAATACGAATACATTCATTAATAAATATAATTAAATAAGCACACGGCATCAGCGATTGGCCTCTAGAAGCCGCTCTCGTAATTAAAGCAGCCCAGAAGCCGGAAATATAATAATTGTGTACCGTATTTTCCGGACTATAAGCCGCTACTTTTTCCCCACGCTTTAAACCCCGCGGCTTAAACAACGAAGCGGCTAATATATATGGATTCTTCCTGGGTTTTTCCCGGTGTCACAAACTTCAAGCCAAAAAACTGAGCCCCATAACATTAGACCAAAGAAATTGGCGAACGGGTTCAGGTGAACCAATGAAACTCTTTATATTAAATCAGATGCGCTCCCACTGAATCGGGCCGCACCACATCATAAATATGGATGATGTTCCTCTGACGTTTGACCTGCCGCTCACTCGGACTGTCTACAGGAAAAGCGAATCATTCGTCACGCTGAAAACAACCGAGCATGAAAACACACTTCACCTGTGTTCTGAGCTGCACGGCATCGGGAGAAAAGATTCACCGATGGTGATTTTTAAACACACGACGATGCCAAAAGATAAACTCCCGAGAGAAATAGTTGTGAAAGGAAGGAGGAAGACGGTGAACAATGACTTTCTTGGTAGGCTACTGTTTAGATACAAGCCGTGTAACAGACACTGTCTTTCGTTAAAGCCTGTGTAAAATTCATTAGTTTCAGTGTAGACACCTGCGGCTTATAGACAGGTGCGGCTTATTTATATTCAAAATAAAAATCTTTGTAAAATTCAGTGGGTGCGGCTTATTTTTGGGTGCGCTTAATAGTGTGTGTGTGTGTGTGTGTTTGTGTGTGTGTGTGTGTGTGTGAGAGAGCGAGAGCGAGAAGGCTATTAAAAATACATTGCTTTGTTTAACGAAGGGATTGTTTTCCCTTGCAGGAGGCACAGACTTATGCAGATGACAACAGTTTGCTTTTCATGGAAACGTCAGCGAAGACGTCGATGAACGTGAACGAGATTTTTATGGCTATTGGTAAGGACCTGCCAGGATTCATCAGACGCATGCAGTCAAACGAAGGAATCATTTCCTAGAAAATCCCACCATCCAAGTGTTTTATTCCTTTCACTGAGAATTTGTGAAACATAAACCTTCCTGTTGCTATCGATGCACTCTGTATGTTGATATGAGAAGATATATTTAATTACCTTTATGTTATTTTATATAATAATAATACACTATATTCCCAAAAGTATTGGGTCACCTGGTCATAAGTACGGTATGTGATTTCTGATCATTGTATTCCACATTTAGTTCCAATTCACTCGTATAATTTCCTACCCTCTTCTGGGAAGATGTTCCACTAGATTTTGGAGAGTGCTTATGGATATGTGTTCATCAGCCACAAGGGGGTTATGAAAGGCAGGTACTGATGTAGGTGAGGACCCCTGGGGTGCAGTCAGTGTTCACATTCATCCCAAAGGTGTTCAGTAGGGATGAGATCAGAGCTCAATAGCAGGCCATTCAGGATCTTCCTCACTTTGTACACAGGGGCATCGCCATGCTGGAACAGGTTTAGGTTTCCAAGTTGAAGTGAATGCAAAATTGTATTATAGCGCCATCTAAAGACGTCCTGTACAATTGAGTGCTTTGTGGTAACAGTTTGGAAAAGAACTACATATAGCAGGAAAGGTCAGGCGACCCAATACTTTTGAATCTATAGTGTGTGTATATGATTTAATAGCCTTTAATAGCAGCACCGATACCTAGTAAAAAAAATTAAGAAAAAAAATGGTTCCTTTTATAATGAAATAGCATTTGATATTTATTTTTTTGTAATTTTTTTTTACGCTGCAGCAAAGAAACTCCCTAAGAATGAGCCCCAGGCAGCCGGAACGAGCGCAGGCCGGACTCGAGGAGTGGACCTGGCAGAGACAGCGCAGCCCACCAAAGGGCCATGCTGCAGCAACTAAGCCCCGAACACGCACATTGTCACCTCCCAACTAACTCTGCATCACTTCTGGACATGGGGCGCATCCTTCCAAACCTCGCTCCCTGGAACTGCTAAAGACTCTGTATAGCTCTGTTTCTAATACCCATTTGTTTTTTCTTTTGTTTGGTTTTTTAAAGCAAATATAAATACTTCAATATAACGGATGCATGTATCACTACAAAGCCTAGATATACATTTTTAACTTAACACAGGGGAAAAGTTATCACGGTTGAACACGAGAGGAAGAACGAGAGCTTGGTCGTGTGTGTGTGTGTGTGTGTGTGTGTGTGTGTGTGTGTGTGTGTGTGTGTGTGTGTGTGTGTGTGTGTGTGTGTGTGTGTGTGTGTGTGTGTGTGTGTGTGTGTGTGTGTGTGTGTGTGTGTGTGTTGTATAGCGTAGTATTAAGGATATAACAGGTCCAGACCTGATTTGGTGGCTGTCGGTTGCTTGTATTTGTCATGCTGTACATGCAACTTCCAGTGTGTTTGAGTGCCATAGTGGGGAGATGAAGAAAAGGATCAACTTTAGGGGAGGTCTGACCAAGAACAACCTAATCCTAAACAAAAATGCTACCTAAACGATTACTGTTCTATGTGTAAATGATGGGGAGGACAGAAGCTGTTTTGTTGCATGTTTCGACTGTTAATCTGGTTAAAATAATAATTCCCAGGACAAAAAAAAAATCACATTAACTAGTACAGCATCTAGGATACTAGTTCCTTTCGTTTTCATTTTTTGGATTCTCCTGCTTGTAATTACGACCCTAATATCGGTGTCCAAGTGCAGTTCCGCAGTTGGAAGTTACTTCCGCTGACTTTCAGCTCAAATATCAGCCACAATAAGAATTTGATGGATGTAAAATAAATCAAGCCTCTGCTTATCCAAGCTATTTGTTGTGTAGCTTTTAGAGAACGAGCGATCATCATCCTGCCTACGCGTTCCTCATCGAGTCTAAGAATACACACTGTCTTTCCTCTGAGGTTGTTAAAAGTATTGGTGGCAGATTCGGTGAACCTGTTACTGTTTTGGAGCAGTCAAGTCTGATCATCAGACCTGATTTGACCAAAAGTGGTGTTTTTTTTTTTTTTTTTTTATTAATCAGTGGCAATTCGGTTCTATCCTGCTGTATGGAGTACTGTTGATAGTTACATGCTGGCGTTCCATACATCACTAAAGAACAGTAGATAAATGCCTTCATTCAGTCTTTGGAGCGAAAGCCTCTTTCATAAATGTCACACATAATTCTTCATAGTGCATGGCTGATGCATTATTGTGATGCAGTGTAGTACGGCTATGAAAAGCTTTGAAGACTCTTTTCATCTCTAGAATATATTTCTGCTCATTTAAACGCCCAGCGGTAGAAAAAAAAAAAAAAAACGTGTCGAGGTACCCAGTATATCTTGCCATCTACATCTTAAATACTACTATATGAACTGTTTGCCATGGACCGTATGTATTTTTTTTTTCTTTTTTCTTGTACAGTTCCCTTTAGAGTTTTTGATTTCACAAATCGGCCAAATGATGTTTAAATGTTGTTGTTTTTTCCCCCTTGTATGTAGTGTTATTAACAAATCAACTTGACATTTAATGGTCTGTCTAGTGCTTCTTTCGAGATGCTAATTTCTTTTCTATTGAGATACTATTAAATTGCACAAATATGAGTTGTATTTTTAAATAAGTCATTATGAGATGATGCCTGCCTGGTGTCTCTGCAGTGTGATCGAGCTGAAATGGACCACGGTGAGCTCGATTAGGGAATTGCTGCAGGTAGCTGAGGAAGTTCATTCGCAGCCGCCCGAGAGCCGAAAAGGATCGAGTGATGTAACAGCATTAACACTGAGAGACTGATTTTTTTTTTTTTAAATGTCCAGGTACTGGTTAATATTTCCAATAAAGGGGGTGAATTGTATACAGATTGTGTTGTGGATATTTCATTATCACATGATCACTGGAGAACGATATTCTTACAGCTGCTGATGCATGCTTTTTTCGTCTAACCCTTGTGGTCTAATTCTGCCAGGGTAAACCATTATGTTTTTTCTATCAAGTTTATCGTTCATTTTACCTTCTGCTCAAGAGCTTCTCACAGGCCTCTGGAGGTATGGCTTCTCATTTGGTGGTGCTGTTGTAGGATAATGATCACAGGCTGCCTGAGGCAAGGCTACGGAGGGATAGTATCTTACTTGGGTATGCTGCTGATGATCATGGATCAGACTCTGGAGAATTGGAGATGTCATTGCAATGATCAAAGGCCATTGGAGGCCAGACTCTCAAGAGATGGTTGCTCACTTTGAGATGCCATTATAAGACATTAGGATCACAGGGAATTGGAGGCCAACTCTTGAGAGACGGTTGTTCACATGGAGATGCCATTGTAGGGCACAGGAATCACAGGTCATTGGAGGCCAGATCATTGAAGGATGGTTGCCTCACTTGGAGATGCCTTTGAAGGCCAGGCGCTTAAGAGATGGTCACTCTCTTAGGGAGGCGATTGGTGACTAGACACCCGAGGAATTGTTGCTCACTTGGAGATGCCATTGAAGAGCACAGAGATCAGAGGTCATTGAAGGCCAGATTCTCAAGAGACGGTTTCTCATTTGCAGAAGCTGTTCTAAAGAATCACAAGGCCAAATTCTTGAGGGATGGTTGGCGTTTGGAGGACAGATTTTTGAGGGATAGTTTTTTTATTTTATTTAAACATGCCTGTGAATTACACATAAAACTTATCTCGGTGTGTTTGCAAGCAACACCTCTGTAAACTTCTCAGAAGAAGCTGCAGCTCCAGCTTAGCTTCCACCTGGTGTCTTCCTCAATGTCAAGTTTTCAAGGTTCTGCATGTTTGGAAAACCATGTATATTAAAGCAAGTGTCTCATAGCTCACTAGGCTCTTGGGACAACGAAAGATTCTGCAGCTGTTCCATCTGAACAGGAAGATCTCCAGGTCATGGTTTGTGTAGCAGCCCTGCCAGGAAATATATAAACGATTTAAAAGAAGCCGGACCCTTTTTTCCCCTTTGTGGGTCTCAGTCCTGACCAACGCATTTTCCCGTTAACTTTTTTCACTTCCCTGATGTGTGATCAAGGAGTTTTTTCACTTGCATGACTGATCACTGCATTCAGACACATTTTTCTTTATGTTCATGCTAAAGGGAAATTTGAGAAGAATCTATGTTCTGGGGTGTCTTCTTGCCAAACCCAGAGTTGAAGTCAATGTTTTCCAGGTGTCAGTTCTAGAGAAGAGATGGCATATATATATTTTGTGTGCCAATTCTTGGTATATAACAGTAGCAAAGCAATTGTTGCTGACAGATGTATACAAACTTTTACAATCCTTTTATATCTCATCTTTTCTTTGAATTTGAGGATGGCAAATAGGTGGGTGCATTATAGCAAAGCTATCGAAACCAAAGCCCCCACTTTGTTTTCCAGACTGAAGTACATTAGAAATACTTTAGAAATCAAGTCTCAGCCAAGGAACTGGTTTCAGCAAAACAAAGAGCCTCCTATCATCCTTTAGCAAAGCCACCATTCATTTCAGACTCCAGCAGGCCTGTGGTTAGTGCATACCATGTTTTCCTTCTGCTTTTGAAGTCCTCAAGTTCCACTTGGATAGATGTTGGCTGTTTATTCGCCTCCCTTTAGCAACCGGTCTCCTTAGCAACTATGACAAATATGGGAACTGTGACAAAAACGCTCTGCAGCTGGTTAACCAAAGCCAGCCAAAATCTTGCAATGCTATCCAATCAAATGCTTTTAGGTGTCAAGTATAAAATGCAGTGTTTCCTTCTTTTCTGGGTGATTTTACTCTCAGGTCAGTGTGCATCCAATCAAGGATCCACTGGCCTGCGGGGCCAATTTATATTTATTTTTTTATTCCATAACAGTAGTAAAACAGTCAAAACTAAGGAAACAAACTAAATATTAATGATAGATAGATAGATAGATAGATAGATAGATAGATAGATAGATAGATAGATAGATAGATAGATAGATAGATAGATAGATAGATAGATAGATAGATAGATAGATAGATGTATTAAAAAAGAACAATAGTCACATACATATACTTTTATTTAGTTGTGTTCCCGCTTGTTGACCTCTAGATGGCAGCATTGTATTTTATGTAGGTATATGGTGCACCCTCATGGACTATTTGGTTCCCCACTCAAAAGAAAATACCTGATTTGCAGACTGGCTCAATAAATGAGCTTTTAAGAGTTTTGTTCAGACAATACTGTGCATGATGCCAAACCAAATCAAGACCATGGTGCTGGATCAAAAATCAGATCCGACCTAATTTACTGCTCGGCGCACCATATTGCTGAATCAGCCATTCCCTCTTATTCTGCTGATGCTAATTTTGCACCATTTCCATCATCTGAGCAACAAAGTGACTGAATCATGTCATGTTTTTTGCCTGGATCTGATGAGCACCTAGCACACTTCACTAGTCCCACCCGTCACCTGAAGTACTAAGATGACACGTCAATGACAGCCCTGTTTAGATGATAATGCGGTGGCCACATTTATTACTGTCAGTTGCTTTTAGGTTTTAATGGAGAATCCAGTCAGATCTAATGTGTGTTCCTTAAACCAGAAACAGGAAAATCCACCATGAATGCCTTGAATGTCAGTATTATTAACTAATATGTGGTCTTTAGTTCTGCAAAAAATTATTGAGGTGATGTTTTGGGTTTAAACCTTCTTTTATTTTACTTTGAAATGTATCGACATTTAAGTAAAACTCTCCCCAAAATGGGTACGCTGATATGCATTGAACGATCGACTATATTTCAGATCAAGAAGAAGTTTTCAAAATGTGCTTAATGCCAAAACATTTTATTTAAGGACCACATACATAAGGTATGTGCTTTTCTATGTTTATTCAGTTAATGTGTTGTGCCTGTGGATTTGGTGGTTGTGTCAAGGGTTCATTTACAGCAGGATTTGTGAGGTCAGGTGAAGGTGCCTGGGGTAAAGTTAGTGCTTTAAATCATCCCAGTGGTGTTCAGGTCAATGGGGTTGAGGTCAGGCTTCTGTGCAGGAGGCTTGAGATCTTCCATTCCAACCTTGACAAACCATCATCCTGGATCTTGCTTTGTACCCAGAGGCATTGTCATACTGGAACAGGTTTGGGCCTCTGAGTTTCAGAGAAGTGAATATTGTCATGCTACAGCATGTGAAGACATTATGTTTAGTTGTGTGCTTCTAACTATATGGCGACGCTTTGGGGAAGAACTACACATGGCTATGATGGTTAGGTGTCCACAAATGTTTGGCTTTATTAGATAAATGGACATGATATCTTGATATTTATAGATCAATATAAAACTTATTCCTTTTAATGCTACAAAGAAACTGCAGTTTGGTGCTTCTCTTCTTTCTAAGAATATGTAAGGTTGCATATGCTTTAGCACAGACCACAAACCGCACAGCACTTACTGGACACTAAAAAAAGAAAAACAGGTGGAAAATAATTACTTTCATGCACGGAAGTGTACCTCTAAAACCTTGAGCTGGATTACATTCGTTCTCATTCTCAGTCTCAGGCTCATTTTTCAGAGGTAATTGATATGAGTGGTCTTAATAATAACCAAGCTCGCCTCTGGTTTGCCGAGCACATGCTACATTACCTCCAAGTCAACCTGAAATGAAATCCTTTTGCGCTGTTAATAATTACCTTCCACCGCGTGCACAGTCAATACCCGTCAGACTCCATCGGCGGCTCCTGTAAGTCAACACCACCGATCATCTCTATTTTTCTTGCTTAAAAGTAAACCTGGCCTCCCGATTAGCTCTCATAATTGTCTTTAAAGACACCACGAACAAGGTGTCATTTACTGAATAATGACAGCCATTAGAAGAGCAGTTATATTTCACATCCTGATTCAGACTCCCGATGAAAAGGCATTAAAGGACATTTTTATGTCCTATTCCCTAAACTGTGATCTTTACAAATGACAATTTTCTAATGTTCTATAAGAGTTCTGTTTTCGAAGCGAAGTGAAGCCATCTTTGGTAGATCTCTACAGAAAATCCCACATTGACAACCCAAAGAAGCTTTTTGGATAATAGACCAAACAATGCGTATAAGATTAGATTTGGGAACGCAGCACTTTTTTGGTCCCCACAACGTTGGGAACCTAGAAAGATCTGTGTAAACCTTATAAGTAGAATTAATTTAGGATGCTAAGAAATCTTATTTATTTACTTATATTTAGCGTAGATCACTAAAATGTCCATGCCATAAGGGTTTTATAAAAGAAATAAATCAAAGAATCCCCTTAGGTGCTTGAACAAACCTTTTGTTAAGATTAGAACTTGGGATCCAGATGTTTTCGGAATCTTCGAATGTGGGTCTTAGTCGCTTTTTTTCAGTCTAGTTTAATCTAAACTTCAATAAAGTTAAGTCTACACTCCTACATATTACCAGAAAGGGTTCCATGTGGCACTCTTAGGATTTCAAAAAACCTTTTTACTATTCAGTGCGTTACTGAAATGTCTATCTTGTACACATTGACCTGTTTAAGGAGGCCAAAAACCAAAGGGCCCATTAGGTAAAGCATTTAACTGCATGTCATTGTGTGCATTGTAAATGTTTTTCATTAACTATAATGAAAGTAGTCTAATTTAATCTAGACTACTGGGCCCTTTGGTTTTTGTAATCTCAGATTGTAATCTGTGAGATCCCAGATTGTAATCTGGGATCAGATTGTAATCTGTGAGATCCCAGATTTACATTCTGTGGTTCCACTGTACTAATTCTAGTTAAGGAACAAAAATCACTGTCTATGTTCACAGGTTTGTCAGTGGTTCTATGGATTAGTACTGTTTTTTAGCTTTCTAAAGGGTTCCATAGAACTGTCACCAGACCAACCAATAATTTGAAGTGAAGACTCAGCCATTTTTAAATCTTATAAATTTTGCACACTCTAACAGAACGTGTCCTTCTAGCAGAAGAATGTAGAAAAATGCAACATTCATTTAATGTCAGACATTTCCCAAAAAGCTTCCAAAGTGTTGCCATCTATTGAGTCACCTTTATAACCAGGTCATTCACATTTCTTCAGCAGATAGTAACGCACTCCCAAGAGAACTGTAGGGGGTCATATTGAGACGGCGCCCTTCTGTCAGTGTGATCCATGAAAATTGCTCCATTTCCTGCAGGAGATTTGTGTGATGCATCGCACGCCACTGGCTTTCATAGCTCCAGGCTATCTAGCACAGAGAGTGCAATATGGACAAAGAAAAACCCAATCCCCCTGTGGCACAATGCTAATTACTAACTATATTCCTCTTGATCAGAAGTATGTCTGAAGGGGTGAATTTGCTGCCTGTTCATTCGGATGTGCATCCAATTATATATATATATATATATATATATATATATATATATATATATATATATATATATATATATATATATATATATATATATATATATATATATATAAAATTAATATTATTATTGTTATTGTTATTATAATTCTGCATTTTGCCACATCTCCTCTCAGGCAAAAACCCAGGAAGGACAAAGAATCAAGCCCCTATCTGGTATGGTATGTAGGCTATAAATGCACCACAATACTGTGCAGTCTCAAAGACAAGAATTCTTTGAACTCTAGTGTGTCACTATGCTGCAAGCTAAACGACTGTGCTGAAACGACTTGCTAAATGTGACCCAAAGAGTCTTGAGGAATTTTCCATTGATCAGCTGCATTTCTTACCATTTTGCAAATGTCAATTGGATTCATCAAGCTCTAAAACACAAAAAATTCGGGGAAACGTTTCACTGTTCTGTCCGGAAGTTGCTGTACAGTATATTGAAAAGTTAGCAGTTGTGTCGTATGCTAAAAACACAGGTAGAAACTGGGCAGGTTTCTGTGTTAGCAAGAACATCTTTACCTTACCATCTTCCAGAATTGTTCAACGTCACATACTGTATAATGAGAAATCCGTTGAGAGCTAGTGGAGACATGTTGGACTGAGCTTTCCAGAACACAATACACCCACAAGTGGCACTGAGAGACTCGATGCTGCTAGTTACCATTTTATGAGACGATGAGTGCAATTATGGCTGTATTTGCATGAACATTGAAGTTGGCGTATACAGTTGAGGTATCATTGTCTTTAGATCGTAATGCAGCAGCACTTTAGTCCTTTGGTACGACACAAGGCAAGCTAATAACAATAAGGACTGGATAATCTATTTATGCTAGCTAGTAGCGTTATTATGGTTGTGTGCACATAATGTGAGGTGTTTTTATATTTCTTTTGTATCAACAAAGAAGGTGCTGTGGAAATTGAAGAACTGTGTAAATTTTTGACCAACCGATATTTTAAAAACAGCTTTTAAAAGCTGCGGTGAAAGAACTCGGGCTACCTAAAATGTTGCTTCCTCAGCTGGATAACAGGCAACTAAAAATGTGTGCATATGTGTGTGCACACTGACAGCTTCCTGGAACAGCAGAGTGAAAGAAGAGCCCGTCCCACATACAGATGTTGGTCATTATTAGTCCATAAATAAGTTATGTCCGCACGACGGCGCCAGCAGCCCCATTCAGTGACTCCTGCTATCTCCTCACCAGACTTGTCTCAGCCGGTTTAAAGCATGTACTTGTGAGACTTTTCCCCTCAGTCTCGTTCAGGCAAGGATAAGTCATAGTGGGAAATTTACGCAAAACAAGGGAGGGTTCAAGTGTAGGTCCATGGAGGGAACAGCTGAGTTCCTCCAGCACCTGGAGACTTTGGGCTTTTGACAATTGAGCCTGACAATCGCTGAAGTTCTAGTTTTTTTATTAGAGGGTATGCTTTGGCATTGTTTGGGGGAATTACTGGATAAAAACGAATGATTGTTGTTCTTTTATGGTTCAAAATGAGGCTGAACTGATTCGATAATTTTTTGCTCGTCGATTTTAATAGCAGCGTCTTGTGCACCGAAACGGAACAGAAAGATTCCTATATGGAAAAATTACACAAAAATACGTTCATCGATGAATTAAAATTAGATTGAATTTCGATAAAAACATGTTAGCAAAGTAAGATTTTTATTTGAAATCTTTTTTTTCTTCACATTATTAAATGAGATAGACAAGCTTTACCATCTTTGTGACCTGTGTAGATTTTTGCATGGGTAGCTTCAAGGGATGTACAACCACCACACACACACACACACACACACACACACACACACACACACACACACACACACACACACACACACACAAACAAACTTGGCTTAGCAGGTAATAAATCAGCAGTAATTCACGTTTCCATTCACGCGACACCAAATGTGCGTACGTACAAATAAAAACAAAACACAGGAAGGAATAAATCACGTTCTACTCCACGTTCTAAAGCACTGAAGACATTCACAGGAGGAAGGGCTTAAAGTGCAAACAGCTGAGCAGTAGAACTTATTTTACCCATGTTTTCGCCTGTGTCTTCTCATACTTTATTTTATTTTATTCGTTTTTCAAAAGCAATGACCAAGACCGAAAGAAACCCCCTGTCCCCATCAATATATCCTTAAATCCATTTAAGATCTTAGAGTCAGTGTGTCAAATGGTGATGACGATGCATCGATGCATAGTTACCTGGTTTGTCTTTTTAATTATTGCGGAATAGTATCACACAGGATTCTTGTGTGACGATGGACAGAAAAAGAAAAAGGCAATAATAATAATCCACACGACTGGACCACAATTGAATTAGCGCTGAGATGGTGTGTCAGACTTTTTTCCATCTGCAGTCACAGTTCAGAGGTCAGTAGGGAGCGAACAGTACTGGTGCATGGCTGGTCCTAATAGGCCCAGGTGCAGGGCGAAGAAGTGTTGCGGGGAGAGATTGAGTCTGGAAAAGGGATGGGTTATGGCTGGCACGAAGTGGGAAGGCGGCGGCGGCAGCAGCGACAGCTGCCAAGTGAGAGGGCACTATTGCGGCAGTCAGCTGCTGGCCCATGTCCTTACCCAGAGGCCGCTTCACTGTCTGGGTACAGAGAGACAAAGAAGGAGACAGAGTGTCATAAATTATGCAATGGTACAATGGTATATGTAAGAGATAAACCATCGCTAGATGTGCATTCAATGATTTTACGGCACAACGTGAAGGTGAATAACCACCTGGAACGACCTGGATGGAGGTTGGTTGGCTTTGCAGAGTGATTTAAAATCCTGTAACATATACCTACTGTAGGCCTGAATTATCCTGATTATACCAATTGCCATTGGGAAAATTGTGGTCAGTGGTTTGACATTGGAAACAATAGTAATCAGTGATTGGCTGTTGGAAAACCATTTTAAAATGGGAAATAATGCCTTTAGCGACTGGTAATTAAAATAAAATCTAGATCAGTGATTAGCCCCAGGGAACAATGGGTTTCTGTGAATTTCTTTAGAAAAATGGTGATGAGTCACTGGCCATTGGCACCTGTCATTGATAAGTAATTGGGCTTTGAGATGAACGGTAATCAGTAATTAATTATTTAGAATGGTGATCATCCATTAACGGGAATGATGGAGTTATGATATTGGTCACTGAAAACAATGTGGATCAGTGATTGGTCCCTTGGAGTAATACTGATCAGTGATTGGTTATTGGGAACATTAACTCATGCAAGTGCAACTTAAACTGCAGTGCAGCTACTCATGTGCTAATAATGTCTAAAGGGTCACAAAAAAAATCAAACAATACTTAAATGTTTAACTATATTAGGCCATATTTACTGAATAATTCTACCCACATTCATGCAACTAAACACTGGTGTTTTCCAACTACTAAACACGTGGCCAGGAAAACACTAAACCTGTTTATTAACCTAAGTGATGTTTTGTCCATGTCTTCCTGTCAGCAAATAAACAGGAACATCCATTTATTACTGCCATATTGTTTGTTATTGAGAGTTTCTGGATCTCTTCTTGTGGGATTAACTGAAAACCGAGTCTATTCGGAAACTATGCTGAGAAATATTCATAGTTAATTTGATTATGTGCATCCCAGTAATTTGTGAGACTAAACTCTGCGCAGAAATACAGTCATTATGGCAGAGTGATAGCAGCTGAGAACACATTGCTCTCGAAAGATCCGGTGGCCAGAAAGCAACGGATGGCGAAGCGCCTCTTTTGATTCAGGGCTCCAAACTCATGTTTAATATCTTCCAATAAATTCCTGTTAATGCGACCTGGCAGGCAATATGTTGGCACAAAAGTTTCATCGGCTATTAAATATGAATGATGTCTGTTTGAAAAGAGAGTCTTTGTAGTTAACAATGTTTTACCCACGTGTTTGCCAACAATAACAAAATGTCATAAGAGTCACGATCTACAATTAGAGTTGATAAATCAGAATGGTTGAACATTCCAATAATCTCCAGTCAGTATTCAACAAGTGAAAATTGCACTAGAATTACACAGATATGTGACAAATTCCAGGATAAAGTGTATTAATAAGGTGTTAAGCTTTTAGAAACCAGTGGATCAGCTGTGCCTTGGAATTGATTCAACAAATTCCCAAATTATTATTTTATCTGGTGTTTTGTCGATGTTGGAGACACGCCACTATAATGGTCAGTGTGAAAGCCATGGCAAATGATTTATAGAATTTGAATCCTCATTTAGCCCCTTAGGTGCGTTGAAAGAGAACAGAAGGATAGCAACAAAATGCCCGCGACATAACAGAGCTTTCACTTTTCATTCATCTGTCACCCATCTGTATATACATAATAAGCTAAACATGGTAAATAATGACCACCATTTTGTTTACACTGGCATCTTTTTTAAGATGTGATCAGCAGTGACACATGAACAACCATTAACAAATGAAATAACAACGGTTTGAATTGATATTTAGCATCCGTTATTTTAGGGTGCACACTGCACGATTTTTAATAGTCTTTTGCTATTGTTGCTAGTCAGACTGTACGAAAACGATCGCCTTGTCGCACTGTAGGATCTCCGTTGTCATAATGTCAGACTGTATGAACAGTCAAAAACGGACGCACACAAGAAAAGGCTCGTCCGAATTCCGTGCCACGTTTAGACCCGCGTTCTCTGGCTAACGGTAGCTAGCATACATTTTTTTCATGACATGCCTTGATAATTAACAATACAAACAATATATACAAACACTCCTTTTCCTTCCATAGCTCAATAAGTTTCACTTTTCGCCATACTGTCCACCTGAATCGTTTCGGCATTTTCCCTGAGGGGGTTTAAAGTTGTCGCGCTAATTGCGTTCGGCTTTTCTCAGGGTTCTTTGTTTGACAATCGCCGTAGGTGAAGTCACGCTAAAGAAAAGAGTATGAAATCTGTCAGAATTTCCTCTGAGAAAAAAAAAAAAACGCAACGGATCGGCTGTCGGTGAACATGTCAAACCAGTGATCAAAGACAGATTTTAGCCTTGGATTCTAGGAATCTTTTAAGATTTAAATTTTTTTCTCAGATTTTCTACATTTGCATAGTGTGCACCTGGCTTTAGCTGTATGTGTAGTACTCTTACTGTATTTCCTATTTGTTGTTTGGTCTGTCCTTTTGGGCTCTTGGTGTAAGGGCTATACTTGGGCTTGGCCGGTTTTCCAGCTGCTCTGTCTTTATGGCGCCGGCTGCTGATGTGCTGAAACAAGATGTACATGATTATTGAGTTACAACCTTTCAATATGAACAGAAATGACATGATTTCAGTCACTGTTTTGGCTCTTGACATTTGCAAGTCTGTTTCAATTTGTCTTTTCTGTAAACATGCAATGTAGCATTTCATTTTTCAGTAATGTCAAGCCGGGTTGGGCAAGTCCAAGCTGGGAGCACCTGGGGCAAGATGTTTTCAGGCAAGTAGGTTTAACAAGCAGAAAATAAAAAAAATAAAAAAAAACATTACATTTTACCTTCAGGATGGTAGCTATTCACCGCTATTCACTTTGCGATAATATGGACACACCTTGGGCCTTATTAACTGCAATTTTCGTAAAAATTCAGTATGCAATAATATCCAAAAATATCCATTTTCGACCTTCCCAGAGAACTCTCTCTATGACTTACACACACACACACACACACACCTGTAAACCTAACCATATCATTGCTTGTTTTTCCTAAAACTGTTTATAATCCTTTAATAATCATTCCACACAGGATAGCATTTTAACTTTGGAAATACTTTGGATCCCTTGATGTTGAACTCAACCGATCTCACTACATATCTTACTAAAGTCATTTGAAGCTATTGGTTATAATGGAATTGCAGCTCCACTGTGAATCTTTCGCCGGGGTACTGATAAGATGATCAAAGGTTCAAGCCCATGCTTTGCCAACCTGCCACTGTTGGGCCCTGGAGCAACATTTTTACCCCCAGGGGTATCATTGTCGGACCCTGCACTCCAACACTGAGCCACTAACAAATCTTTCTTTACATTTCATTACCCTACACATAAATAAATCCTATGCACTATAACAGGTAATTTCACTTTATTAAAAAAGAATTCTCATTTTTTAACAACTAATTATTTAGAGATGATCCTCTGACCTGTTTGAGTTGTGTCTCTGAGTTGACATGTACGTCACATGTTTCACAGTGGAATGTCTTGTTCTGCAGACCTGTGGACGTAATGCTGGGTGACGGTAGCTTGTTTCTCACCCCTGGCCTGGGGAATGACTTGATAGAGCCGTTACCATGCCGTGCTTCCAGCATGGTTTTGTGCTTGGTGCCTGAGGATGAACAACACCGTTCTATTATACAGATCACTTTATAAGGCGTCATAAAGATCACGCAGAAAAATCTTTAATTTTGGGCAAGATATTTCTTGCCTATTGGGACAACAATTTTTCTGACCAGGGTTCTTTCGAAAGTGCTGTTGGTACTCAGATAATAGAAAATTACTGCATTCCAGCAACAATTTTAGCTGTTTATATTATAATTTACTGTGTAAAAACGTGGTCCAAACGTTTCACTGTTTGGAACCCAAAATAATACGAAAATGCCTTGTGAAAGAAACTATAAATGCAGACTAAAATAAGTTCAAAATAACTTGCATTCCAATAATCCCACTTACTTGTTACCTCCAAAATTTCCTTTCATGCCAACTCAATTTGTTCAGGACCAGAAAGTAAATTAACAGGATGACCTTTGTGATAGTGAGTAAGAAAAGCTCCTTCCCTCACCGGTATTGTGAGCTTCGAGCTGGGATGCAGAGTTGACGGCGACTTTACAAAGCGAGCAGTAAAGCAGACGCAAAGCTTTCTCCTTCTCCGATTCCTTCTCGACCTCGGGGTCCTGGGCTGCTCCGGGAGTGGTGTCTGGACTCTGTTCTTCTATTGAGGTAAACTCGGCTTCAGAAGAGGCCATGCTGAAGCTGGATTTGGCTGGAGATGGAGGGACCACTGGATGTGTTGGATCAGAATTGGCTTCTGAAAGTTGGAGAAAGTTCAAGGTCCCTGTTGTGAACATCAAGGAGAAATGAATGCTTCCAGATTTACCACTAAATATAATTTTTTTATTGGAAATTGAATACTTATGTTATTGTAAGTAATTTATTCAGTAAAGCACTTTTGGTGGCATACAGTTATAGGAAATGAATCAATAATGGGGTGAAGCTGTTAGTCTACTGATGCGGTGTCCTAAGACACAGCTGTTTCCGAGTAGCTAAATATGTGTTTTGTTCAGTAGTGGTGGTATAACTATCTGTTTCAGTGTACATGAGCTGCCCTAAAGTGTTCTCATTATTATTTTACAACTGATGGAAAGCATTTTGATGCTAACACATGGTCACAGCATGAACACAGCTGTGCATAGCTGGCCATGCAATTAGCACTTCCCACGAGAGTGGGTGAGACTCAGCATTTGTTTTATTATTTTAACATATTTCCAAGTCACATATCATCCAGCTCATGAGACCAGAGACGCAGGGTTAAATTAGCAAAGCTCACAAATCATTGCACAGTAGTGACCCGTGAGGTGGAACACATCTCCGCATGTCCATAGAAATTCTATCATGCTATAAACCCCCTCATTTTGTTTGACTAAAATTCATAAAAGAATTTGTCAAAGTATGTAAAAATTGTTCACAATTTGTTTTATAGTTGATGCAATGTTCTGCATCCTCGTTCAGTATAGATTAAATGGAAGATCTAGATCTGGTCTGCTGTAGAGCTTTAAGATCAACCTTATTGAACACCTCTGGGATGAAGTGGAACTCGGACAAGTACTCAGGCCTCCTCACCTCATCTGCATCAATACATGACTTTACTAAGACCCTTGTGGCTGAATGAGCACAAATCTCCACAAGCACACTCTAAAATCTAGTAAAACATCTTCCCAGAAAAGTACAGCTCTTTCGGTTTGGCGCACATGTGTACCGAATGCAATCTGTTTTGCATGCGGAACAGTTCCCTCAGATTAAGTGGCGGACCTCAAGTTTGTTTAGTCTCCAGCTGGTACTTTAAACACCTTTTTTTATTATTATAATACTATAGAACCTACAAATCAATGCCACTAGTGTAAAAAAATTATAATAATTGAGTTAGCGCAGTGTCACTGTGGCTACTCACTCCATACTGGAAATACGATTTGTTTTGCACAAGCGTGAAATGGCTGCCACGTCCTGGTTAGAGTTTTATGTCTAGCTGCAAGAATTTCTGTTAGAAGGAGAAAATTCTGACAATTCCACATATCGAGGGAGTGAATGAATGAGGGATGGAAGGCATTTGTTAAAGTATGCTGAAATAAGTAGCACATATCTTTAGAAAATTTTATATTAAATGTAAAACACACACCTGTACCCAGGTTTTACAAATGTAAACTATTAAATTTTTTCATTTATTTAATTTCATTCATTCATTCATCTTCTCCCGCTTATCCGTAATTCGGGTCGCAGGGGCAGCAGTCTAAGCAGATTCCCCAGACACTTCTCCACGTCCAGGATCGGGCTGTCAAGGCCCCCGCCTTCGACTGCTGCCAAATCCTCTCAGCACCGGTCCCTTACGGTCCCTCCTGCAGGTGGTGAGCCCACGGCAAGGCGGCCCCACGTCACAGTCCTTGATTTATTTTTCTCGTAAGGGTCCCCTGGAGCATAGAGGGTTAAGGGCCTTGCTCAACAGCCCAAGAGTGGCAGCTTGGCGATACCGGGGCTTGAACCCCCGACCTCCTGATCGGTAACCCAGCGCCTTAACCGCTGGAGCCACCACTCCCCCTTTATTGAATTTTATATATTTAATTTAATTTGTGACAGTTAAATCGATTACTCAATTTAAACAATATTATAAAAACGTTTTTTTTATAATTAGATTTTTTTTATTATATATATATATATATATATATATATATATATATATATATATATATATATATATATATATATATATATATATATATATATATATATATAATAATAATAATTCTTATTGATAGAGTGGCGCTGTAGTCCCCTGGTGGTCTAGTGGTTAGGATTTGGCGCTTTTACCGCTGCAGGCCGGGTTCGATCCCTGGTCAGGGAACCAACCCCAGCCATTAGGATTGCACAAGCCTTAGTGCCGGTCCCAAGCCCGGATAAATGGGGAGGGTTGCGTTAGGAAGGGCATCCAGCGTAAAAACATGTGCCAAATCAAACATGCGGATGGTCCGCTGTGGCGACCCCGAATGGGAGAAGCCAAAAGTTTATTGATAGAGTGGAGCTGCAAATCCCCAACTTGAGACTGGACACAGCTAGGACTAGGTCAAACAGCTGGCTGGTTTATTAATCACCTTTAATGAAGTCTATTATTCCATGAACAGGTTTCCCCCACATTATCATTTATAGTTACCTAACCTTTATGCTAATCTCTCTGATTGCAAGATAACCGATCACAAAGCTGCTCTGCTGAAAACCCTCATGTCAATTATCAAGCTTGAAGGCATCGATAGAACCTAACAAGGCTGACAGCGAAATTAATTACAGCCAAGATAAACTGCCATTGGTTCCTTTCTTTTAGAATGAGTTCCAGGGGTTGGCAGTGTAGCAGTGATCGATATCCCATGAGACGCTGCACTTTTTTTGCAGACATAACACAGAGGCAGCATCCTCTCTCTCAAGACTCAATCGATACTGAATCGATACTCTTAACACGCTACAATCCGTCACGCTCCCTGAGATCTCAAAACTCTGGGCTTCTAGTAGTTCCTAGAATAGCAAAGTCCACTAAAGGCGGTAGAGCATTTTCACATTTAGCTCCTAAACTCTGGAATAGTCTTCCTGACAGTGTTCGGGGTTCAGATACACTCTCCCAGTTTAAGTGTAGATTAAAAACATATCTTTTTAGCAAAGCCTACACATAACACACATCACGCACATCACATCACAACCTTGTGCTCCAGAACATCTGATCACATGCACATTATCAACTTGTGCTGTTAATATCATGAACAGCAGCTACGCTAATTCCTCTCCACTGCTTCTCTTTCTCTCCCCATCCCGAGGCTTCCTGAGGTTTGGCCAGCTCCAGTCACGTCCCACCTCGTGAAGATTATGGACCTATGGATGATCATGGAGAAGTAGATGCCGAGTGTTTAAAGGCCCTGGCATGGAGAAGCTGATGCTGGATCTATGATGATCACAAATTGTTCTGTATTGTTGAAAGATTTATGACCAAACTTTTGATGTCACCCATATGAGGATGGGTTCCCCTTTGAGTCTGGTTCCTCTCAAGGTTTCTTCCTCATATCATCTAAGGGAGTTTTTCCTTGCCACTGTCGCCACGGCTGCTCATCAGGGACAAACGCACACCATTCACCTTCACTGTTGTTTTCTGTAAAGCTGCTTTGAGACAATGTCTGTTGTGAAAAGCGCTATACAAATAAACTTGACTTGACTTGACTTGACTTGAATTATATCTTTCTATTTTGGTGGGCCATTAAGTGGCTTTCTGTTTTGTTTTGTTTTTTTATCTTTCAGCTGTTCTGTTTTAAGAAGAGAAGTGCATCATCCTTATTCATACCACCTACAAAAAATATATATTCATTCATTCATTCATCTTTTCCCGCTTATCCGTAATTCAGGTCACGGGGGCAGCAGTCTAAGCAGATTCCCAGACACTTCTCCGTGTCCAGAGATCGGGCTGTCAAGGCCCCTGCCTTCGACTGCTGGGGGAGTGGTGGCTCCAGCGGTTAAGGCGCTGGGTTACCGATCGGAAGGTAGGGGGTTCAAGCCCTGGTATCGCCAAGCTGCCACTCTTGGGCCCTTGAGCAAGGCCCTTAACCCTCTATGCTCCAGGGGACCCTTACGAGACAAATAAATCAAGGACCGCGACGTAGGGCCGCTTTCCCGTGGGCTCACCACCTGCAGGAGGGACTGTAAGGGACCGGTGCTGAGAGAAAAAAATATATATGTTTATGGATAAAAGAAAGACAAACAAATTGTCTCGCAAATGAACTTGCATAGTAAGCATTTGTACCCAAACCGGTTTTTATTTACGGTGTAAGTAAATATCGCTGCGCGTTAGAATTGCGATATATTGTTCGGCAATACTGTATCGGAAATGCAAAAATGCAATATCGATATTGATATTAAAAGAAAATCATACAAGTTTCATGCCAGTTGTTTTGTTTTGAATTTATATCCAGATAGACAGACAGACAGACAGACAGACAGACAGACAGACAGACAGACAGACAGATAGATAAATAGATAGATAGATAGATAGATAGATAGATAGATAGATAGATAGATAGATAGATAGATAGATAGATAGATAGATAGATAGATAGATAGATAGATAGACATTTAGAGAAGAATCAAATAAACAATAAAATAAACTAAAACAAATCAAAATAATCAAAATACTATATACAATATTTTGTATTAAGTAATAAAAAAATAATAAAAATTATAAAAAAATTTTTTTTACTTAAAATAATGAATTGGCCCGAGTAAGTGCGCATCATGTAGACTCGTTACGGTCGACGACTAGCTAGCGGCGGCTCTCCTCCATTTTTTTTTCCGACTGCAAATACATTTCACAAAGTAGGGCATCTGTAATTAATGCAAACGCAGATCCCACTGTTTTCTAATAAAAAAAATCGAAATCCGAATCCAAATGTATCACAAGGTATCGTATCGCAACCCCTGTATCGTGATACGTATACGTGCTGATCGACAGTCTAAATTTAAATCCAAAGCACTAAAAGATTCCAATCTACTTTTGCAGGTCACCAAGTAATTTAGCCGTTCAGAAAGCTGTTTGGGAAATTAGTTAACTGCTACATTAACTCGTGCAGAAGGCTCAACTCATGGCCATAACCCATAACCTCAAGAACAAAAAAAATACAAAGAACTTTGAACGACTAATGGCAGAAGGACAAAAATCATCTCATTCTTTTGTACAACCCACTAAATACAATCGTCCTTGTCCATGTCACACCATGCACCATTTGTTCGCCCATTACAGTAATCTGAGAAGGTCAATCAATCTAAAACAATGCATCACTAATCTTACAGGCTCCCGTGGCCCTGTTAGTGGCCACACCTTTGCCACAGTTGATTAGCTGGACAATTTGTTAGCAGTGACTGGGACACCTGTTCTGCTGTTAAAGCACATAATTAACTCTGACTATAAAAAAAGCACAGGTGTTCTTGTGCCTCTTCACTGACTAGTAGGCACCATGTGCTCGTTTCAGCTCTGAAATAATATACATAATAACAAAGCTTTAGAGATCTCAGTACAAACCTGCTTCTCCTCCATCATCTCCATGGTTTTGTTTCCTGATAGAGAGTAAGATTTGAGTGGTAACAGCCGATAGATCTCTTTCACCAATGCAAAAAGGATACACTGCTAACACACTGCCGGTTCAGCTATGCTTGGATGGGGGGGGTTTACAGGAGCAAGTACAGCTCTATTACAATACATAATGTTGTTTGACAGACACTTGGTATTAAATTGTCAAAATGCAGGTTGATAGAACCCTGTTTAGGAATGAACGGCATATTGGTTTTGTACTTTTACAGCGAAGTCAATTCAGTTTCGGTTCAGCCTCCAGTTTGAGGACAATTAGCTCCTTTGTACTTAATGAGATCAGGAGGGGGACAAGGTCCAAACTTTAAATCCTTTATATCCTCCTCAGGCCGATAAAACAAACAGGTCACACTTCCACTGCTTTGCTTAGCTTTGTATAATGCATTCTGAAAAGCTGCCTGAGATCTAGCGTTGCTAAAACCTGTTTTGCAAGCAGGACAGATCAGCATCTGGCATCAGGTCAACCTTTCCTGACCTTTGCTACCATGAAGTCCATTATATCTATTGAAGTATAGATCAGCAATCGAATTTAATTGTCTCAAAGGAGAAAGGTTGCCCTCTGATACCATGTAGTGCTTTACATATTCCATGCTTTAACTAATATGCTTGAATCAGCTAGAGGTTCTGACCCATAAACAGTCCCTTGATCAAACAGAACTGAGACAAAAATTACGCAGAACAAAATATGTACCTCCAAAGTTTTACAATTCCACTCTTCCATTATTATTGTTATGGCTCACATGTATAAAGTATTGACTGCCTGATCAGGGGATCTTAGTCCAGCTTAACGCAGGCTTGCCAAGTATTTCCTTGGTACCTGTTTTATTGTGTTTTCTATTATGTAGTTACATATATAAAGCTCCTCATACGTTTCCTTTTTAACATTGTGTTTTGGAAGATTTTCGCTCATAAAACTGAACAAAAACCTTGACTTTTTGTTGCCTTCTGTCTCACGTCCTTTGTTTTGATTTATGAGCTACAAGTTGGAAATTCAGGCTAAGCCATTTCAGTCTGTTGCTCCTCTTTTTTTTTTCCGTCAGCGAATGTCTCAAATAAGAGCTTGAGGACTTAAGGTTTAGGACATTAAGAGTTCTTGTACTGAGGCTTTTCTGTGAGTTATAGTCAATCTTCAGCAAGGGGTCAAAGCACGGACAAGGAATTGTAAATCCGAAATGCAGACCGAAGTCAAAAGCAACTTGGCAGCTTAAAAACTTGGAACTGCAAGTATCTTGAAAAGGGCAAAAACAAGGGATCCTACAAATCTAGAAAGATCTAGAAGGACACGGCTTGAAACTTCGCTGGAAGCTTGTGCAACGAAAACATAACAAGCGAAGAGTGATACCTTTCTAGAAACCATGTAGTGCAAGGCAAGGGTACGTCCTAGATGTAAATCAGGATCAATTAAGGAAACCAAAGTGTGTGAAATATATCTAATTGTTCATTCATTATCAGTGCTGTGTAATCCACTGAAAACTTGTTCTAGTGACGCTTGTTCACACATATAGCATTTTGGTGGATGCCCCTATCAAGAGTGACTTTTATCTCATTCATTAAATTGAACAGCTATGTGGTTTAGGGCCTTGCTCAGGGGCCAAAGTGTGGCAGCTTGAAGAGACTGGGATTTAAACTCAATACCTCCAAAGGCAAAGTCCAATAACTTAAGCACTAAGCTACAACCTCCACACAGTCGAGTATTCATCAAAGCAGTGTTACATAAATGTAGAATCCTTAACTTAAGCCCAATTATCTACAGCATCCACACTTCCACAGAGAACAGACTGACCCGACTTCCTGGAAAAAAAAAAGCACAATCACAGGTGTTCTTGCATAAGACTAGCTCTACGTGAGCGAAACTTCCTCTATCAATCAATTAGTGAACAATTCTGCCTTTGAAAACAAGTGATTAAGGTCTGCGCTGTGAGGACAGCTTTGTTTTTCTGTCGCGTTGACGCTAATCCATAATCCACGGAGCCACACTGACCTGAAACGGCACGGGAAAAGAAGAACAAAAAAAAGTGAAAGAAATCGCTTCTCCTCATTAATGCCCATAATGACCGTGATCAATCTCCTAGCCATCTCCAAACACATACACACAGGATGAAGGACGGAACTGAATAAGAAAATGAGACACACACACCGGTCCTGTGACCTCCTTCATTTATAATTTTATCCTCACTGTCCTTTCAGGAAAAGAAAAAGAGAGCTGCCAGTCCCATTGCTTTAATTACAGTACGTCGTATTAAAAGTCTCGCCATACTTGTTAGTATGCGAAGTGCTCCACGATTCCCTCGAGTTCTGATTATGTTTCCTTCATGATGCTGGATTAATAACTTTAATTAAAATGATTTGGACTCAATATGCACTGCTGTGGAGTCAGTCTCAGGTAATCCTGTTTTCACTGTGCGCAAAATGGTGATTTTATCACTTTTCTCTTCCCTCGGGATCTGATAGAGCTGTCCACCTGCATTCAGGAACATATTCGAGCATGCATTCATTCAAGCATTCGCTCATTGTTCCAGCTACCATCAGGAATTAATGATTAAGTTAGTAAGTAGTAAATAATTATCTAGTAATAGTAATTAATAGAAATAGGACCTGCAATCAGTAATTCATCTGTAATTAGTAATTAATATGATAAGTAATGAATTGAATATCAATCACTCACTCACTTAATTACTTACTTACTTACTTACTTACTTACACACACCAGCCTTTAGCAACATATTTATGAATGTTTATTCATTCATTCATTCATCCATCCATCCATCCATCCATCCATCCATCCATCCATTCATTCTTACATTCATTCTTACATTCATTCATTCATTCATTTATTTATTCATTTATTCTCCTGCTTCCTGGAGCAAATTCATATTTGTTAATACATATTCTCATTTGTTCCATAGTTTGTCATTCATTTTTCTACCTGCCATTAGGAACATATACAAGCATACTTGCTAATATTTATTTTAATTCATTCATTCATTTATTAATTCATCCAGTTCTACCTGCCACCAGAAACATATTCAAGCATGTTTGCTAATACATATTCTCATTGATTCAATCATTACTCGATTTAATGATTGATTCATTTATGCAATTATCCGCTCTCAAAAACATATTTAAGCAGGTTAATACATATTCCTATTCATTAGTTTGTTTGTTTTTTCATTTTTTCCTTAATTCTTCCACCCATTTAAGCATATATATATATATATATATATTAATACTTACTCTCATTCAGTCATTAGTTCTTTTTTTTTAACCAGTAATTCATTGATGTAGTGAAGTTGAAGTAAAAGTCGCCCCAAATTAAAATACTTCAGTAAAGCTACACAAAAAAGCTACGTAAATACATAAATACATAATACTTAAATAAATAATTAATTGGTAATGAATTTACTTCGTTACTGTCCATCATGGATTCATCAATTTCTCATGCCAGTAAAACAAGTATTCAAGTATATGTTTCCCCAAATCTTCCCACTGATTATTAAATACAGTACATTTATAGATGTATTACTTTATTCATCACTTTGTTTGTTTGCCTGTTGCTTTTATTCATCCCTTTCTTCCACCTGGCGCCAGGGACATATTCGAGCATGTGTGTCTATATCGCTATAAATTCATTTCTTTATATGTTTGTTTTTTTGTTCATTCACAGAAATACTTTCAAGCAAAGTGTGTTCATACAAAATCATTATATTAATTTAGTGAATTAGTTACGATAAATTAGGAAATGTTAATTAAAATGATCAACGTTTAAAAAGTAAACTACCTCCTTTA
>NC_139598.1:16003428-16223428 GCF_946808225.1 Silurus aristotelis | reverse complement strand
AAGAAAAGTTAAAATTCCTTTTTAGTCATTCGTTTTCTTAATAACAATCTTTGCAAATTTCCGCAGAAAAAGGTTACTGTAAATGCCGCTCCCTGAGGTGAAAGTAATGAAAATTCTGAAGATTAACATACAGAACAACGGCATGGTTGGACTTTCACTTTCTTTTCAAAAAATGCTATTCGAATTTAACTCCACCCCTATTCATAACCTCACCCCAAACTTTGCTCCTTCCCTCAGAATCTTGCATTTCCTTCAGGTTTCATAGAAATGCATGGAAACAGTCCATACCAAACCAAATCAAATCATATTTTAGTAGACACATACAAATTCGATTTGGTTTACTCAGACAGCGTTACATTTATGGCATTTGGCAGATGCCCTTACCCAACTGAGCAGTTAAGGTTTAAGGGCCTTGCTCAAGGGCCCAGTAGTGTAACTTGTAGTAGTAACTTGTGACCTTACGATTGAAAAAATCCAATGCCTTAACCACTGAACTACCACCACACTCCCCTCTACTCTATCATAGACATTTACACCACACACTGCATCCGCAAAGCCAACATCATTGTGGGCAACCCCACACATCCCTCACACGCACTCTTCACCCTTCCGCCATCAGGGAAGCGGTTCTGAAGCATTCGGGCCGTCACATCCAGACTGTGTAACAGTTTCTTCCCTCAAGCCATCAGGCTTCTCAATACAGGAGTGAACTGAACTGAACTCACAAACACACACACACACACACACACACACACACACACACACACACACACACACACACACACACACACACACACACACACACAAATACACACACAACTGTGTGACTGATCTGTACAACCCAGACTCAACACACACTCGTACTCACTTCACACATCCATGTCTTCAGTACCACTCATATTACATCACTTCATTACCATAAACTGTTTACATGCCGTTTTTGCACATCTTTTCTGGATTGCTGCTATTTACTCTTTTGCACAACATTTTGTTGAAATTTTTTGTTATTGTCATCTCTTACACACCACTATTTTGTATTTTGTGTTTTGTGTATTTGTCTTACACTGTCTTGTGTTTGTCTTTTCTGTTTTCTGTGATTGTGGCTGTATGTAGCACCAGGGTTCAGGAGGAACGTTGTTTTATTTCACTGTGTTATGCGTCTGCTATATAAATTAAATGACAATAAAAGCTTCTTGACTTTACCTGGCTTAGTCCTACATCATATTGTTTATTGTATAATTAAAATAATTAAAATAAATAAATAAATAAATAAATCAGGTTTCAGTACTTGGTGGTGGACCCCTAAAATCCCTTAAATATTTAGTTTATGTTAGTCCCTCACTGGTGACCTCTGATCCTGCATGTGCTCTGCCTTTAATTCCTGTTCCTGGCCCAGCGCCAATCCATCTTTAGCTAAATCGCCTTTCTGTCGTCGCCGCTATTCATCTCTGTCACCTCTGCACATTAATATTCATCACCGACTGGCATTCTGACAAACAAACGTGTGTGCTGCGGAGGTTGGAGAGGAGAGAAGTGGGGGATCATCTGGTGCGAGGCACGCCTGTTTTTCCGTGCCAGCTGTGTGCCGTCCTGAACGCTGTGCTCTTTAGAGCTGTGTGCCCTCTTTTGTCTCGAGGCCTTAATACAGCAACACATGTGACGACTGCAGGTGATAAACAGAGAGGAGAGCTTGGCTTGCTGCAAGAACTGTGATCAGCATGCTAAATCTATTACAGAGAACAGAAGAGAAGTATAGAGATAAAAGTGGAATAAACTAGTACAGAAAAGAAGAAGGAGAAGAAAAGAAGAAGATGGAAGAGAAACTGGCAAAAAAGAAGAAGAAGAAGGAGAAGTGCTGCCCATACATGGAAAGGAACCTGAGGAACCTCAGACATTTCCAGCTGATACTCCTCTTCTCCACGTCTGCTTCGACCTCACCTCCTCAGCTCCACACTGCATCAGATTAAAACCTTGGAGTGGAGGTCTGACGAGCAGGATGTTGTTAGTGAAAATCTCTGAGTAATTTATGACGCTTTCCTTCAGAAGGAGATTTCCTTCAGAAAACTGCAAGCTAACACCTCTTCCATAAAAACCACCATCAAACTGTTGCAGGTGTTTGAACAGAAATGGATGTTGTCAGAGAACAAGATGGACCTCTTAAGCCCGAGCGGGCAGATCAAAAAATGAGATAAATTACGGGCTCTAGAGCGAGTTACAAACATGTGCTGCGTGTTGAGAAAGTTTCAGAAAAGTGCTTACGCACACAGTTTTAGCCCTGGGAGCTTAGCGTGATCCAGCTGGGGCAAAAGTCCAACCTCTGATTCATGATTCAAGCCCAATGTAAAGAGGCCTTCTGGGTAACTTCACTTAAAGCTGAATGAAGGATTTCTGGGTAACGGGGTGTAGGAGATGCTCTATCCTAGCTGTAAGAAGTTTATAGAACACTTTTTTACCGAAAACCAGCTTCTATTGGTTATAGAAATGGATTATTTTATACAACAAAATGAAAGGATTATGTAGGATTTTCTTAAGAATCAAGAATAAGAAATGCAAAAACTGGCCCCCCTACGCTTTATCAGTGCATCACATTACATAAGCGCCATTTAATCATCTTTTACTCTAAACAATACAAAGGAGTACATGCAACCCAATTCCGTAATTAACGTCACCTTGGAGCTCCAGCTGTGTGCACTTATAATCACATGACTTCAATATTAATATTTTGGGTCGCTGGTGGCAATTTTGTTTTAATTGTATTTTTACAGAACATACCTAAACAAAACATGAACACGAATCAGCTGTCAAAACAAATCTGGTTTCTGAGATATATCAAAACAAGGTTAAAATAAACAAAAAAGAATATGACACAATATGACGTGTAAAGAAGGCTGAGGGAAGCTGTCTATAAAGCTCAGGAACTGTGCAAAAACATTGTAAGAAGAGTCCAAAAATGTATTATGCAACATGACACTCCCGCCACCATGCTTCACTGTGGCACAGTTATTACATCTACTGAAAATCCTTCACAGAATCTGCTTTAATATCCACCACCATCAAAGACAGAGAAATTCAAAATTATATTGACATAAGAAACAGCTTGGGCATGGAAAAAAAAAAAATATGATGCTGAATTATCTTTGTTTCAGCACTTGGAGAAAAGCAGGAATTCCATGACTTTTTCAGTATCAACAATTTGCTACTGCTGGGCCACTGAGCGAGACCTTTAACACTCAACAACTGTAAGTTGCTATAGCAAATTCATTTAAAGTGATCTATAACTATTCAACTTGACCCTTTAGGTCAGACCATACCCCATACCCCATACCCCTTCCTATGAAAAAAATCAAAAATCAAAAATCAAACTATTATATAAAAATTACAGCTGCCATGGTTCCTCTAATTTATAATTGAATTTTTTATAATTTTTATAATTTTTTTTTAAATAAATATTTTTTTAATTTAAAAATAAATAAATTTAAATTTGCTTAAGTAATGCAGTTCTAGTTATTTTTTTATTTCTATATGTTCTAGTTCAGCAAATCAGTTTATTATTTTTATTTTTAAACACTTTCAGGACAAAACACAGCCTTTGTAATTTACGCACTGTCCTGAAAAATGACCATTTTTTTTATCTTCATTTCATGTATAGTCAAGGGCCTTGGATATTGACAAACAAAGCAATAAAACTTAATAAGGAATTCAAACCGACTGCAGAATAATGGAATCCATTCAAATTAATCATTTAAATAAAAGCTGATTTAAATAAAAGCTATAGATAGTCATATATATGGAGATTTCAATTTATTTAGTCACAAGGACATGAGTAAAGAAAGATCCTGATGTAGGTGAGGTGAGGAGGTCTGGGGTGCAGTCAGCGTTCCAATTCATCCCAAAGGTGTTCCATACGGTTGAGGTTAGAGCTCTATAGCAGGAGAGCTTCCACTCCAACCCATGTAAAACATATCATCATGGAACTGTGATGCTGAAACAGGTTTGGGACTCCTAATTCAAGTGAAGAGGAAATAATTCTACTGCATCCAAAGAAACAATATACAGTTGTGTGCCTTCAACTTTGTGTTAACATTTTGGAGAAGAACCACATATGGCTGGAAAAGTCAGGTGCCCCAATACTTTTGTCTATAAAGTGTATATCATTCCATACCAGTACGCCATGCAAAAAGAAAGGAATACAACAAATGGATCTGTTGTTTTAGAAAAATAATCCAACAGCACATCCTAAATAGTTTTATACCTCTATACAACACATCATTTTTTTAATCCATTTTATATTATGCCACAAATTTTAAAACAGCTTTAAATAGTCCTTTTCTCCCCAGACTATATATTATATTTTCTTCTTGAAGAACTGACAACATGATTTCTATCCTGTTCCATGAAGGAAATGTGTTGGCACTGGAGACTATGCTATGAGACTATGGAGACCATGCTGGCTTTCAAGACTGTGGAAGATGTTACTCTAGAAATTATGAGTGAATTAGGATGAAAGCTTGCTGAAATCACCTTCTGACCAATTGGATTCAAGTATTTATAAGAGGTGTGGTTTCCTAACTAGAACCTGGCTATGGCCTTTTAAAGAACTTCACCTTTTCTTAATGTCGTTCCACTGTGACAGGACTTTAATATTTGGTTTTTAAACACTGAGGTGGATTTGGGGTAGAGTTAGAGTACAACTATTTGAATCTCTAACCCAAACAGAACCTAAAGTGTAAAGACTTAGTTTCCACTTACACAAAGAATTAATATGGTAATATATAAAACTCCTACCTTTCCTCTCGATGGTGCTTGGTGGAGCGGAAGGTGAGAGGTTTTTCTCGGGTTCCTTCCTGCTTTCCCTCATTACCGCAGAGCTTTTCTGCTTACACTTGGGCACGTCCAAAGATTTAAGCTTCTTTGCATGCTTGGTGCCTTTGTAGTGGGACACTGCTTGGCTCTAAGGAAGTAACAGAACAAAAAAATGAAGAGTAAAAGAGTTAGCAAGATCATTTGGTGGCAAAGAAACTGAGAACCACAAACTAACTGTAAGAGTCGCGAATGAAAATGTGGACTCGGTCACATCCCGATCTCTTATAAAAAAAAAAATCCATGTGCCTGAGGAAACAGAGGGACTGAGGACGACGGGTAGCCTTTTCAGAGCATCTATGTTATTTTAAGTCAGGCCAAATCTGTCTTCAAAAGGTTTCAACAGGCTTTCACAAACTCGTAAATCTCTCCCTGAATTTTCTCAGTGATTTTCAGGTTAAGAAAAGGGTCAGGTTTGAGCAGATGTCGGATGTGGCAAGGGGAAGAAGACAACGTGGTTGGCGTTCAAAGAGCGCATTATAATGCATCTGATTATGACAGCATTTTATCTCCCTAGTGTGGGGTTACAGAAAAAATGTGGGTGGGGCTTGATTCTGGTGTTTTAGGGGTTAAGGTTTTTACTTATTTAGTCCCAATTCTTATAAATTTATTTGGATGTAATCAGGTCAAATCTAATTGTAGTACCAATGATCATTTGAATTTATAATTTTTTTTTCATTTTCATTTAGTAATTCAATGAAAGATTGAAGAAGAACATTATATGATCTATATGATGTTCCACACTCATCTCAGAAAACATCAAATCTTTAACGTGCAATCTGATTGGTTGTCCACACTTGCATATACTGTATACTTGAGCAATAAATACAATAGTCATTAAGTTCAAGAAAATGTTGCATCACTTTTTCTAAATACACCAAACCATAATCTCCATATATGACAATACAAAGCTGAGCTTATTTAAAAAAAAATGCTTCCGAATACATTCCTCCCATTATACAGAAAAGTAGATTTTGCCTTCACAAAGTTACTGCAAAAAGCCACTAAAAGTAATGTGAGTTTCCAGAACCTTTTTGACATTTTCAACCGTGATATTATTTCGCAATAAATATAACAACTAGGTGCAATCATACTGAAAAACATCGGAGGGAAATAAATGCAAATGGAAATATTACGAAAGACAAAACAATAAGTGCAAAAAATTGACAAAGTAATACACGAGAAGACAAATATTTCTTATTAAAAGTCAAGAAATCCTGCTATGTGAGGAAGGACATGCAATTTGTTTTTGCAATTCGAGCCCCTTTCTTTCATTTATTGCACAAAATTTCTGATAAATACATCAGTTTATTCTGTATCTCTATAGAGCAAGGAAGTAGAGTTATTAATAATACAGTAGCACTGTCACTGTCACAGCCTTCTAACAAAAAGTGACATCCGAGTTCCCCTTCCGAGCTAGGATTATTATGATTCGCCTGGACAGGGTCTTATACGGAAACGTTCATCTGCCCTTGTTTACCTGAATGTGTTCTTCCTGTCCCACTGTCTGTCATTGCCTGTGGCGGATAAGGCAGGATAAATAAGGATAAATAAGACCTCTGTCAGTCCGTTGACAAGCTGAGACAGGAGTGTGAAGAGCATTCCCCCATACTGACTGGCATCCGGATGTCTAAACACGCACTCACACAGATAAATATTTCACTTACTTATTCTGTATTTCTCCTGCCAACCACATGGCCTTAGACTCAATTTTTCTTATTGTATTATGTTTCGTTTTGGATTCTGGATTTCGAGCCAAACAGTAGCAGCAAAGTCCGCATGTCTTGAACTTTACTCCAATACACGTGCTGATGGGGCAAATAGAGTGTGAATAGTAATAAAAGACAAATCTGCGATAAATTTTTTAGCAGTGCTTAAATTGGGTGTGTTTTACATTGTACTATTACACCAAAACCCAATATAATCCATTTATTATTGGAGCGTTCTATATCACAAGTTCCCTGTGACCCATATGTTTGAGTTGTTATAAAAGTGTAACAACATATTTAAGGTAAATCATGCTATTCTCTATAGTTATATGTAATTATTCTGCCACTACGAATTTACATGGTCCTAATAACAGCTATGTAATAGTTTGCTAATTCTTACCCTTGATGCACCACCATATTTCCTCGAAAAGTTGGCGCTAAGCATTTCATCATAATTTGAAACTTTTTCTGGTAATTTACAAACGAATGTGAGGTAAATCATGGTACTCAAAGTAGTTCTATGTAATTATACTGTCACTATTGCTTTCCATGGGCCATTTTACGGCTATGTAATAGCTTGCTAATTCCTACCCATGACGCACTACGAAAATTACTTACATAACACTTCATGGCACAATAATTGTTGTGCAAAATATAACCGTGGACACTAAATATAATAACATTGCCATTTAAATCTTTTTATAAAAAATATCTGAGGTAAATCATGGTATTTAAAGTAGTTTTATGCACTTATTCTGCCTTTACATGGGCCTTATAATAGCTAAATACACTAATAGATTTCTCATAACGCAGAATCAGAATTACGCATAATATTTCATGGCAAAATATTGGTGCTGCTATATAGAACAGTTGGCTTTAAATACAATTACACCATAATTTGAGTCATAACAAATATTTTTCTGGTAGTTTACCAACATTTCTGAGGTAAATTATGGTATTTCACATGGTCTGGTGTAATTATTCTGTCACTATTGCTTAACATAGGCCATATAATGACTATGCTAGAGCTAGCAAATAAACCCCATAACGCACCACCAGAATGACTTACAAAACGTTATGGAAAGAATAATGGTCTCTGAAATCCCATTTATATTTATTTACAATATCCACAATGTACTGTATACTATAAGTAAGCTATGTTTAAGGATATGGGTTCTGGTGGGTTGGACAAATAGATGGATGGATGGATGGATGGATGGATGGATGGATGGATGGATGGATGGATGGATGGATGCAATCATTGGTTGTTTCATAATGGGAAAAATTAACATTCCAGTTACATTATTATTTGTACTGCCCCACTTGAAATACCCTGCACAAATCGTATAGTTATCTTTTTTATTCATTTATTATTTTATTTTCCTAGTTTTTCATATTTTTAATACACCAACACAACATGAAAAATTCTTTGTACATGCAACTAATGTTACTTTGCAATATAGATGATTCTGATGATTTTCTGATCAAAAAATGTTATACTTCCTATTATGAAAATTCTATTTAAAGTTTATTCTAGAGTTTTTTAATGGTCTTTTGCCAACACAACTAAGGAAAACCTTTGTATCGAACTATTGTCACTGCGGCTTTACTTTGTGAATATATCTACACCGTAAGCAGTAGCTATAAACGCATATTTTTTGTTGTGATCCAAACTCTCTTTAATAGACCTGTATACCACAAACCTCTCAAAACCTGCTACCTGGTGCTTGTAAAACTCACACACCGAACCTTTAATTTCATTCCACTGCAGACTTACAGAGAAAGAAAGAGAGAAATATCCGTGAAATGTAAAATGAACGTCTCGGCGAACGCAATAAGCTTGTGCGAGAAATGAAAAATGTTCTGAAATGGTGATGGAAGTGATGAACCTTACAGATTTATGCCTTATGGATTTGTGAGTACGTCTTCGCTGTTGCATATTGTTATGCGAACGCTGATAACGCAGAGACAAATGTGGTGTCATACGTCTCCATCCATCCGTCTCTCTAGCAGTCAACTGCAAAACAGGGAGCGCCGCAATGCGAACGGGTGTTTGGTGTAATTTCAACCGCCATCAATCTTTCATTAAGAGACCCGTGTGGAAGAATTGCCCCTCGCTGAAAAAGAATCGCATCTCGCTTTCGTCTTTACTAAGTTAAATAATGTCATCAATCAATCAAACAAGTGCTACAGTCCCCTGGAGATTTGTATTCAGCAACTAAGAATTCTTTAATATAATTGCACTTGTGTTGAATTCTCTAATCTGATTGGTCGGAAGGTTGATTTCCTATCGCAGCACTGCTCAGATGGTTGTGCCAGCTGTATTTAAATTGAGACAAGAGGTTTAATTGAATGAACTTATTTTTTACATGTCAGCTTTTTTCAACAGCAACAAATCATTTACTGGAAACTTGTAGTTGCATAATAAACATTTTAAAACATGCTGTTATTTAATAACGAAAAAATATATTACAACATGTTGATGTTTACTTATAAGAAGGTGTTTGACTGTATGAGTAGGTTTTCAACCATGGGAAGGTCTTCATGAGAGAGGACTTCTGGCCTTTCTGTTTCTCTGTAACACATTGTTTGTTGTTTAAACTTGAGTTTTTGGTGTAAGATTAAATTTTTTAGCTGGAACTTATTTGTCTAGTGAAGGTTACACAACATTAAATTGACATTTATGCCATTTGACAAATGCCCTCATCCAGAACCATTTAAAAAATGATCTCATGTATAAACCTAAGCAGTTGGGGTTTAAGACTCTTGCCCTTAGGCCCAGCATTGGCAGCTCGATAGTGCTGGGATTTGAGCTCACAACCTGGGACTTGAACTCACATATCCACTGAATTACCACAGCAATGCTGCAACTTCCAATGTAATCAATTGGAGATGGATGCAAGTGCAGATATTTTAAATTGCAATGCATGTATACAAAAAAAAGACAATGAAACAAAACACAAAGTAACATGAAGCATGTAAAGCCTTAGTCTGGGCATGAACACGAAACAAAGGCAGCCATGGAAAGACAGATTTAATGAGTGTTATGAAAGGTGCCAATGATACAAGTGCTAATTGTGTAAATGTGATCAGGTGTGATGAAGACTTGGTCCTGTGACTCTATGCATTATCCTGACATATATTTACATACACAGTTTTTTAAAATATGTTATTATATGGTAATCTCTTTACATTCGCTCCATGTACTTGGGCTACACTTTTCTTCACTTTATAGTCCTGTGTATAAGTCTGCGTAGTCCTAGGCCATGTTCACACTAATATTTTTTTAATTCCTTTTTTTTTTAGTTTTTACACGTAGCGTTTTAGATGAAAGAGGACCTTAGTCCTGGAGGAATGCTGTTTCACCAATTGACAATAAAAGGTAAACATAAATGTATAAAACAATAACAGTAACTAGTAACCGTAGTAACAGCAAACACATGCTTTAGCCACATCACACCACTGCTTTATTATTCAATAACAACAAAGCTTCTTTCTTTCTGTGTTGTTGCATTCATTAATTTTACTGCTCTAATGGTTGATACATTTCCTCCACCACATTTGCATTCATCAAGCACTGCATTCTTTCAGTAAATTATGTCTCCAAGAAATTCAGCAATCTCTACATCTTTACTCATAACATTCTGAATCCTGAAAGACAGATATCATTTCCAAATGAATTGAAATGAACCAGAACCCCAATTTCCCTCTGTGAAATAAAACGCTTAAAGACTTATTTCATTTGAGTTTTTTTTTTTTTTGGAGAATATGTGTGTGTGTGTGTGTGTGTGGGGGGGGGGGGGGGGGGGGGTAATCTGGTAAAAGAATGGATGTGGATTTCATAAGCACAGGATTAAAAAAATCTCCTCAAGGTTTTTTCAATAATGGAAAACCAGAAATGACTCTAAAAAACCCTGATCGCCACCTGACAGATATAATAACTCAGAACTGTCCTAATTGAGGAAAATGGTGCAAATCTATCTATCTATCTATCTATCTATCTATCTATCTATCTATCTATCTATCTATCTATCTATCTATCTATCTATCTATCTATCTATCTATCTATCTATCTATCTATCTATCTATCTAAAATTCCTCTGGATTAAAAACTTTAGGTAAAATGATATTGCATGCCAAAAGGTCGTTCATGAATTCAAAACAATGCCAAAGTAAAAAGACAAAAAAACATACATATGGCTTGGGGTTGTTGGAGTTTTTTCCATGGCATGGATTTCTATTTCAGCAGCCCCAGCCTTTTTTGGTAGTACCGTCTCTGACAGAGCGCAGAAACATCAGGTTTACAGCAACTCTAATAATAGCATGATGTATGATGTTGAAGCCCAGAGGGAAAAGGTGGAATTAGCTACAGTACAACGTGTTCGGTGCACTTTGTAGTTTTTTTGCATGCCAATGCTGCCAGCCATTTCAGCATTTATTTACATTGCAGATGCTTTTAACAAAAGCAGCGAACAGGTTGGGTATGATCTAAAACAGCTAAGCAGCTGAAAGTTAAGGAACTTTTATTATATGGTTCATTTGGTTATTTGGTTAAAGTAATCAAAAGGAACATGCATGTGTCTCTCAAATCTAAAACATGTATATTCATTTATTTAAGCTCTTTTGAAGGAGCATTTAAGGCGCATTAAAAAAAAACTGTGATTTTTGCACTTTGAATGTTTTTTCTTTACATTCTAACTTCATGATGGGACATTTTCATAGCCAATGTCGCATCTGAAATATTAAAAGGTTTTACTGGCAAAAGAAAATGCAATAAACTGGCCATTTCCAGTCCTCAATCGAGAATAGCTTTATATTAAATATATCAATCTATAAAAATGTGTTTGCTGACTATGTTTCAGCAGAACATTTGGCATTTTAATGAAAAAAAAAGCACATAAAAAACACATATGTCAGGGTCAGGAATTTTGAGTTCACTCCTAACTGAAATATTCCTCAATCAAATCCAATTATACTCAACTGATCCTAAGAAATTCTTGTACAGTATGTGCATGCCATCTGGTTCAAAAGGGCTGATTTAGAAAAGCAATCTATAAAACAAAAAAATCTGAGCTTCAAAGCTGGAACATGTATTTATAACAACTGGATGAGGTACTGTTAAAGAATATGTCATATACAGTCCACTAAAATAGATTATTACTTCAAATACATACTTGTTGAGTAATTTCCCCAAAGAACAAAGTGTGCTTGCATCTCAGGTCTAAAACAAAGTGGTCATTAAAGCCGGACTTCATTACTGGCTGGCCCTGAAGCGTAGCACTCAGCAGAGGCTGATTTCATTTGAGAGGAATGTGAGGAGTAAAAGTTCTGCTAGGTTCACACCCATTTAAAACAGGTGAAGGAAACAATTCTGTCAAACTGTTTGAATGCCACACATTTCATTCCCATTGGAGACTCAAGCTATGGGTTTACTCACTCGTAGTGAACCGAGTGACACTTGGACCAGCGTCAATCATTCCACTGGGTCATTATTAGACTGGGGGCCTGACAGACTTTCTTTTAAGAACAATCCTGCTAATATTGGGTGGCCCCTTTTAAATCCAGCATGCTAACATTAGTCGGATGATAACCAAAGATTGGCAGGGTTGTTATAAAAAGTGTTCCTTTGCTAAGATTGTCCAAATGTTGTACAGCAAAAGTAGGCACCCAAAAGAAATAAAAGACCAACATTGCTTCATTGCCAGGCCTGTAAATTAAACTTGAAAAAACACTGCTGTAGTTCCAGCTAACTAACTTCCAGGTAATGAATCTGTTAGCTGACATAAAAATGTATTGCTGCCATCTAACTTGGAAGAAGAACAAGAAGAAAGAAACATGGACTCCCCCCTTTTATTGACAGCTGTGACAGATAACTGTTATGATGATGCATCTTGTTTAAAGAAAAATCCGTATATCTGGTCATCCTAGATGCCTGAACTAATAAAGAACAGAGCTAAAAACACATTCTGGACGAGAACATTTTTATATTAATGTCTCACTTGTCAATGTTAAATTTCACTTTTCATTTTATTTGGTGACTTTTCTCAGAAACTTGACAACAAATCCTTGAGAAAAGTTGCTAAATGTTGCTAAAGTGTCCCTTCTTCATGCCTTTTATATGTTCCATTACATTGGATAATTTAAACATATAATAATTAGCCTGTCATAAACATTTATCATTTTGTAGTTGCCTAGATACAGCTGAATTATAACAAAAAAGACAAATTCACTGCGATCATGGGCTACAAATAGGCTACAAACAAATAAATCTAATGGTTTCTGTTATGTAATGGACTTTTTAACAGCATTTATACTCTTGACCTCTATTAAAAACCATAAGGTTCCCATTGCTGGTTACTCTGCAATAACACAAGAATCCAAACATTTCTTCTTTAATGGATACACAACTACTATCAAAGCAATGTGACGTATGCTATCAGGAAGCACCAGGAACAACACATTTAAGTAAACTATTATACAAAACTATTCCAGCAGAAGAGCAATAAAACCCTAGAGGAACACTAAAATCTCCACTGGTTCACTTTGGTTTATATACTTGAACCAGATAGCACAGAATGATCTTTTTGTCCCACATAGATCATAAAAACTGTTAGTTCTGAACAAACAAACTAAAGAACATCTTCCTAGGGGTTTGAGACATTTTGGCCCAGAGTGAAAATGAGTCTGGAGGATCTCTCTTCAGGTCTTTCTTACCTGTGAATTAAATCGCAGTTGGCACACATTGCAGGAGACGTGTTTCCTTTTAGACAGAGGAGAGATGCCAAATGTGTGATGTAGGACTGCTTTCTGAACCGGGTCCATCTGCAGGAGGAAGAGGCAGAAAAAGAGAGAGATAGAAAAAGAGAGAGAGAGAGAGAGAGAAAGAGTATAATTAACATCACAGCAGCAGATACCCATCCAGCAGAGAGATAAAAAAATGGGCTTAGGGGCTTCTTGACAGAAAAACAGCTGTGTGGAGACTCAAGGTATACAGTATACTGACTGAAAAACATTAACATGTCTGGATGCCACCTTAGAACTTTTCGCTATCTGCCCTGAGCCCAAAACTTAATGTACACCCTTAATCTTTTTGGGGTGAAAAAAAAAATGTGAAAATGTGAAAATACCCAGTTTTTGATGTTAAAGTCTTCTGCGGGAAGTTAATTTAACATTTAAAGCTTATCATTTAACATTTATTTAAAACATCTCTAGTGTCAGTGCTTCGTAACAGTGTTTCCTGCATGGAAGAGTCATCAGAATAGAAGCGTTTTGTGGTTTCTCAGTAACATGAGAGGCTGTATCTTTTCTGAAAGGAAAGTAATCCTTTTGGAGGAAACACTGGGTTTTTTTTGCCATAAAAGTTTTTGAGTTTTCCCAAACATCCAAAACATTGAACTTATTAAGAATTCTGTATTTGAGATTTTGTATTAAAGTTGAATTAAAGTGTTGTATGTTCACATCCCAGAGTATCAAATGAAGCCATGTTTTAAAATCCTAAGTAAGGATAAGTAAGACTTATTTTAAGGTAGGACTTATTTCTTTATTAAATTTTTTTATAATGCATTTGTAATAATGTCCATATATTAAAATTTATTGAAACAAATTGTACTTGTACTTTATTACATAGGAAAATTAAAGCAAATCTTTAAATTTAAACATAGGCACCGGTGCCATCAACTAGTTTCCTCAAACGACCAGGAATGGAATGTCTTCTGAAGAAAGTCGTTTGAACCATTGCTGAGAACCTCCTAAATCTGTGCCTCTTTTTATCGTGCAAGGCTTTGTCCTGTACATCTCCAACTTTGCGTAGCACCACAGGAAAAATTCACATGGAGTGCTTGATCTGGACTGCTTGAAGGCTATTGAGGTCCTGGAAAAGGTCTTACCACGCACACACAGTATGAACAAAATGGGGTGGTGCACCCTCCTGCATGAAAATAAGGTTGCCAAGTTCTATCCCATTAAATATTGCCTAGTTAATTTTTGCCCACCCTGTATATTGTACAATCCATAAGCCAAGGCATCTTATGCAGTGCTTTGTACTTTCTTGGTTATTGCAATGGATTTTCCATAACCAATAAAGATAAACAGCCTTGGCATTGGTCAAAATAACAAACAAAGATTTTTTTTTTCCTGGAAGTGTTAAAAAAAATGAAAAAAAAGAGTATCCACATTCAATAGCATTTAAGGTATAAGTAATTCTCAAATAGAACTAATGATGTAGAATTACTTGTGTTTTACACTTGGATTTTGGGATTTCACAGAACCATTAAGTTCAAAGCTTTAGTGCAGAACTTAAGAAGCGAACATCAAACATCATACGTGTCTCGACTGATCCACTACATTTGGCTTAAGGAGGAAATTACACGTATGAATTAGATTTTTCCTTACACCATTTCTTTACCCGTGTCCTTCGGGCTCGTTATTGGATTCCGTTCCACTTTGAGTAAAAGTGTCTGCTGAACAAATAAATGGGAATCATCATCATGTACTGCAGGCATATTCCATTTCATAAGTAATATAGAATGATTTTATTCGTTTCATATCACGTCTCGTCCTGAATAAAAACGCACCTGGCCACTCGGCAAGAACCGTTCGTGGTTTTTAATGGGAAAGCGAAACACTCCGCAGGTGCCTGTTTGCGGTGATAAGCTTCCGTCGTGCGAAACGAAATAGCGCTGGTGTTCTCACTCATTGCTCCCGACGCTGCAAACCGCAATTGTCCTTCTTGAAATGTTGGTATTTAATGAATCTTCAGTTTCGGTCAGCGAGACCGGAGGTCAAGCTTGTCTTATCCTAATGCTAATGCATCGATCGGTTTACAGCAGAAAAATGTGTGACGTTTGTTTCATTACAATTTATAGCATTTGGCAAACGCCTTTATCCAGAATGAATTACAATGATCTCATTTATATAACTGAGCAAGGGAGGGCTTTGCTCGAGGGCCCAGATGTGGTGATTTGAACTCATGACCTTCCGATCAGAAGTTCAAACTCTTGCCCACTGAGCTACCACTTCCCTTCAGACAGCCAGACAATGTTCATTGTCACATAATAAAGTTGTGAGCAGTGGAAACATGAAACCAGAAGCAAAAATGAATGAAAAGAGCATAGAATTCATGTGGAACATGAATCCCAACGTTCAACAAAGGATGATAAACAAAAGACAAAGGGTGCAGTAAATGGCTAATGGAAAGTGTAATCCAGGTCATTTGGCATTATCCTGGCATTCCTACATTACAAGACTTTTTTTAGCCTTTACATCATCTCATAATGCTTTAGTCCTTTACTTTTTCCAGTTCCCTTTCAGGAAGTCGAGTGGCATCGGAACGCTTTGCGTTCACAAAGCGTTTCCCGACGCAGCGTCTTGTTCCCTCGGGGAAACAGGGTTACATACAACCTAGAGATGATCTCTCCTCATCTGGCTACTTTATTCAAACAAATCAGCTTCCAAAATGCTTCATGCTTCTTCAATGGCATCTCACTCATCAAATTTGGGTGAGTCTTGGAAATTGGAGTCCAACATTTCAACTCCATTTATTTTAATTTGTAGATCGTTTTTTTAAACAATGGACACTGTCTCAAAGCAGGTAATAATAAACTAATTCTGTTCCTTGTAATTTAGCACTTTTAAGTTTGAAATTCAATAGCAGTATCACCTTATAACAACAAATCCTCACAGGGAAGTATAAAAATAAAAAATAACACACATTAGCAATCTAAGCAAAAAAAAATCTGTAATATTTTATTTAATGTATTTTTGGGTCAACACATGCTATAGCTTTATCCAGGTGTGGTTAAATATATACTCATTTTAAGACAGACAGAGAGAGAGAGAGAGAGAGAGAGAGAGAGAGAGAGAGAGAGAGAGAGAGAGAGAGAGAGAGAGAGAGAGATCACTTTCAGTGGGAGCAAAGCAGATGGATTGGAAGCCGTTTGGATCACTATCCAATTGATTAATCAGTTTCAGTTGGGGAGCAGCATTAAAATGATGCTAAAAGCAACTCATATTGGAACCATATGGATTTCTGTAAAACGAGCTACAGACTCTAAAAAAAAAAAAAAAAGGGTTAGATGATATAAGACCCACATAAATCCCTAGCATGGCTTCAAACGATTCAGAGAGAGAGAGAGAGAGAGAGAGAGAGAGAGAGAGAGAGAGAGAGAGAGAGAGAGAGAGAGAGAGAGAGAGAGAGAGAGAGAGAGAGAGAGAGAGAGAGAGAGAATAAATGGTAAGTCTGTGGAAAAGCAGGAGGAAGCACTATGGGCCAGATAGATTCTGAGAAACACGAATTATCTCAAGAAGAAGCGATTAATATGGATAGAGTGACTAAGAGAAAAGCAAAAACAAGAGATAAAGAGAGAGTGTGTGAGAGAGGGATCTATAGACAGAGTTACGGTGAAAAAGAAAAGGAACATCTGTAATAAGCAGGAGCTTGAGAAGATCTGTGTATCCCAAAGTTAACCCCAAACTTCACGTCATATTTTAGCTTTTTTCCTCTCATGCCAAAATAATGGTTTACTTTAACAATTAGCGCATACCAAATGTTTTGGGTTACATTTAACTAGAAATCCATTTAAAAGGTAATTAGGATCGCTTTACTGTACTATTCGTTTTTTTAAATTACCAGAAAACTCTTCAACTGTCTAAAAACCATCCTAAATAGCAAGCCAGCCAGCTTGCTAATGGTTAGTAAGCTAGCAGATTGATATGTGTAGGATTTCAGACTATAAAACTGTACTTCTTAGCAATCAAGATTCTATTTCATTTTAATAATAATCAGGATTCTTTTAACTAATTCCCGGAATGTCTCCATTACAGTGTGGTATCGCTGCTCCACGGTGTCTGCAAAGAGTGATAAAAACCACCTAACATATCTTTGGTTCCCAACTATCTGCCACCATGCTTCTTCACAACAGTAGATGTCTGAACAGAGCACACAACATAAGGGACTTCCAACATTCCAGTCACAAATCCATCCAGGAGATACAAGGCCATCAATACCACATCAATACAATCTGTACATACATGTGTATTGTCTTGATTGTCACACACACACACACACACACACACACACACACACACACACACACACACACACACACACACACACACACACACACACACACACACACACTTCTGGTGTAGATGCTAATCTGCATATTGTTGCATAAACTTGTCTGTCTAGCTACCCATTTGTGACTAATATATACGATACATGCTTTGTAGACCTGAGTCTTGGTGATCTTTTCTGTTATATAGCTAACTAAATCAGTAAGCACGTAAAAACTGTAAGCAAAACTTGATTCCAGTATTTAGACAAACTAGGAAATATGGAGGCAGCTAGCATTTTACTGCATTAGCACATGAATTGAATTTCAGGATGCTATAGTGATGAACACTTAGCTTTAAATGTACAACTGCATGATTTTTACCATATGGAGAAACATCAATGCTGTGTCATAATCTATTAACTCGAAACTGAAGAATTTTGGGTTGTTCATATGGAACCTTCTGGCACATCTGCTGAACATGACGCCCTCCAAACAAAGCTTCATAATATAAATCTTTCATAAATAAAATGTGGAAATCAAGCCAGAGATGAGATCTTCGTTAATTAAATTGAGCTAAACTGCAATTACGAATGGTGAGAAAAAAAAAGAACCTGTCATCAAGCATAGCCAGAGGCACCATGATTCTGTTACTGTGATGGAAACTGAAGCGTATGACTACCAAATTTATTACACCCACAAAGGAAAAAAAAAAAAAAAACGTTTAATGAGTGGAAAGATCTGAAATGATTACAATAAATAACTAAAATATTGCACATATTTTAAGTAAAAGGAGTATCATTTAAAATCATTTAATTAAATCCATGTACCGTAATTTCCGGACTATAAAGCGCACCCATATATAAGCCGCACCCACTGAATTTTACAAATATATATATTTTTTAACATAAATAAGCCGCACCTGTCTATAAGCCTGTCTACACTAATGTACTTTACACAGGCTTCAACGAAAGACATGTTACACACGGTGTAACGGGTAAAATATGTTGCGCTTCCTTTAGGAGCATATCGATATTATGGGAATAGCATGGCACAGCATTTTTCCGGTATTACTGCATGTGTGCAAGACCGAGGAATATGATCTTATTATTTTCTGATGCTCATTTCTAAGTTTCTTTGACTAACCCGTAACGCTGTTGCCAAGAAAAAGAAAAAAGCACGAGTTTTGGAAACCTGTATGTGCTTATATGATTTCTGTTGTAACTGGAGTTAGCGAGCTCTCCCTTCACCCAGACTCAACGCGCTACAACGGCTTGTATCTAAACAGTAGCCGACCAAGAAAGTCATTGTTCAGTGTCTTCCTCCTTCCTTTCACAACTATTTCTCTCGGGAGTTTATCTTTTGGCATCGTCAGGCGTTTAAAAAAACTTTTTTTCTCCCGATGCCGTGCAGCTCAGATCACAGGTGAGGTGCGTGTTTTCGCTTCGGAAATTTCATTGGTCTAATGTTATGGGGTTCAGTTTTTTGGCCTGAAGTTTGTGAAACCGGGAAAAACCCAGTAAAAATTAATAAATTAGCCGCTTCGTTGTTTAAGCCGCGGGGTTCAAAACATAGGAAAAAAGTAGCGGCTTATAGTTCGAAAAACCTATAACAAACTATTTTCTAATAGAAACGAGATGTAAAAGAATTCTGCCTCAGGCAACGCTGCGATTTTTTGCCATCCATTGCATCTGAAGGCTCTCTTTCCAGGTCAGAATGAACCTGAACCAAAGCACAAAAGACTGTATTAATCAGCATTAACCTTCTAATGTAACAGAGGTGAAATACTGAGAAAAACAAGGCATTAAAAAAAGGCCATTTTTGAAGCCCTCAATCTTTCACTGAGAAAAGGCCATACAATTGTTCAATACAAAATACAATGACAAAATATTTATTTATTGCATGAAGTACAGTATAATAGAAAAATAATAATGGTGATAGGTAAACAGCTTCCTAAAGAATTGTAGAACTGAGAGAAATGAAAATGTCATGATTAGACTTTAAACCAACATTATTCTAGTATTATGAAAACACTGAAAATCTAATGAATAGCAAATTGATGAAGATCTGAACATTCACAGCTATACCTCGTTTATCCACTTTTATTTGGGGTCATAATCAGACCAGAAGCCCTTAAACATTTCTTAAAAGCTTTTTCTAATGTGACTAAGACAAAATAAAAAAAGGTCAATACAAAATGATCACAACAAAAATATATGACTAAAAATAAATTAAAAAAACAAGTCACAAAAAAAATTTGAAATAAAAAGATTTAAAAGCACAGAAAAATGTAAAACAATAAAATGAGTCAAAACAAAAAAAAAGAGTGAAAATAAAAACGAGTCTAAACAAAAAATGAGTCACAAAAAAACAAGTAAAAACATGAGTGACAACAAAATTTTTTTTGAAAAACAACAAAAAATTGAAAAAAAAAACGATTTAAAAAATGAGACAAAAGCTTTACAAAAAAGGTTAAACAATGAAATAAATCAAAACCAAACGATATTATTGAAAAAAGAAACCCAAATGCTGTTCTCGAGTTTCCTACATTGCAAAAAAGACAAATAAGTTTGTTGGACAAAATGTTAGAATCTACTGTGAAGCTGGGACGTGGTGCAGCTGTGAGTCAAAATGGAATCTTTTAATCTTCGGCAGTTCATTATATTACTTGACATTTCGTTATAATTCTCATATGATTTTCCAAGAAGAATTTCTTTCCATAATGATTGAGAATGCTCTTTTTGAAAAGACAAAAAAAAACCAACACATGTGCTGTGAATTTACAAGGCCAGTTTATTCAGAAATGTGATAAAAAAAATATGGTTTATTTTGGATCCAGGTAGAAGCAGGGTTAAGATCAGGCTCCTGGAGCAACCACCATTCAGTTACAGTAAACAACAAATGTAAAAGAAAAAGTTTAGTTGAAAACCTATACAATTAATATAGTATCATGTCTTGTACTTATATCAATGTAACAGTGGTCCATTGAAAGCGGTTAAAAATAAACCATCATGAAAGCCTTAGGGGAGGGAATTTTGGATTATTTTCGAGGTCTCACTTTAGTCATTTGCCCTAGTCTGAACAAAACAACATGGAGAAGATTACCTCGTCCAAATTTCCCAATTTTGAACCAACTTCAAAGCTGGACTAAATCAGTAGCATGTTTTACACATCTCCCCCACTGAGGCGCCGCAATGCCAACGCTTTATGACACTGACGCGTCTCAGCAGGACCACCACGGAAAATGTCGTCAATTCAGTTCCTGACTGAAGCCTCGTTCCCCTCTGTCAGATTGCGGATGAAAAAAAATCTGCCTCCCTGCTGCTCCCAGTCATCAGAACCGGAGTGCGTCTTGACACATGGTTTCTTAATCCAAAGTCAACACGTCGATCTTCACCAACGTGAACTTCCCTCAACACTTTAGAAGGGGAATGAGTCATGCCTCATCTCATCTAGAGGAACGTAATCATTGTTTATCTTGTCAGAGAAATGCTGCAGCCCAAAAGAGTGGATCAAAAATGACAGCTAGAGTTCAGGAAGGAGCTGGAAAGGAACATAGGAGCTGAACAGAAATCAAACAGGAAGTGGACAGGAATGAAGGGATTGACAGCAAGGACAGGGGGTGTAATAAATAAACGATAAATCCTGCTATCATGCCATTCACAGTGACGTCCTCTAAGGTCTCCTAAAAGCAAACAGCTGCCCATAAGGCCGGGCAGATTTCTCTCTGTGGAACTATTCATTCTAGTACAGAAAGAAATGAGAGACCATTTACCCCACCATTAGCCTACCACTGTGCAACATGCCCACTATCTGAAAATCCAAAAAAAACTAAATGTTTCTGTCACAAAATAAAAGGAATAGCAATTTAAAAAGAACCTGAATTTCCTCGTTTACTTAATTTGAGTTTAAGCAAACCAGATGCCCTCTAGAACTTTCTGGAAAATGTGATGTGATCTAATGTGAACGAGTACGAGAACACAAACAAAATAACTCAAAACTAAGAATTGTCAAAACAAAAGTAAATTACAACAAAAAAATTTCAAATTTAAAGAGAAAAAAAAAACATTACAGCAAAAAAGTCGGGAAAAAAATAAAAATAAGTCACAATTAAAATGAGCCAAATAAAAAAGTCATAAAAAAACTTAAACTTTTGACTTAAAACAAGAATTTGTTGAAACAAACAAAAAAAATCACAAAAAATGATACAAAATGTAATATAACAAACAAAAATGTGTCGAAATAAAAGTTACAACAAAAAAATGGTCCAATAAATTAAAATATTAAAAAACAAATAATTAATCAAAAGAAGAGTTAAAAGCTAAAACATTTGAAATATAAAAAAGAAATCACAACATAAATGAGTAAAAAATAGTTACAATTTAGAAAACTGTCACAACAAAAATGAGTCAAAACAAGAGATGAGTCACAAAATACTATGGTGCCATTCAGGGTGACAATTTCCTATAAGCCAGATTGTCCATTAAATGCAAACAGATGCCCATCAAAACCAAACTGATTTCTCTCTGTGGAACTTTTTTTGTTGCTCACTCGCCAAAACAGTGGCTCTTTGTTTAAACCGAAGAACCTTTTTAACTCTTCTGTATCTGAAGGTCTTCACACCGTCTTGGATAAAATGCAAAATTTCTTAAACGGTGTCGCATTTACATGAGAGATGAGGGAAGTGGGTCACCTGAATAACCGCTCAGGAGGCTGAATACAGCAGTGTTTAACACTATGCACACTTATCATTGACCAAAGTGGGATAAATGACCTGTCACATGTAATACAAGCCCCTATGTTTCGTCCAATTACATCGCTCGCGTGTATGGGATGAATTCAGCGCACCTATTGATTTCAAACACCTGAATTTTGCATTTGAGGTCCACGAAGAAGCGTAAGGGGCCAAAATGATAAAGAGCATCAGATCATGCAGGTTCACGCAGGGCTGCATCACTATTAATGCAGTCAAAGAGTAATTCCAAAAAACATTTATCTCGCTCATCCTCGCTAAGCAAAAAAAACTAATGCAGGACACCACTATTCGAGGATATTATATCCCTGTAGTTAAATTCTGAGATACACAAGAACAAAGTCCACATCAAACCATGCTTGAGTTAACAACAACAGACAGCCTACAAATTGCATTTCCAGCTTCTGTGCTGTTTCATGCTAGACTGCTAAAAACAAAGACAAATCAATGTAATAAATGTGCAAAAGTTTGAAATACGGGTTTAAGAGATTTGTAGTTGATTGTATTCTGTTTTTATTTACATTTTACACAGAGCCTCGACTTCTCTGGCACAGTCAGAATTCCTTCCTTAAATTGGCTTTCTTTTTTGTATGAAATATTTCCCAACTAATAACCCTGATTCCTTTACTGTCTGCTTCACTATTATTGTTCTGACTAGTCATTAGCACCTCACAGAAGAGGCTAGTAAATTTATTAGCCTATAAAACCCCTGTTACAGGTTTTTTTTTTTTTACAAACATATAAAAATTGGTGGCTACAAGGTGTAAATGTAACTGTAACGTGCTAATGAGTGACAGCAACAAGTACAGGTGTGAGTCGGAAAACCAAGCTCCAAATAAAAAGAATATAAGAAGGCTATAAGAAGGCAAACTAATGATACTGCTAACAAAAAACAGGTGAGTCCGATCAGTAACAGACGCATGGAAGGACACAGACGGAGACAAGATAAAAAAAACGAAACAAAGGCATGTGGCATCAGAAACAAATGCACATGGAGAACCCAATCCGTAACACAAAAAATGGTTGGCGCCGATCTCCTCGCTGAAAACTGTGACATGCGCCAATTAGGGGGAATTTGTGCCAGTAACCATGAGCAACACAGGATTTCATTTGCTGAATAACAACACAAATGCTTTTATATTTAAAACCCCAACACAGACCGGGTATTTTCGGAAACGAAGCTCCTCTGCACTACTTTGAAAAGCGGTGATTTCTTTTCACCTCTACACGGCAGCCTCCGAGAGACCTTCATTTCCTCTCAGGTGCATTAAAGTGTTTTTTCTTTCTTTCTTTCTTCCTTTTTTTTTTTTTTTTTTTTTTTTACGAAGGCTCATAAACTTCAAACCGACACCTCTCACCCTGCAAACTACCTCTTTACAACACTTTCCTCCAGCAAGAGACTGATGAACATTTCATGTAATACCTTTCGTTTACACAGGATCTATACTCTGACCCAGCGGGAATCTGGCGAGAGCATAAACCACCAGAGCCGTCTGTGGGGCATCGAGGACTAGCTCGGGAAATACTGCTCCAAGTTGTGTGAAAGTGTGAAATAAAACATCTAACATATATCAGTTGTCCAATGTTTCACTTTAAAGTACATCACATAAAGACATTTGGTTGGTGTTCAAGGTTTTAGATTTCCTGTGTGCTACGATCTCTAATGTGTAAATAGGCTTCTAGCATCGAGGTTCATACTGTACAAAGTCTTCACTTAGAAAAATTATATGGTAAAGCACTGACACTGGAGACTCTTTTTACCTATATGAAAAATATTGCAAAAGCTGAAAAAGCTTTTGACCAATCAGAGACAAGAATTAAACAGTACTTTAGTATAAAGTATTGGATACAATACAGTGTAAAATGATATATATTGGTGTTTAATACTTCACACACACACACACCTATATCACACCTATATATCACCTATATATCACCTATATATATATATATATATATATATATATATATATATATATATATATATATATATATATATATATATATATATATATATATATATGTGTGTGTGTGTGTGTGTGTGTGTGTGTGTGTCTGTGTGTCTGTGTGTGTACAGTATGGTGACCCTGGGGCATTGGGAATTGTTTGGAACCAGTGCAAGCTCGTTTAAAACCCCTTGCCATTAGTTATAATGGAGCAGTGGAGATGTGCGCAACAAGCGTTCCCTGTAAAACCTTTTATAAGAACAGTGATAGTGTGAGTGCTGTGCAAAGGGATTTTCGGCATCATTACCAGCCAAGACGTCATGATTCTGTCAGAAACAGGCTCAGCCTTACAACAAAACAAAGCCGCCATAAACCAACAAAAAATTGGGAAGAAGCTACGATAAATATGTTTATTTACTGGTTTTCAAGTTCCTTCTATAATTAAATACTTGTGATCCCCCAACCCCCGAACCCTAAGATCGTTTTTTACAAACCGAATGCCATAGTTTTTTTTTTTTTCTTCCTCTACAGCCAAAACGGAGTCAAAAGACGATAAGACAGATGAGGAGTGTACGAGCTGGCTGGATAACTGGTGTTCGTGGATGAGATGAAAATGGGATCTGGTTGAAATATTGCATTCTTGAATAATGAGCTTCAGACTTTTGATAGGGAGAGATAAAATGATCTGAAATTTCTGCATTTTCAGGTCTTTGTGTGTGTGTGTGTGTGTGTGTGTGTGTGTGTGTGTGTGTATGTGTGTGTGTGTGTGTGTGTGTGTGTGTGTGTGTGTGTGTGTGTGTGTGTGTGTGTGTGTACTGAGGTTAAAGTTAAAATTTATGTTTAGGTAAAGCATTTATTAGCAATAAAAGGTCTTTGCAATGATAGTAAGACAAGCTCTATGTGTGTGTGTGTGTGTGTGTGTGTGTGTGTGCGTGCGTGCGTGCGTGCGTGCGTGCGTGCGTGCGTGTGTGTGTGTGTGTGTGTGTGTGTGTGTGTGCGGGTGTGCGTGAGATTGTTCAGAGCCGTGGGGTATCTATAACATTTCCTTTCTGGACTTCCAACAGTGAGTGAGCACAGAGTCTTGGGGCTGATGGGTAAATGGGCATCTCAGCAGTGGTTCTATTCAAATACTCAGGCTCACTACTATGCCTCCTTCCGGACACACACACACACACACTCACACACATACACACAGACCCTCAAAAACACACAGACACACAAAAAGGGCCCATCTGAAAGACCCACATACCACACACTGGGCCGCCGACCCAACAGCCTTTCTTATAATGAAGTGAAAAGGCATTTCTCCAAGCACACCCAGCGTCTTGCTTTCTTTCTTTGTTTCTTTTTCTCTCTCCCCGTCTCTGCATGATTGCGATAGGATCCGGTGCCAACCTCTTTCACTCCCCTCTGTCCTCTGAATGTTGTGTGTTCTGTTACTTCTAAAAGCTGTTTGCTAAAAGAATTCAACTCGTTTTGTTGAACGTTAAAAGCGTCAAGCTGCTCAGAAGCGATCCAGGTGCCCAATCCCACCTGTAAATGATATTCTGTGCTATTACGACAGGCTTGATGCTAGAAACTGCACACATAAAGCAGGGGTGGAATCGCTGCAATGACCTCATGGTTCTGGAGTAAACTTTGGCACGAGCCACAGAAACCAAAAACACGAGAGTATAGTACGTCACGTATGTAATAGTACCATATAGTAGACTATGGAACACACCCAGTATAAAAAATTACTTTAACATGAGTAATATTTTCTGAATACATTTTTTTCCAGTGTCTTTGCAATTTTTGCATTGACTACATGACACACTGCTATAAACTATTGTGAATGATGTCATCCATAAATGTTCTCGAATTTTACTTGCTTATTTTCTCTACACGGTTCTGGTTTTTGTATTGATTATGTACGGAATTAAGTATGACAGAACATGCTGTTATGAAAATAATCAATTATGTGAATCTTTCACCACTCCAAAAATGTATCCTTTTCTCATTCGAAAGTGTTTTTACTTCTCTTACAGCATTTCACCAACGTTTACAGTGAGTTTTTTATTAAAGAATGAAATGTTGTGGTTTTTGTCCAATTGTAGTTGCCTTTAATGTTGTTTTAATGTTGTCACTTTGAACTGTTGCAAAGTACTGACAGTGGAGACTCCTTCCACAATGAAACACATCTTGATGATTATATATATATATATATATATATATATATATATATATATATATATATATATATATATATATATATATATATATATATATATATACACACACACACACACACACACAAAATTAGAATATGGTGACATGCCAATCAGAGTTTGAAGGCTCAGGAAACCTTTGCAGGTGTTTTGAGTTGATTAGTTGATTAGCTGATTAGCTGATTAATGACCTGAATAATGTTGTCTCCTAATTATCACTTGTATATAAACTCAGAATTTACTGCACTGTTTAGCTATAAAACACCTCTAAGACTTTACTAATGCTTTTGTTTCTAAATGAGCACAAATCTCTACAAGCACCCTCCAAAATCTAGTGGAACATCTTTCCAAAAGAGTGTAGGTTGTTATAACAAATATCAAATGGGACTAAATGTGGAATTTGATGGTCAAAAAATACAAATTGTATGGTCAGGTACCAAAAAAAACTTTTATCTATATAGTGGAGCATGCGATCTCTGTTGGTTCAGGGTTGAATCGCTTTCTTTCTGTAATCTGAAGATCTTTAGAGCAACGATTCTTGTCAAAAGAAAGAAACTTTTAATCCAGTATATCAAGAACATGTGAGTTCATGGTTCTTTGAAGAACCTTTCAGTTGATTTTTCTGCTCTAAAGAACCTTTCAATCCATGACCATTCTCTGAGAAACCTTTCAGTTTTTTCTCTGAAGAATACTTCAGTTCAGGATTCCTCTCTGAAGAACCTTTCATTACAGGATTCTTATTGAACCATTCAGTCTATGATTGAACTCTGAAGGACCTTTAGGTCCCTGATTCTTCTTATTTAAAACTTTCAGTCCAGGATCCTTTTCTGTAGATTTTTATCTCTTTATCTTCTGTAGATTTTATAACAAGGGCTAAAATATCTGCATATTTTAGCCCTTGTTTCTTTCTAAAGTACCTTTCAGCCAATTATTCTCCTCATAAAGAACATCTGAGTCAATGATTCTTTGCTTGACAACTTTTCAGTCAACAGTTGTTCTCTGAGAAACGTTTCATTCCAGGTTTTTACACTAAACAAATAGATTTTTGAAGAACCTTCCATTATATTATTCCTCCGTGAAAACATTTCAATCCTTGATTCTATCCTAATAAGTCTTATATAAAGATCCAATTTGGTTCTCCAAAAAACTCTTTAGTCCATGATTTATCTCTAAAGAATTTTTCCATTTAGGATTTAACAATGGACTTTGTCTCAAAGCAGCTTTACAGAAATGAAAAGCTTATAAAGTTGCAAAAAAGAATGTACAAATTTTTTTTTGTGCCTATATGTTTGTTTTTTATAATTGTACTGTCAGTTTATCACTAATAAACAAACCGGTGGCAACTGTGGCAAGAAAAAACTACCTGAGGTGGCATGAGGAAGAAACCTTGAGAGGAACCAGATATATTAAGGAACCCATCCTCATCTGGGTGGCACCGAATGTCCATTTATTATAGTTTCATCATTGTTCAGTGATGGAAAAGCCACATAATAAATTCCTCAGCAATCAGAGAAGCAGTAAGATGGGGATTAGGTTCTAAAAAAACACGAGTATTCCATTACGTGTGTCCCTACAGAGATAAAAGTATATCAAGTATAGGATATGTTCACCCTCTCTTTAATAAAGCACATTAGGTTTGTTTTCCAACCTCCGAAGTAATTGTTGAAGCCCCCAAACCAATCACATATACACAATGCAGATAATCAACAAACCTCCCCGACTCAGTGTGTGCAACCTGATTAAACCTACTACATGACCTCACAAATCTGACTCTAAGTAATGCCCTATAATTACACAACAATACGTTTCTAATTGTGTTAGACCAGAAATGGCAGTGTTTTGTAATAAGACGGCTTTCACTTCCAACGCATACGGACGCCTGTATCCATTTTCTTGATTATCCAGCCGTGTTGCGCAAATTCCCTCTCTGCTTCTCGGCTCCGTGTGAGAATTTCCATGTATAATCATAATCATACTAATCACGCCGCAGCCTCCTACACACACACACACACACACACACAACACAGACATACTGCAGCTTTGAAATAAGGCTGTCTAATAAAGCTAGCATGGTGAGCAGTTAATCTGTAGCGGTTAGCGTGATTTCATTTGCGCTGATTATGTAACCCACATACAGTACACAAGACACCCTACAAGCTCGAAGTCATTACTTAAGTTGCAGGGATGCACATGTGCGCCAGATCTTTACTAAGTGTTGGTACTGCATTTGAAATAGAATAAACTGATGGCTGTAATGATCCAAATAATCACCAGAGTATGATTCATTTTCGTCCCTAATTCATCCTTAAAGAAGCTTTAAGTCCATTTTAACATGAACCTTTTACCAAGAACTTTTTATTCCAGGGTTCTTCTCTGAAGAACATTTCAGTCCAGGATTCTCCTCTGAAGAACCTTTCAATTTATGATACTTCTCTGAAGAATGTTTCACTACAGAATTATCTAAAGAACCATACAATCCAGGATTCTTCTCTAAAGTCTATGAATGAACTGTGAAGAACCTTTTAGTCCTCAACTCTGAATACCTTTAATTCCAATATTGTGCTATAAAGAACCTATCATTCCAAAATTCATCTCTGTAGATACCAGAGTGATTGTACTGTATGTGAAACTAAACTGCTGGCTATAATGATCCATATAATCACCAGAGTATGAAACATCAGCAAAGATATCAACCTTGCAGACATTTTACATTTGTGTTTTGAAAAGTCTTATGAAATAAACAAAAACCTAAAGATTAGAAATTAAATGAATCTATAAATAAAGAACCTCTTAGTTCATGGTTTGTCTTTGAAGAATCTTTCATTCTACGATTTTTCTCGGAGGTACTTTTTATTCCCTGATTCTCCTCTAAAGAACATCAAAAAGCGTCAATCCATGAATCTCTTCTGAAGAACCTTCCAATTTATGATCCTTATTCTTCTCTAAAGAACCTTATAGTTCAGGATTCTTCTCTTTAGAAACTTTCAATTCCACAATTTGTCCCTAAAGCACTTATAGTCCTTGTTTCTTTCTGAAGAACCTTTTAGTCAACTACCCTCCTTCTAAAGAACTTATTAGTCCATGACTCTTTACTAAAGAACCTTTCAATCAACAGTTCTTTCAGCCCATGAATCGTCACTAATAACCCTCTTGGTTCATGTTTCTACAGCCCATAATTCTTCACTTGCAGTCCATAACCCTTACCACGAAGAACCTTCCAGTCCACTGAAACCCTGTCAATTATTGTCTCTTTGCTTCTGGTTACCAATCCTTCAATCCATTTCAGTCCATAATTCTTCCCTGAAGCACCTTTCACTCCAGCATTCTTCTCTAACAAAGTCTTTCAGTCCATAATTTCTCCCAGAAGAACCTTTTGGCTGTATGGTTCTTAGCTGGTTTCCATGTTGCCACAATAAACTGAAGATTTTTCCCCCACAAAACCCAATACTTATAGTGATACTTCTTTTTTTCTTCAGCACATCCATCAAACAATTGGTTCTTCAGGAAACCAAAAATGTTCTTTCTATGAGATCACTTGAAAGTTTTGGCACCTTTCTCTCTTCCTTGCATTAGGAAATAAAATCTTCTTTTTTTTTTTTTTTTTTTTTTTTTTAGTCCACACATTTCATTGCCTTATATTTTTTACTTTCCAGTTCCAATTCCAATTTTTTTTTAATTGAGATAAGCTATTTGATGGCATAACGATCTCAATAAGATCATAGATGAAGCTATTTGTCTTTGATAGAACATCCTTTTGGCACCCACTGAGCAAGATTGATCATTGTGTAATAAAGAACTGACAAAGAGACAGTACAATTATGCGGCTAAGCTGAAGAACGAAACAGTTCATTTGCCAATTACACTGGCGGCTCTATTTCGACATTTATTATATTATAGCAGCGTTTGTAAAAAAAAGAAAAAAAAAAAAAATGGCAGCGAAGATGGGCCAGAGGGCAGGTAACTTTGTTCGACCCTGACACTATTGAGCAACTACTGGCTGTATATCATCGAAAGGAGAGTATTCATGCACGATGTGACAGGATCAAGCCGTAAGACTTAGCAATTAGCTAGGACAAGCATAGCCTTGGGGTAAAGTTTTTAAACCTTCCTCCTGGAACTCGTAAATTTACTGGTTTGAAAACGTGAGCACGCTTTCGGGGCGTGAGCGCTTCAGGGAACGTTTCTCTCAGACATGCTGCAGGTGCAAAGAATGACAGAACAGATGTCTCTTTCCTCCGATGTCGCCACAATGACTACCCACTCGTGGAACTCCAGACCTTGCGGAGTTATAAACTCTGAGACAAAAAAATTATCTTTCCTGCTTTCCTCACAAGCAAGGAAACAAACAATGCAAAAGAGTGTTATTGACAGTTACGTGACATAATTGGTACTAAAAACAATTGCAAAACAATTTGCACACAGACAAAAAAGACAAAAACATCATTGCACCTGCCCACAAAAGAAGTCAGACTGCATAATGACTGACAGTCAGTTGCAGCCAATCAGAGCAGAGAGACGGTTTTACACTGACCTGATTTAGCTTTCACAGAGGAAAAAAAAAGGTTTTGTGTGTCCAGATCACAAATCGGAATTTAACAATATTCAGAACAATGATATAAAACAGATCAAAAGTTTGTGGACACTTGACAAGTCAAGTCAAGTTTATTTGTATAGCACTTTCCACAGCAGACATTGTCTCAAAGCAGCTTTACAGAAGTCAACAGTCAAGGTGAATGGTGTGTGTTTATCCCTGATGAGCAGCCGTTGGTGACTGTGGCAAGGAGAAACTCCCTTAGATGTTATGAGGAAGAAACCTTGAGAGGAACCAGACGACAGCCATATGGTCCCTAATGATCCTTAACTGTTACAACTAAACTAAAAATCACACAATTGCACAGAAGGTCTTTGTATACTGTAGCATTACCATTTCCCTTCAGTAAAACTAAGAAGCCCAAACAATTGTCCAATCACGACAGTGCCTTTGTGCACAAAGCATGCTCCATCCTTTATTGATATTTTTCTTTTATTACAAATTTGGGTTGAATTCATCAATCTTGCTTTCGAGGCTTCATATTTAGGCCATTTTGAAGAACATATGCTGCGCACGATTTTTACGGCGCATGCCTGAAGAAGTGGAAATCTCAATTTGATTGCGTTTTTTTTAGACCGAGACACACTTAATTCCGTGGATGGGGTTAATTAAAAGCGTATTGTTGGAGTGCTGTTGTGAAGGTCTTCACGCTTTGAGGCATTAGCCCTGCGTTGTGCTAGGAAAAGGCCATGAGAAAACCCATTCACATTGGGGGTCGGATGAAATGTCATTCTGGGAGCCAGCAGGAAACAGGGAGGTAGAGAGAGAGAATAAAAGTGTGTGTGTATTAAAGATAGCCATTCTACCATGATAATATCTATACCAATAACTTTTCCAGAAATGGGACTTTGTGTGCGTTGGTTTTGTGTGTGTGTGTGTGTGTGTGTGTGGTTGTGTGTAAGGGAGATTTGTTATTACTGCTTAAGTGGATCTTAGTCTCTTTTCAGAAACACGCACACACACACAAACACACACAAAGCTCTTTCTTTTCAAATATCAAATAGCAATAAAGCTGTAAGTGTGTGTGCAAAATGTGTGTTTTGAAAAGCTTTTCTGTTGAACATGGTACATGGTTGTAAAGACTGATTATCTACAATACTGTTGCGCAAACCAATCTGGCCGTACTACTCCGAACTATTTTTAATGAATTATATGATGTTCTCTGGAGGTCATTCTGTGTAAACCCTGAAGCCCTAAACTACGACTCTCTACACTACAAAATCTGCATGCTCTTTGCATGAATGTGCAATGTTCCTAATAAACTGTCCAATGAGTGAATATTCCTAGGTTTTCTATATGTTGAATAAAACCGGGTTGCACATTCGTCCACAGTATCATAATTGCACGTTATCAGGATTTGTCTGGTTTTAAATAATGCACCTATGAATAATAAGTAAAATCTCCTATTAAGTTTTGATAAATGATTCAAACAGAAATCGGTTCTCCGTCCTGGAGTCTGACCAGCAGCCCCTCAGCCGAGGCCCGAGGCCGAATCGTTTCCCCCTGCCGTTCTGCTCCGAAGCAATTTTGTGCGGGTGCAGCTGGGCGAGAAATCGATAGCTCCCATGGCTGATTGCTCTACAGTGGAAATAGAGTTTGTATTGCTTCTCGAAGACAAATGTAGGCTCCAGGCAAGATAAATGGTATTTTTTTGAAAGCAGGAAGGGCCAAAAAAAAAAATCCCTCACAGAAAACTGCTCAGCTTCATTCATTCTTTCATTGTGTCTCTTTTTCAGATGGCAAAAATAAGAATTACCTTCTTCCTTCTCTCGTCTTCTGTCCTGTTTAAAATCTTTTCTTCTGAGTTGCATAGTATTAAATGTACTGAGGTTAATTCCATTAAAAGTTGCGAAACACATCGTATTTCCAGCACATAAGTCGAAAATCAAGTACTATTAGGATTTCCAGACATACACCCACTGGCCTTGTGTGGAAAACCTAAAAATCTCCCCTTTCATGCAAATGTTCAATCGGAAAATTGTCACGTAAATACAGGTCAAGAGATTGTTAGTGTTAGCAAATATCAAGCCAGGGAGCTAGACAGGTGGTGGCTCAGTGGTTAAGTTATTGGGCTTTGGATTGGAAGGTCACAAGTTCAAATCTCACCACCACCCAGCTGCCACTGCTGGGCCCCTGAGCAAGGCCCTTAACCTTCCAAATGCCATTTCACATGATGAAATTCTGTAAAGCTGCTTTGAGACAATGTCTGTTGTGAAAAGTGGTATAGAAATAAATTTGACTTGATAAATGTATCAAAATGCGACAGGGTTCGTGTATGGTGCAAAACACAAAAAACATCCACAAAGCAGAAAATCAAAGGAGGAAGGCCAAACTGGTTCGAGGCGACAGTAAGGCTATGAATTCAACTAACCACAACTTGTCAAAAAGGTGTCAAATTTTGTTCTGCATCAGGGATTTATCCAGTTCAAATTTTAGAGATACCAATATATCTACTGATATACACTACAAAAGTGTTACGATAAACTGTACTAAATCCCAGAAATTCATTCCTATCCTTCAGACGTTGTACCTCCACTCCTTACCTCTTTTAGTTCCCACAATGCCGAGTGACCGTGAGACGCGCACTCTCCGTCACAGCCACAATATTTACCTTGCACATCATGTGGAACAATAACAGTGTGTGTGCATGTCGGTGCTTCACACAGGACATTGTAATGTCTTACACTGGTGTAAACGCGCCTTTTATTTGGGCGTCGGAGGCCTCCAGTGCCGATTTACTCTTCTGAAAGGATAAACTGACCTGCGTTTGCACTTATTAGCGCACCGAGATGCTCTGCGTGCGCGTTAGCAGCTGTGCACTGAACAATGGCGGGTCTCATAACATCAGCACTCGCAAAACAAACCGCTGCCACGTAGCCCCTGATTTTCCTACTCCTTTAGGAGATAAAAAGGGGTGAGTGAGAGGCTTAATGTGCCTTAGGGGTGACAATGATGGAGCTAACCACAGTGTTTTTAAACACACACACACACACACACACACACACACACCACACACACACACACATAGTGTAGCGTAAAACTAATGGTATTTCCTGGAGCTCCTTAAGACAAAAAAGGAAATAAAGTAAAGTAAATAAAGATAAAGTAAGAGATAGTAATGGGCCAAAGGAGAACGATAGATTCCAAGACAGAAAGACAGAAAGAGACTGAAAAAAGGCATCAAGTGGAGTAAGACAGACAGAGCGAGACCAAAAGAGAGAGAAATAACGAAAGAGAGACAGGACAAGATAGATACACTGCAAGATATACAGAGATGGAGAAAGATGCGAGAGGCGATAAAACAGAGAGAAAGAGCAGTTGAGATGTGATGATCGCATGAGCCATAGAGAGTCAAAGAAAGAGAGATGTGAAGAGAGATGCAAGAAAAGATAGAGAAATAAACGGGTGAAGTAAAACATTGGCGGAAAGAGCGAGAGAGAAAGACAGAGAGACGGGCAGAGAAGCCAGAGAGAGACATTGTCGTCTCTGGGTTTTAGCATGTTAAGTGTATCTCTCAGTGCTTCTGCAGTAATCTGATGGTTTAAAGGTTTTGATTATTTTTGATTGCATTGCTTTTTTGTTGGCTTTTTCTAAGGTTTAAGGCTTTCATGTGCACTCTCTTTAAAACCATTTTTTTTATAGTTTTGCATATTTTCCCTTTTTTCAAGCATATGTCCTTTTATTTGTTAAGAGTTGTTCCTTTTTATTTCTCCCTAGAATTGATTGTTTATTGAATCTTCATGAGAGTTTGTTAGTTCAGAGATTGCTGATTTTTTCAGTAGTCTCTCCAAATCCGGCCGGGCCTCGTACCGGTCCCTGTGTTTCGATCCTCTTTCATTTTTTCCTTCACACTCTTTATTAGACTTGTTTTCATCCCCTGTTTTCTTTCTTGTTTGTACAATATATGGACAAAAGTATTGAGACACCAAGTCACATGTGTTTCTTCACCAAACTGTTGGAAGCACACAGGATGCCTTTGGAAATGTGGATGCAGTAGCATTACATTTTCCATTCACTTAAACTTAAAGGACCAAACCTGTTCCAGCATGACAATGCCCCTGTGCACAAAGCCAGCTCCATGAAGATATGCTTTATATGGGTTGGAGTGGAAGATCTCCTGCTATAGAGCTATTGAACACCATAGGGATGAATTGGAATCTCTCAAAATGTGGAACATCTTCCCAGAAGAGTGGAGGTTATGTTGTGTTCTAAAAGTACATAGGAATCTTCATATGAGTCATGTGTAAACAAATGTTTGGAAACTTTTGGGAAATGTTGTCCCTATCCAACATCCTGGCAGTATGGAGAAGGTTAGCTTGGACTGCGTATTTCTGATATATATATTTTTTTTGTTTCCCTGTGAGAGTTTGCATCCATTGTGTAAGATGGAGTCTAATAATTGGGTTGTGGATCTCTTTGAGGCTGATTGCACCAGAACTCAGATTCTCTTTACAAGACCATTTATGGGTTTTATTAGTTCAGACCGATTGCTCGGTTCATGCTCTGTTCTATGTGGTCGTTGCGATTTCTTTCCTCAGAAAGTTAAACAGAGCTGCAGATTAAGTCCAGTCCTGTTTAACCGATACATCAATGGGTTCGCGGTGTCACTGAAACAATCTGCACCACCTGGCTTCACTTTAAATACTGTCCTTCTGGAGAAACTAAAATCTGGAGAACTTCTGTCACAACTGGGGGCCTGACAGTCAATCAGATGAAAAACTTCAAGAATTATTTCAAAAGCCAAACTAAAAAAAGACAGATTACAGAAAACCAGGCACAACTTTACTCTGGGAAACACTCCTCTAGCATGCGCTCTACATTGCGACTAATTTTGGATAAAATCTCTTTTCAGGTGGCTTGGGTCTGGCAACTTTCCTTCCTATTAAAGTTGCATTTACTAAAGGAGACATGCCTGTCACAAACTGGTGCAAAATTTTAGAGAGTTTTTTTTATGTCTAGATCTCTCGTTATGGACGTGAAGTGTGGGAAGGAGTAGAGAAATGGACAGAGAAGAAGACTGAGAATTAGAGACAGAAAGAGAAACAGACAGAGATATGGAGAGTGGTGTGACAAATGGGAACGATAAATAGTAAGAAAGATGAAGACCGAGAGGGAGACAGATAGAGAGAAAGATGAAGATAGAGGGAGAGACAAATAGAAAGAAGATGGACAGACAAGGCGAAGCCAAATAGAGAGTCATATAGAGAGAAAGATTAAACCAAAGGGAGCAAGACAGAGATATATATAGAAAGAAAGATAGATAAAGAGACAGAGAACGTAAAAAAAATATAAAGGAATAGAGAGACAGAGACAGATAGAGAGAAATATGAAACCAAAGAAAGAGAGAGAGATAAAAAGATAAAGACAAGAAGCGAGAGAGAGAGACAGAGAGAACGATGAAGCTAAAGAGTAAAAGATACAGAGAAATATGACGCCAAAGAGAAAAAGAGACAAACAGAGAAAAAGATGTATACAATGAGAAAAAAGAGAAATAAAGCCAAAGAGAAACAAATAAAAAAAAAAAATTTAAGCCACAAAGAGACAGACAGACAGAGAGAGGGAGATTAAAACAAAGAGGGACTGACAAAAGGATAAAGCCAAAATGAGAGATATAGAGAGAAATATGACTTCAAAAGAAAGAAAAATTGAGAAAAAGATAAAGACAAAAAGCGATTATACAAATCTTATGGTCAGATGTCTAAAAATATATATAGATATCTGTCTGTCTGTCTGTCTGTCTGTCTGTCTGTCTGTCTGTCTGTCTGTCTGTCTGTTGTCTGTCTGTCAGATAGATAGATAGATAGATAGATAGATAGATAGATAGATAGATAGATAGATAGATAGATAGATAGATAGATAGATAGATAGAACAATGAAACTAACGAGAGAAAGATAGAAAGAAAGATGAAGTCAAAGAAAGACAGACAGAGAAAAGGATGACTTAGAGAAAGCCTTAAAGAGCAGGAGAATATAATCTATGAATGTAAATAAGGATAAAAAAAGAGAGACGGAGAGAGAAATGATGACACAAAATATGAGAGAGAGAGAAAGAGAGAGAGAGAGAGAGAGAGAGAGAGAGAGAGAGAGAGAGAGAGAGAGAGAGAGAAAGAGAAAAAGAGAAAAAGAGAGAGGGAAATCATTGTAGAAGGGGAAAAAAGCAAATTCACATGAAAGAAAATATAAAGAAAACGTGAGTGAGTGAGAGAGCGAGAGAGAGAGAGAGAGAGAGAGAGAGAGAGAGAGAGAGAGAGAGAGAGAGAGAGAGAGAGAGAGAGAGAGATGTGTGCTGCTTTGAGTAATGATTAGAGGGGAAGAGTGTGTGATTATAGTCTGAGTGCTCTGGAACCCAACTCAACTGGCACTGGCAATTTCTGCTCCCTCTCTCTCAGTGTGTGTGTGTGTGTGTGTGTGTGTGTGTGTGTGTGTGTGTGTGTGTGTGTGTGTGTTAGAGCGAGAGAGTTTGAGTGTGTGAATGCACTGTCTATTTCGGTCTCTTTATATCAAAGAAACCCACTACAAGGTATAAAAGCAACTTTCTCTCTCTCTCTCTCTTTCTCTCTCTCTCTCTCTCTCTCTCTCTCTCTCTCTCTCTCTCTCTCTCTCTCTCTTTTTATCTCTCTCTCTCATAACCCCACCTTCTCTTCTGAAACCATGCTTCTCCCGATGAATTGCCTTTTATGGACCACATACTAATCTGAATTCTCGTCTTGACGAAGACGGACTAAACCTCTCCGTCTGCTTCTTAGTTCAAAAGTTACCTGAATATTGATGAACAAAAAGTTCCACGTATTCAGTCTCGATTCAGGATTCGACTTTCTAAGCAGTCAATTACATACTAACCCCCAATTCCTCACAACTTCGAGGTTTCTAGATTGTTCCCAAGCGGAAGCATCCAGGTTTTGCAATGGTGTCTAGCAAAATACATTCAAAGCTGATCAAAATCTGTTTTTGCTAATTATTTTATGCTAATTAGCATGTCCATGTGTTTGAAGGATACGCTGACTCAGCATTTACCCGTACTCATAATCTTAAATATACAGTATATCCATAATAGGAAGATATAAGGTATAAACTAAGTGGTATCTCAGTGGGTGGATGTGGTGAAATGGTAGTTTAGCGGTTAAGGTCACACCTAGCCACATCAAGGTGCCACTCCTGGGACCCTGAGCAAGGCCCTTAACCCCATATATGCTCAGTTGTACGAATGAGATAAAATATAAGCTCTTGATAAGGTCATCTGCCAAATGCCATAAATGTAAAATGTAGGACTACTGATCAAAAGGTCATCGGTTCTAATCCCTGCACCACCAAGCTGCCACTGCTGGGCCATTGAGCAAGGCTCTGAATCCTCCATCGCTCAGCTTTATATCTAAGATAACTGTAGATAAGGGCGTCTGAGAAATGTCATAATATATTGTGGTTGCAACAAAATACTATTTTAATGATTGATATTGTCCAGGAGCATTAAAAACCCCCGCAGTCTCAGTAAATGCACGTTTCTCAACACTGAAACCTGTTGTATCTGTTTCGTATTGTGATTTACTCAAATAATTGTCATTAATTATTAATCAAATGAAGCAAATTATAGATTTGAACTCATGCACTAACATCATCAGTTCGATCCGAGCTTTCATAGTCGCTAACAGAAGCTCGGATGGCATTATTGTTTACACATGTACACACAGTTTCCTCAACCCTCCCCCACAAACACCACCATCATCACCATGACCATCACCATCACAGCAAATTACAGCAGAAGCTACACACAACAGCTCGCTAATGACCCCATTGTGTGCGAGTGAGAGAAGGAGAAAGAGAAAAAGACTCACGGAGTTGAAGGTGGGCAGCAGGTTGAGTGCGGGGCTCGCCTCGAGCGAGATGGGGAGGAAGTGTTTCAGGCCCATGGACGAGTGAACCTGGGAAAGAGGCGCTCGAACCAGAGCTGGCACCAAGCCACCCTGACACACACTACCTACAGAGAGAGAGAGAGAGAGAGAGAGAGAGAGAGAGAGAGAGAGAGAGAGAGGTAATAAAGAAAGAAAGATGTTCGGAGAGTGAGAAAAATTAAATGAAAGAAAGAACAGCAAAATCAGACAGAAATTGGAAGAGAATAAAGGTGTTGAAATAGATCAGAGGCAAATTGGAAATGAAGGAGTGATATAAGAAAAAAGGAAAAGGAGTAGAGATTCAGTGGAAGAGGAGAGGAAAGAAAGAACAGACACGACGGAAGCAAAAAGAGAGACACAGTGACAGAGCAGAACAGAAAGATGAAAATGAGGAGTAAAAGGGAGAGAAAGAGAAAAACAGATGATTGATAGAAAGAAGGAAAAAAGCAGGAAAGATGCAAGCATAAGGACAAGAAAGAAAGAAAGAAAGAAAGAAAGAAAGAAAGAAAGAAAGAAAGAAAGAAAGAAAGAAAGAAAGAAAGAAAGAAAGAAAGAAAGAAAGAAAGAAAGAAAGAAAGAAAGAAAGCTCAATACAGGAAAAGAGATAAAAATTTGAAAAAAAGAAGGGAAAAAGAATATTCATTGCCATGTTATAAACATAATACATCATTCTTAATATGTACTCTTAGTTTTCTCGAGGTCCAGCAGTCAAATCTCCACAGAACATTAAACTGAGAACAGGAGATGAAGAGTGTGTGTATGAATAAGAAGCAACCGTTTTATTTCTGTCGTGTATATATACATATATATAGCGCATTCTTTATTCATATTATTATCCTGTAATAACTATTTCCAGGTATTACTGCATTGTCTGTCACTTTTAATTGCGCCACCAGCGGAGCTTGAAATGAAAACCTGCCCACGTGCCAAAAGCAGGTGAAAATCTGGCACAGCGAAGGAACTCCTTTCATTTACCAGCCGGTCCTGGTGGCTAAACGCAGTGTATTTAAACATTCAGGAATAAAGAACAGGATCTGCCGAGAAGAAAAATCTACTTATATGCAATATACGGAATTCCAAGGAGACCATGCATTATATATATTTTTTGTTTTCTCGTGATCTTGACTTTATATGAAATTGACGACACATTCAGGGTGGCTATGTTGCCTTCGGCGATACAATCGCAGACCTGACGGCCTCCCGATCAAGTGTCGAAGACTTATGTGAAAGTTATTTCAGTTTTAGTGAGTCCCTGATCAAAGTAAAAGCGAATGCGATCATCCATGATGCTGCGGTGATGCTGCCTCTAGAATACGCTCTTACGCCGAATACAAAGAAAAAAATAACTACTGATCGCGACGAAACAACTTTTGTTATGATCGCAGGACGATTAAGACGTGATCGTGAAAAACAACTTTTATGTCAAGATCATGAGAAAACAACTTTTTTAATGACGAGATCACGAGAAAATTAAGACGTGATAATGAGAAAAAAAGAAATAAATATTATAACGCATTGCCTCTTAGGATTCCGTATGCATATATTCTGATGGGATTACATTTTCTGAATAATGAATACTGACTAGTGCATATGGAGAAATATTGTTTTGACTGCATCTGAAGCGAACAAACAAACAAGGGGAACCAAAAACAACAAAAAAAAAAAACATATGTTGTGTCCCACTGTCTCAGGTCACTCTCAGGGCAAGGAGACCGGCAGAGGTCACCGGATGGATGCATGAAGAGAAGAAGAGCAGGCAGTATATTCACGCAAGCAGACGACAAAAGCACAAATGACCCAGAACCACAATTTCAGTGACAGCAGCAAGCAAAATGGCCATCAATACTGGCGAGTGACTTCGATTATCTCTCAGTGCGGTGCAAATTAGGTGTAATAATACCATTGTACCTATTAAATTGTACAAGTAAACGGTACAAACGCAGGCAACTGGTCGAATGATTCATTCTATGGAGCAGGACTGATGTTTCTTTAATTTCTTATTCACAATTAAAGTTCTTTTGGGCAAACAAAAGAAAGAGGAAGGTGGATGGTGGTCAAATAAAGAAAGAAGGAAAACAACAGAAAGGATACAGAAATAATGGGGAACAGATTGTAAGTGGTCAACAGCACAATGAGAGAGTGAGAGAGAAGAGAGAGAAAGAAAAAAGAACAGTGTTCTTTCTCTTGTAATAAACATGTAATGACCACTTTGTCGGGAATGGGGGGGTGTCAAAGACAATTGATGAGCGAGAGGAAGAGCAAGATGAAGTAATACTGAAAGAGACAAAGAGGAAGAAACATAAAGAACAAAAAGAGAGAAGGAATTCTTTCACTCCAACTGGAGTCGTGCTGGAACAGGTTTGGGTCTTCTAGTTAAAGTGAAGAGAAAATGGAACGCTGCTGCATCCAAAGACGTCTTATACTCGTGTGTGCCTTGAAGTTTGTGGTAACAATTTGGGGAAATATGGCTGGAAAATTCAGGTGTCCCAATACTTGTCCGTACAGTGCACTATATAGAGCTACTATAGATGTCCTTATACAGTACAGACCAAAAGTTTGGACACACCTTCTCATTCAAAGAGTTTTCTTTATTTTCATGACTATGAAAATTGTAGAGTCACACTGAAGGCATCAAGGGCTATTTGACCAAGAAGGAGAGTGATGGGGTGCTGCACCAGATGACCTGGCCTCCACAGTCACCGGACCTGATCCCAATCGAGATGGTTTAGGGGTGAGCTGGACAGCAGAGTGAAGGCAAAAGGGCCAACAAGTGCCAAGCATCTCTCGGGGAACTCCTTCAAGACTGTTGGAAGACCATTTCAGGTGACTACCTCTTGAAGCTCATCAAGAGAATGCCAAGAGTGTGCAAAGTAGTAATCAAAGCAAAAGGTGGCTACTTTGAAGAACCTAGAATATGACATTTTTCAGTTGTTTCACACTTTTTTGTTATGTATATAATTCCATATATAATTCCACATGTGTTCATTCATAGTTTTGATGCCTTCAGTGTGAATCTACAATTTTCATAGTCATGAAAATAAAGAAAACTCTTTAAATGAGAAGGTGTGTCCAAACTTTTGGTCTGTACTGTAAATGAATAAACATGAACAGCCTACGTCCCAGAAAAGGTGCATACAGTGAAAGAGAGAGATGTGATGAAGATACATGTAGAAGAAGGAATGAGTCATATTGTTATTAGCAGTATTGGAGTTTTATCTGCTAACTTGGGGAATGGGAGAAGGTTAGAAAGACAGAAAAACACAAAACATGTCAAGGACCAGCAAATTTATCACAGGATTCAGGCGAAGGAGAAGCGAGACACGTGGCAAGGAGGTAAATTTATGATCATTCATCGGAAAAAAAGAAAGCAGTCAGGTGAGGTTGTCCTGCCCGTTCGTTTTTTTTTTCCTGCCATGAGGATTAACGTTTGTTGCACGTTTGTAAACAGCGTTCTGGCATCCAGAGACCAGGGTGTGTATAGTTCAATAGCAATAATGTCACATGCATGATCCATGTGCGTCATAAACAACTTGACATGTCATATTTGCGAGACGGTTCACGACTATAGTAGTAATAAAGCGAACATGCAGCACGGGGTATTTATTGCGGAGATGATTAGCTCTGTAGGCCAAGTGCAGATCATCTGTTCATGATCAGGATGATAAATAATAAAGGCCAGATGCGGCAGTTTTGCTGTTTTTGGACCTATAAAAGGCATTTCTGCCAAAAGACGTGCGAGTGTGGGAGATTATCCAGCAACACGGTGATGTATAACATCAGGACTATTGGCTGTTCGTCAAAAATGCACCTTTTGCTATTGAACTCAATAAAAACAATGTGTTTAGAGGCAACATCACAGTACTGTACATAAACACTGTACATTACTATAAAAATTGAAGTGAAATTAATCATAGCTGAATCATGTCTTTTTTTTAATAGTGTGATGCCAAACATTTGGACTATAATGTAATGTGAAGTGTGAGGGGTCAGAATTGTCGGGAAATTGTTTCGCATGTCCACACCAGTTCGAATACGCCGCAAATGTAGGTGCAAAAGACCTTTATGGAGACATTAGTAAGACAGAGGTATAGAACAAGTAAGTATGAAAGTGTAAACCAACTAAAACAAATTATTCTTTTTCTGGCTACAAATAAGGTTTTTTTCTTTCTCAACTGGATGTATGAATCCTAATTTATCCTCAATGTGGAAATTACCACTGTAAAGTTATTTAGCTTGGATGCTTTTTTGCTAGTGTGCTGACGTGATTAAATAAAAACAACTAAGAACTATATAAATATTCATATTACAAAAAAACCTACACATAGAACCCAGATTGAGTGGTAAAAATTATCTTCTTTACAGTATATAACTAAGGAGTTGGAGGCTGAGGGCCTTGCTCGAGGGCCCAGCAATAGCCAGTTGTTGCTAATATTGGAACTCACAATCTTAATGCCTAACCACTGAGCAACCACCACTCTAAATAAAGTGGTAGCTCAGGACTTAAGAGAAGTAGGTGGATTAGCAGTTGAGTTGAATCTGAAGGTGTTGAAATTCAAAACCACCAATCCCACCACCGTTCGGGGTCTTGAGCCAGTCCCTTAACCCCTCAACTGCTCAGCTGTATAAATTAGATAATTGTACGTTTATCCTCTGGATGAGGACGTCTGCCAAATGCCATTGACAAATTCTACACTGTATGATACAGAGCTAGCTAGTGTCACTGAGCTATTTCTACTGGCATCAGCCACCAAAGCCTGTGTAAACCATGTTGATTTTATTTTGCACATAAATAACTGCACAATAAAATAAAACTAGTTTGTTAAATTGCCTATATAGATTAGTTATTTAAATCGTTTGTATTACATTTTGTAGAATGTCATGAACCACAAGTGAGTTTGTTTAAGAGAGAACAAAGCCGCATTGTTGATTTCCAATAGCAAATATTTTGGCTAATCAGGTTACTTGAATCGATTGGAGTTAGTGGACTGTGGTTGTTGATGTTAGGATGAACTGATGAGCTTCCAATTAGACAGTCCAATGCCTAACCACTGGGCTACCACCACTCTATGTAAAGTGGTAGCTCAGTAGTTGAAGTGTTGGACTTTGAATCAAAAGGTCATGAATCTCAAAACCACTAATTTGCCACCGTTTGGCCCTTGAGCAATGCCCTTAACCCTCAACTGCCCAGTTGTATAAATTAGATAATTGTACGATGCTCTGGATGAGGATGTCTGTCAAATGCCAATAACAAAATATTGTTGTTTTCTACATCGTATGATACACAGCTAGCTAGTGCCACTGAGCTATTTCTACCAGCGAATCAGCCTGTGTAATCCATGTCGATTTTATTTTGTGCATTATATTAGCATGCGTATTACGTTTTATAGAAAGCAGATTGTCCGAAACCACAAGCGATTAAGTCCAAAAGAGAAGAAACCCACATGGTTGATTTCCAATAGCTTACAAAATATTTTTTCTCTAATCAGGTTACTTGGATCACTTGAGGTTAGTGGAAAGCTGTAGAAAAAAACACACACCCCACCCCCATGAGATTAATTCACCTCAAGACAACATTTCAATTCTAATATATTTCCAGATGCCTCCACTATCCAGTGCACTTCATAATGCAGTGCTTAATGTCAAATGGCGAGACCGCTTTTCGCGTCCTTATTAAGTGCACCAGACAAAAGCCGGTGCATTAAGCAGGCTGGTGCAACAGCAGGGACGTATAGTGAGAGATGGAAAATAAAAAGTCAATGCTTTGTTTTTTTTTATTATTATTATTATTATTATTGTTATAGGAGGGAAAGGCGTCAGAGTGGAGAATTATAAAAAACACCACCTGAGGTTTGTGTGTCCAGAATTAAAAGCTCGCAGCCTCAGGATTAACACATTTCCAATATTTTATTTTAATTTTTTTTCAAACAACTGAGACCTATAACAACTGGTACTAAAATCAGTACAGATCCCAGATTAAAAATTTTTTTAAAACGGTTCAAGAAGGATTTAAAATCTAACGCTTCAAGCCCAAGCCATTAATGATGGAGAATAAAAACAGAAAAGATTGTAAAAAATTAAGAGCCGCCGCTTTGTTGGCCAAGCAGCATGCCTGCACGCGAGCAAAGACACGCCTGAGGCATGAAACGTGCCAGTTTTACACATGTTACATGATGCTGGACACACACACACACACACACACACACACACACACACACACACACACCTTGGGTAGTTTTGTTGAAAGGAGGAAAACCGAAGGTCAGGATTCTCCTGGAAAACAAGAGGTTTGAGCAATTTCTTTTGACTTCCATTAGTTCTGGTCATCGTTGATTAAAGCCCCAGGGAAGCAAATCAGTGTTCTAATGATGTTTGGCGTGGCCTCATGGAACAAATAATGTGGTATTAAGTTTAAATAATTGTTCTCTTTCCATCATCTGCATGAACTAAACTCTACAATCGAGTGTTTCTAAATCAGAAAAAGAAAGTATCTAATCAAGCACTTTTTTTTGGACGATGTACTATGATGTTTTGCCCACAGAGACAAAAACGGACCAGACCCCACCTATGTCATAGCACTTATGTGCTGCACCACATGAGCCAACCATGGCTCGACTGGTCCCACCATCTCTCAAGGAACAAGGAGGACATACTTCAAGAAACCACTTCAAGGTGGTGGTACAAACTTCCCCTTGATGCCAAAATAGTCACTAGCAGTCTTCAAATGATATCTGAAGACCTACATGTTTGAGAGATTCTTAAACTTCTCCTTTAGAAAAAAAACCTTTATACCTATTTTCTCTCCCAACAGAAATTTAAACTGATGCTATTCTGTATCCTAATGAACCAGCATTAGATTGTATTTACTGATGCAAAGTTTATATTTTGTAAGCCACGTCTGCCAAATGCCATAAATGTGAATGTAAGCAGAATCCTTTTAGAAAGCTATAAACTCTTGCTTATACAGCAAATACTTAAAAAAAAACAGTGAAGATGTATTTTGTGTGGGTGTAGCTTGGTATTCGTTGTCTTTTGAGGAAAGGGGGTTGCTAAGGGTCCTTCTGAATCTTTTCTAAGGGGAACCTTCTTTTTAAAGGGTCTTTGAAACCCTAAATTATTATTTTCTAGAAGAAGCATTTTGTTGAAATTTCACTCTTGATTTAACAATGAACTCTTGAGAAACTATTTATTCTAAAAGTGTAGGTTAGTACTTTTTTTTAGAAAGAAAGTATCAGAAAAGAGTTCTTTGAACTTTGAACAAGCCCTTGAAGAAGCCTTTGGGAACCCTGAATGGTTCAAATTGTCTGTTGGAACCCTTAAAGGTTCCCTGCAGACCCTTAAAATGTAATGTTTTCCAGGTTAAAAGGAAACTAGAAATTCTTGAATTATCCAAATACCACTGAATGAACCTCTAAATTACCATTTTTTTAAAGATTGTAGATTGTTAAATTTTAGAACACAAGGTTCCTGAATGGTTCTTTAAAAGGGTTCTAAATAGAACGCTTTTTTAGTAGCTAAAAGGAATTATCCGAATAACCCTCAAAGACCCGTTGAAGAACCATTTTTTAAACTATGTTATAAATGTTTACTTTTAGAAGATAGGGTTTTTCGGTTGTCCCTCTGGGGAAACCCTTCAAGGGTCATACAATAAATGTCAACTTATATTTAACATTTTCTGAAGTTGAAAACTGTTTATTAATGTAGAAGTCAGAAAGACTTTTTTATAATCCTTTGACTTGAACACAGACACACTTTGCGTTAGATATGGTTTCTAACATGGACCTTACGAAATTCCCATAACTAATAGGGTGTGTTATCATGGAGAACTGTGTCAGTGTGTGTGTGTGTGTGTTTGTGTGTGTGTGTGTGTGTGTGTGTGTGTGTGTGTGTGTGTGTGTGTGTGTGTGTGTGTGTGTGTGTGTATGTGTGTGTGTGTGTGTGTGTGTGTGTTGCAACCCACGTTTTATAAACTTACACATGGCGGTTGGAGGTGAGCCAGCTGGATTAAGGGCTGCATGGCTTATTAACTTGAGCAGAAATCCGGGACGTTATGGTGGGATTCTGACAACCTGCCCATTGCATGAGGCTGTCTTTTACAACATTGTTTTTTCCTAGCGAGCCATAATGTGGAAAACGTCCGTCCGGCTTTAGCCACGTAGTAAATCTGCACTTCTATTGCGTGCCACTCTCAGGACGAGTACACAAAACTCTCCGGAGTTTGTCGCCAAGAGAACGTGTGCTGTCCAGAAAACACATTTCGCCTAGCTTCGAACAGCTTAACTTCAGAACATGGTTAAAAACATGCACTCGGGTTTCCCCTGCACTACTGATGAAAGTGGGTTTAAACTGATGGTGTGTTTAAAGTGAGGTGGACGCCATGCGGTCTGGCTGAGGGAGTAATGACAGACCACAGAGCCCGGAAGCGTATACCAATATTTCGACCCGAATCAGCTCCTGTGACTGACAACGTTTGGAATCTTGGGCAGAGCAATTAGCACAAGTACATTTATATAATCCTAAGGAGTCCTGATAACCTTTTAGCACCTGCATTATCACGTGTAACTCAAATTGCACGATGATCCAGAGTGAGAAATATGTATTTAAGACGATGGTTGCCATGGTTACCCTGATTACATTTGGCTAGTGTGATATCATCATACAAACTACTTCTCTTGCTACAGAATAAATGAAATGGCATTTTATTGGATTAAGTCTTCTTGTTGAAAATAACATTGGTGTAAAAAAAAGAAGACTTTTTCGCCTGCAGTAACAAAATGGAGGCCACGCCTCTTTCAATAGAACTGACATGCGCAGAGGCCAGGCCTCTTCACTAACTAGGAATAAATATTTAGGCCACACCTCCATTATGACATGCACATTTGCAGCACCTCTTCACTAGGACATACAGGCCACACCTCATTTACAGACAAAACAGATAGAAGACACACCTCTTCTCACTAGTATTTGCCTCTTTCCAGCAATAGTGTTGCACAGAGGCCACGCCTCCATTTTGAAATGCACATTGGCAGCACCTCTTTACATAGGAAGTACAGGCGTATACACCAACCAGGCAAAACATTATAACATAATGAGCTGTATATAACACTAATTATCTCTTCATCGTAGCACTCTTAGTGAGTGTGATATATTAGGCAGCAAGTAAACATTTTGTGCTAAAAGTTGACGTGTTAGAAGCAGGAAAAATGGGCGAGTGTAGGGAGTTGAGGGAGTTTGACGAGGGCCAAATTGTGACAACTAGACGACTGAGTCAGAGCGTTTCCAAAAGCAGCTCTCGTGGGCTGTTCCCAGTCTGCAGTGGTCAGTATCTATCAAAAGTGCTCCAAGGAAGGAACAGTGGTGAACCGGTGACAGGGTAGTGGGCAGCCGAAGCTCATTGATGCACGTGAGGTGCGAAGGCTGGTCCGTGTGGTCCGATCCAACAGACGAGCTCCTGTAGCTCAAACTGCTGAAGAAGTGCATGCTGTTAATCCTTTACAGGTCAGCAAAAGACTGTTTGGCAGCAAAAGAGGGACCAACACCTACTTTATAGGCAGAACAAATAGAAGCCAAACCTCTTCAGCAGGAATAAAAGTAACTATACTATAACTGATAGACACACAAGCCACGCCTCCTCGTGCCTATAAAACGGGTGTTGAAAAGCAATTATTTTCAATCCAACGCTGTTTTAAAGCAGCAAGGAAGTGAACCAGTGAATTAAATCAATGAATCATCACTTTCACAAACATGGCCTCATATTAGAAACACTGCTATTATGCTGCAGTGGAATTAGGAAGATGTTTTTCTTGCAAACGCAACCCTCCCTTTTATTTGTATTAATTTTTTACAGATGATGTGTGCAGTCAGACCCCGGTGGATTTGAATCAAATCCAGATGTGATTGCAGAACTCATGGTACAAGGCAAGGGTGTGTGTGTGTGTGTGTATGTGTGTGTGTGTGTGTGTGTGTGGGGGGGGGGGGTCATGAAGCCTTAACACACACCCTGACTCTCTGCCTCTGGGAAACCGACGCTACATCCATCACTAAAACCCTACTCACTGTCACAGCTCCTGCCGTGACCTTGATGCATTAGTGTAATGCGCGTTCCTCGGCTGTGAGAAAGAAGAGCGAGCGAGCATTTCTTTTTTCGCTCTCGCTCAAACTCCCGTCTCGTCTCTCAGATGTGACGATCATAATAAGATGTGAGAGGAAAACGATGTCTGCAGAGACCAAGATGACACCTTCGTAATCGATACACGTCCGTGCTGCTAACGTGGAGCCTTAAACACACACACACACGAGGCGTGTACGCACACACACAACTACACACACTGTAAGTAGAGCAGAGAAAAACAAGTGTTCCTCTCCCAGCTAACATTAACATAACATGAAGCATTACACACTCTTTCAGTAATTGCGCTCTGAAGCACTTCCCATTTTAAACGTCCACATTGTTAGGCCATCGAGAGGCACGGCTGGAAGAGTTCATTATCTGAGATTCCTAATTTCCTTTGCTCAAAAAAAAAAATCCCTATTTCGAAAAATGATCTATTTAAATGTTCTCCATGCACAGTGAGTTTTTCGCAGCCCTAAATGTCTTCTGATTTTCGATTACATTACTACACTTATGTGGAAGCAAAATATTACCGCATGCTATCACATTTTTATTATTTGCTTTCCATATTGTCCGGTTCAGTTCTCTACAATTCTGATTGTCTGTGTCTAGAAACACCTTGTTGAGAAAAAAACTACCTCAGAAGAAGAATGGCCTGAGAGCAAATAACCACTCATTACATCCATGCTGAGCAGAAAAGCATCTCAGAATGCACATATTGACCTGAGAGGCAGATGAACTGCAGCATCACAGTGACAAATCAAGAAAAAGGAGAGCAGAGTGGAAATTTTATACAAATTATTTTTTTAGTGAGTCGGGGCAATCGGCTCCGCTCACTAGTATGATTCGACTCCTCAGCTCACTAGTATGAGTCGACTTCTTGCCAACTCAGCTCACAAGTATGATTTGTCTCATCAATTCATCAACTCCCCATTATGAGTCGAATCTATGCCTCCTCGGCTACTCAATTCCTTGGCTCACTAGTATGATTTAACTGCTCGATTTCTTAACTCGCGACTAATTGACTCCTCAACTCACAAGTATGAGTTGACTCCACAACTCAGCTCACCAGCATTAGTCAACTTCTCGATTCCTCAGCTCACAAGTAAGAGTCAACTCCTCGACTCCTCAGCTCACCAGTATAAGTCAACTCCTTGCCTCCTCGGCTCCTCAATTCCTCGGCTCACTAGTATGATTTAACCACTCGATTCCTCAACTCACCATTATAAATCGACTAATTGACTCCTCAACTTACAAGTATGAGTTGACTCCTTTCCCTCTCAGCTCACTAGAATGAGTTGGTTCCTCAACTCAGCTCACCAGTATGAGCCAACTTCTCAACTCCTCAGCTCACCAGTATATGTCGACTCCTCAACTCCTTAGCTCACCAGTATGAGTCGACTCCTTCACTCCTCAGCTCACTAGTATGAGACAACTCCTTGACTCCTCAGCTCACTAGTATGAGTCGACTCCTCAAGTCCTCAGCTCACCAGTATGATTTGACTCCTCGATTCCTCAACTCACCATTATGAATCGACTCCTTCACTCCTTAGATCACTAGTATGAGTCGACTCCTCGATTCCGCCTCGATTTCCATTTTGTCTTGAAATCATATCAGATCAGATGTCCGTATGTTTTAAATTCGTTTCTTCCCTCATAAAGGAATTATAAATTGTAGAATACTGATAAATCTGCCTGAAAAGCATCAACAGATTTAATGATAAGACGGCACGTCGACAAAAAGTACCAGATTTGCGAATGACACGTGTCTATCGAACCACTCAAAAATGGAACGTTTTTATGTTTCCCTGTGAGTAATGACTGTATAAAATGCATTTTAAATAGCGCTTAGAAACTGGCTATAACCATCACACTTCAAATTCACACACACACACACACACACACAAACACACACACACACACACACACACACACACACACACACACCAGAGATGAGCACTTTGTAACTCGTTGCAGGTGTTCACTTTACTCCATGCTCAGTAATCAGAGGAAAACGGCGGCTACGTTTATACGCTATTAGCATCAACCACAAAATCCCACAGCGAGGCGGTTCCTACACGCCTCGGCCTGTAACTGCACTCCGAGCCCCGAGCGCTGATCCGGATAAGACGACCGTGCCCGCAGCATGAGATCATTTCTGCACGGATCATTTGTTGTACAGGATTATTTTTAAGGGCCTGCAGGCAAATTTCTCTCTTTTTTTTTTTTTTTTTGTGTTTTGTTTTGTTTTCACCTATAACACTGAAGGGAGGGGTTTCAAGGAACGACTGCTAAACACGATTCGACATATTCGTAGAAGTGCAGCTGTTTACAGAGCGTGCACTAAACAACAGGCTTTTATTTTTTTACTGATATATCCGGAAGAATCACATCACGAAAGATCTCTACGTAAATAATGTTTAAAGGTGAACATGCAGTCGAGCGTGAGTTTTGTTTTTGGGTTTTATTCAAAGGCCTCTGTTTTATCGGAAAACTTCAGCTTTTTTAAACCGTATGCAAAGTGTTTCCTGCATATGAGTGAGCACTATTGAAAAAAAAGAAAGATACTGAAAAAAGACCCAAAAAAATCTAAATTTATACACACTATAAAGACAAAAGTATTTGGACATCTGACAACTATTCCAGCCATTTGTGGCTCTGTTACTAAACTTTTACCACAAAGTTGGAAACACACAATTGCAAAATGTGTCTTTAGATGAAAATTGTAATTTTTTTTAATTATCAGACCCAAACCTGTTCCAGCATGACCATGCTCCTGTGCACAAATCTTCATTGGCCTGCTACAGAGTAAAAATTATTGTAACAGCAAATGGGGACTCTCTGTGAAATAGGATCAAAACGTTAATACGAATCGTATAATCAGATGACTACAGTCTTTTGTGTAAGTTGTGTATATTGGCTCACCAAAGACGAAATAATTGTGAAAAAATCTCCCCTTTCTGTGCTAATGTAGCCCTGTAGCTAGGCTTCGGTCCTAACGAGCTGCTAAATAATTCACATAAACGCTAGTTCATGTTTAGATATCTGGAGTTGCTGAGCAACAGCAAATTATTTTATGCAGCACAATATATTTATTTGTTGTTTGGTCGCATTGAATATGATGTACGGCCTGCATTCTGGTTGCAACCTGTCACGTGATTCCTGCTGTATGCTAAATTTAAGATCAAAGAATCAAGAATTTTTGTTGGAGGAAGAAAGTGATGCACGAGATTGGAAAAAGCATCAAATTATTCTCCATCTATATTGCATTATTATTTGGCCCACAAACATCAAACAAATTTTTTTTTTAAATATTCAATGCTTCAAGAAACTTTCCTCAATGTTCCCACAACGTTTCGGTTACTAGGTTATATTTACTAGGTTAAAGTTAGGTTACTAAAATATTTATTTACAAGAACATACAATTTTTTTGGGCAATAAAATATGAAATATTGACATTTTTAAATGGCCACAGCCAAACCACAACTTGCTTCACAACAACAAACATTTAAGAAAATGCAAAAAAAAAAAAAGGTACTGGTACTGACAACATATGCTAACCGGAACTCACTTTAACTCAGGCTAATGTGAGTAATAATAATAATAATGATAATAATAATTAATGATTATTATTATTATTATTATTATTATTATTATTATTATTACTTATCATTAATATAATTCTTATTCTTTTTTATTTATTTTGCCTTTTTATTTCCATTTTATTTAAAAAAAAAAGGACAAAAATACTTGCTAATAAAATAAGGCTGTTTTTGATTCTGATTATTATTATTATTAAATGTATTATATTAATACTTATAATTATCATATAAAAAAACTTTATTTATTTCATTCTTTTTATGCCCATGCTTAAAATACTGTAAAAATAAAGTTGAAATTTTAGGATTAGAAGCTTAATAGAATAAAATTCGCAAGAATAAATAATTTTATTGAGATAAAAAATAAAAAATTAATCAAATATAAAGTCAAATAAAAAATCATTTATTATTTCTATATATAATGTATATGAAATAATTTGATTCCAAAACTAATGTTAAAATAATGTACTGAAAATAAACAAAAGAAAAATCAATAAAAGGAGAAAACTAAAAATGAACCAATTTCTTTTATCAAAAACAAAAATAATAATATTAATAAAAAAAAAAAAAAAGACCTAAATATGCAAATTTAAATTTAAATAAAGTGTTGCTCAATATTTAGCAGATCTCAGTTTCAAATCCTGAAGGTCCCAAAGCCATCCATGTCTGTGCTCTGTGGGTGGGAGGGGCACACACTGTCAATCACAGCAACAACTACCCAATCATCTTGTGTCCTCAAGTGTAAGAGGGCAGAGAGCGCTTATCCCATATCCCAGAGCGTGTGATGCAGCACATGTCCACACGTTAAAGGGTGAAGCACGTCTCATCCTTTACTCCACCTGATTGTATGTGTCGTAACTTGGCCTACCTTCTTTCTATACAAACTTTGCTCTTATATGAACAGGATTGTGGGATGTGTAGGAAAGCAAAGGATCGATGAAAAGAACCGCTTTCTACTTAGAACAATCAGATCATATAACTTCACCTTCCAGCTTTTAGAAAGCCACACCACCTAAATCTGATGTTCACGACTGCAGCTGAGGAAGAAAGTGATGTTCTGATGGCTTCTGGAGTAATTTTATAGATACCGACGTCAGCGACAGGTCGCTATACTGAACAGGTTTACAACTAAACTAGTGGCTAGCATTTTATTTCATTTGTTGTAATTGTGTCAACATTATTAGAACAAACATTGCGACTGCAGCCATGGTAAGTGGTAGCTCCATGGTTAAGATATTGGAAGGTCAGCACCACTACCTATTGCGGGGCCCTTGGGTAGGACCCTCAACCCTCAACTACTATTGTATGAATGAGAAAACTGCAAGTTGCTGTGGCTGTCAAGTCAATGCCAAATATTTTAGCTGATAGACTACGTTTTTTTTGTTGTAGTTTTTCTTTACATCACGTGTACATTTTGATTTAATTTACAGTTTCTTGAAATCGCAATGCATCATTATTTATATTATTATAATGATTTTTAATATGAATAATATAATTTATAATGAATACAATTGCTCCATGCAAGTGCACAAAGCTCCAGAGTCTAAAACGCACAGCTGGTAAGTGATGAACAAGGCTGCACATGTGTTTGTGTGTGTGTGTGTGTGTGGGTGGGTGTGTGTGTGTTCACTTACCCAAAAACATGCTTCTCTCAATAATCCGTTAGGCGCGCAGCTCTCCGGCTTTGTCGCGTGCTGGAGACGCCGACGGACGCTCCATGCTCTCACCGCGCGCGCGAGCTTGTGTGTATGTCTGTCTGGTGTGCGTGTGTCAGAGACAGTGTGTGTGTGTGTGTTTGTCAGAGAGAGAGAGAGAGAGAGAGAGAGAGAGAGAGAGAGAGAGAGAGAGAGAGAGAGAGAGAGAGAGCTCTGTAGGAGAGATAAAGCGCGTGTGTGGTTTAACCACCGCACAACACTGCCAAAACACTGTCTCGTTCCCCCGGTCCCTCCTCCGTCAATCTCTCTCTCTCTCTCTCTCTCTCTCTCTCTCTCTCTCTCTCTTTCTCTCGTGTCCCAGAGTTCCGCGCGCGTGTGTGTGTGTGTGTGTGTGTGTTCTGTAAAATGCACCTCTTGTCCAAACTCCACTTTCTCTTCTTCAGTCTCTCCCTTGTTCAGGTTTTCTGCATCTGTTGTTTGCTCTCTTTCTCTCTCTCTCTCTCTCTCTCTCTCTCTCTCTCTCTCATACACACACACACACACACACACACACACACACACACACACACACACACACACTTTCTTACTGCGTGTATCCCTACAATATGATGCTTATTCTTTTCCCTCTTTCACTCTTAATGGTACTTTCTTTCATATTCTTTCTCTCATTCTTCCTTCTTACTGTGTAGCTCTCTTTCATATTCTCTCTCTCTCTCTCTCTCTCTCTCTCTCTCTCTCTCTCTCTCTCTCTCTCTCTCTCTCTCTCTTTTCCTTTCTCACTGTCTACCTTTCTCTTGTTCCCACTTGATCCCTCTTTCTTTATTTCATTATGCCCCTCTTTTTTTTTTTGTTATCTCTGTGCTTTTTTCTGTCTGTCTGTCTCTCCATGTATTTTTCTATCTATCTATCTATCTATCTATCTATCTATCTATCTATCTATCTATCTATCTATCTATCTATCTATCTATCTATCTATCAACCTCTGGGCTTCAAGTTACTGCATTTCTCACTCGTTTTTCTTTCACTCTCTCCTCAAATTTCCTGTATGCTCTGTTCTTTACACTTTTCTTCCTTACTCCCTCGTTATCAGTCTCCTCTCTCTCTCTCTCTCTCTCTCTCTCTCTCTCTCTCTCTCTCTCTCTCTCTCTGCAACAGTTTTCTTGTCCTCTCTCACTCTCACTTTCTTTCTTTCTTTCTTTTATTTTTTCATTCTTTCTTACTTGTTTGTTTACCGTCTTTGGTTTTCTGGTTAACTGTCAACAATATTGACAATGCCAACCTCTTTTCATTTATTTACTTCTATCTATCTATCTATCTATCTATCTATCTATCTATCTATCTATCTATCTATCTATCTATCTATCTATCTATCTATCTATCTATCTATCTATCTATCTATCTGTATCTATTTCCTTCACTGTAATCTTTTGTATTTTTCATCTGTCTTCCATTTTTCTCTCTAAACTGGTGTCATATCTGTGTATCACTTCTCATCATCTCCTTTGTTCTCTCTCTTTTTCTTCTCTCGCTTCATCATTATCTCTCTGTCTTTGATTTTCTGGTGTTATCTGGTATTGCTCTTTTCCATTTCTAGTTGCCCCCCCCTTCTCTCTCTTACTCACTCACATTTTTTCTTTTCTCTTTTACACTCTCTTTCTTTCTCTCCTACCCTTACTTTCTTTTCTCTGTTACACTCTCTTTCTTTCTCTCCTACTCTTACTTTCTTTTCTCTCATCCCTTCTCCAGTGGTCTGGCTTTAACCTAGTTCTGTCCTTACTCTCCTCTATCGCCTATTCACCCTTTTCTTACTGCCTCATTCGTTCCCTCTCTCTCCATCTGCTGTGAGCGATATCTGTGTTCACGCCGTCTCCGTCGTCCTTGATTAATTGACAAAAATGGGTTACGTCGATTAATCACAGGACAAAAGTGGCGGGAAGAGAGCGCGGATATTAAATCAGTCAGAATAAAGAGAATGTGCTGTCTTACAACAGTGTAATACTCCCAGGACAAACAACAACAATGTTCTGACATCTTTGTAATTGCAGTATCACAAAGATCTTTGAAGGACATGCTTTAGGATTAATAACTGTAAATTAATTAGCAGGGTGATTGGATAGGAGCCAGGAATGCACACACACACACACACACACACACACACACACACACACACACACACACACACACACACACAGTCAATCCTCATAGTGTTAATTTCTTGTTATGTCCAAGTCTATACTGTATCTCCAACTGTATCTCCAAACATGTTCCAGCATGACAATACTTCTGTGCACAAAGACATGAGTTGGATGGGAAGATCTCCTAAAGCTCTGACACTCAACCCTGTTGAACACCTTTGGGATTCATTGGAACACTTAGCACCTCCTCACCTAACCTACATTAGAACCTGACTTGTAGCTCATGAGCACAAAAGTCCACAAGTACCCTCTAAAATTCCGTGGAACATCTGTTCTATTAGTTATTATATTATATATTATACTGTTATTATGACAGCAAATGGGGATTAAATAAAGAACGGGAAAAAAAACATTATACAAATGTTATGGTCAGATGTCTAAAAACCTTAGACAGACAGACAGACAGACAGACAGACAGACATCTGTCTGTCTGTCTGTCTGTCTGTCTGAAATTTCTGTCTGTCTGAAATTTCCTCAAGTAACCCCTCCTGATGTGTCAAGGGGCTACTTGAGGAAATTTCATATCTTAAATTTAACCTCTCTCTGTCTTTAGAACCAGAACCTGCCATTAACCACGAAACATCAAATCCTTACAAGATCCCCAAACACCCAAATAGATTTTGGAGACGTGTGTGTGTTTGCGTGTGTGTGTGTGTGTGTGAGCATGTCCAGACTCTTTTTGACCGTCTGCTTGTCTCTGATCTCCTCGATTGCTTCAACATAATACAGCTGAAGGTCAGGAAGAATTGACCGCTACAAAGCTGGCCCACACCTATCGACTGCAAATGAGGGGCTTAGCCAAAGGAGAAGTTGGCCACACGGCACGTGTGCTTCCACACACACATACAAACACGCACAAACACACACCACAAACTAAGAGAAGGAAATATACAAGTGATTTTAGGTTAGAATAATAATCATATCCCAAAAGAGGAATATCCGTCTAGAAATCAAGGTTGCCGTTTTTTGGATCGGATCGGATCGGATTTTCCTATCCGAATCAACAGGCTGGAAATTTGTATTCATCTTGTGGATACGTGATAACTGACAGAGCACAGCTTACACGTAAACAGTAGACACAAACTGAATTTACTGTACTGTTCAGTCCAGGTCAAAAACACTTTTTGTCATTATTTACTGTATAAAAACTTAAATTATTTGTTTGTTTATTTACTATAGAAAGAGTCACTATCGCTGATTGGTAACAGTTATAGATAAACTTTACGTTTTTTTTCACCAATGAAAAGCTTACTCTGCATTACATCGTGCATTCTGGTACCTAAAAGGTGATGTCTAATGGCTTTATCAAGATGGCCGCCCATTAACGTTAAAAACGTTTTAAGAGAAGCTGAATTACATCGACACGTCTCGGAGACGTCGCTGAAGAACTCTGCTTTAAGCCAGGTTTGTCAATAAAACAAATGTCTGTTCTTTGTTAGCTCCATTAGCCACATAACTCTAAAGTTGGACACCAAACCTGTCTTAAATGATCGACTCCATTCGAGGTAAAAGCTACTTGCGATCGCTGGCGCACTCCTGTTCCCAGTTAACTCTGATTTCATCGTTTTCCCACAATCCCCTGTTCTTCTATCACCAGAAGCTCTTTGAGTAAATCTATTCATTCCATATCTGCAGCAGCAGAGGCTCTCAGAGCAGGACGGAGCTCCTCTCCTGCTGGCCAAATGTGTTTTTTAACCTTGACTCGGAGGTGTCAGCGCTGAGAAGGTGCATTATTTGTCACGCCGGATAGCGGTTAACGTGCCGGCCGTCCCCGCAGGAGTGCAGCCTGGGAAACTCCATTAATCTTTCTGTCACTTCCACGGCACTTTTCATTTGTTATGGCGGCTATCTGATCAACAGGCGATGGCTGCATGTGTGTGAGCGTGTGTTCGTGTGAGGTTAGGGAAAGATGCACGAGACCTGTGTTGCTATAATGGAATATGCAAAGATGTAACACACACACACACACACACACACACACACACACACACACACACACACACTTACAGCGTGACACCTGGATCCTGTCACATCTATTTGATTCACTCCCTTCACTCAGTTTCCCCACAATCTTTAACGTCAAAATGCTGACATGCAAAAAGGATTTTAATAACTCAAACATCAGAATCCACTCCTCCTTTCACTTTTCAATTTTCCCACCAGAGCTGATTTTCACTGCAGAACCTCAGACTGGTGATCTGCAGCATGTGGCTGGATGGAAAAATTTGCCAGATTGCTTCTATTGAGACGTTTTTAGCACTGCGATCCGTAACTCAGACCCCATACGATGTATGTTTACAGATCTAGCAACAAGTTAGCATTAGCTACCAGCTGAGTTTGAGTTATGCTAATTATAGTTTGTGTTGCTAGCTAGCTAACAGCTAGTGGGTTGTGTTAGTAAGCTAGCAAACAGCTTGGTTTAGTATAGTGTATGTACTTTGAGCACACAAATCACAACAAACCTGCAAAAACTTCACTACTTCACTAAGTCACTTCACTCTTCAGTCAGGTTTATGTCATTTGTACGTTCCAATTGATAGTTTTACACAATGTAGAAAGTGTTAGCTTGATTTGTTGGGAATGTTATTTAGCTAGCAAATGACAGTTTGCTATTTGTTACTTAGCTAGCTAGCATGTCTAAACTTGGCTCGTGTTATTTGAAACCTAGCTGCACACCTAGCTGAAACCGGGTGTCACACGTTCATGTACGATAATGTAGCTATCTAGCTAAGACAAAACACTATCTTGTAGTTTTCTCAGGATGTATTTATAGAATTTTTATTCAGTGTAAATAAAAAATATTATCTGTCGTTCACAATCTATCTGTCTTTCTCTCTTTTCTTCTCTCTCTCTCTCTCTTAGACACACACATACACACACAATTGCAAACATAAACTTGTTAAAAAGTTTTTTCGCTATAAGTTGAACCACAGGTAAAGAAAATGTTGTTTCCTGTTGCTTGGAAATGAACAAAAATGAGCATCACAGAGTTAAAATACACAGAATCTGTGAAAATTCAGAAAATAAAGTGCACGTGTATAAAACAAAGCTTTTTTTGTTTTGTTTTCCGATCGTACGCCAGCCTGTATTGTGATTACGGTCAGAATTTCATTTGTTCTGATTCCCAAACAAGGTTTATTATCATTCACAGTATTACACACACGCATACGCAGATCTGCGTAGCTATATTGATCTAGTAACTGATAAACTGGCAACCCTGGGAATACGGGGTAATAAATAAAAGCAGAATCCGTTTCAGGGAAAAGGAACTAAAGCAGTGGGGTGGTGAAGAGAAAAGCAATTTTCCAGCTCATGGCTCGCTGTATAACACGCCGCACACCTAGCGCCATTAGAAATACTAATTTCCATTAATGCAGCTTCTCGCCATTATACTGCCTTACTGCGTAAATGTTACCTTTTTCCATTTCATATAATTAAATAAATATATTCAACACGCAGCCTTTCCATTGCCCCTGGCGCCCGCCTTGACATTTTATCACAGTTGCACAATTGTTGGATCAGCTCTTTTTTTCAAACTGTAGTGACACCAATTTTAGACCAAGTGCACGTTTAACAGTTTCAAATTAAATTACTTTACAGTGTTCATGATGTCTGTGTCAGGAATCAAACCTAACCAGATACACTGTGAAATGAATGAGAGTATTATTACACCTTATTATTTATACCACAGCAAATCTGCATACAATTACATACAAAATAAATTAATTAATGAAATATTGTAGTATACGATGGAACAGGCACAAAACAGTTTCAATGAAGACCTGTGAAGAGCTCATTGTGGACTTCTTACGGCAGGAGACTCTGCCCTACATCTCCAGAACTAACTAGGAGTAAAGCAGGTGTCCAGCTTGAAGTTTCTGGTAGTACTCTTCTCTGAGGATCTGTCCTGGCACCAGAACACTTCAGCCCTGGTTAGAAAGATGCAACAGCTTCTATAAATCTTGAGGAGAAAGTTCATCTGTCCCTGTTGCACTTCTGGTAAATCAATTAATCAATTAATCAATTAATTTATCTATCTATCTATCTATCTATCTATCTATCTATCTATCTATCTATCTATCTATCTATCTATCTATCTATCTATCTATCTATCTATCTATCATGAGTTATGTTACAGCAACTGTATTTTTTCTATCTTTACAGTGATAATGGAGACTTCTTTCAAAATATATTTCTTTTAAAAAAATTGGGTTTGGGTTTGGGATCAGCAGGTTGCACCAAAAAAAACCAATTACCTACATTATCGCTGTAGTATTTTTTAATGTCACATCACAGCAAAAAAAACAAGTCACAGGCATCATATATTGCAGCAATGGACTTCAAGTCCTACAAACTCCAGCCTTTACAGTCACCTAGCTTCTGACTGAACACACACAGTATAGAAGAGATTACACTTTTCACCAGCTAACTGCAAACTATATGTTTTTTCCTGACACTGACCAAGCTTTATTGTTCTGTTTTGCCACCAGACCTCGTATCGTATGGACCAAATCAAAACCCATTGTTGTATCTAATAAACGATTCCATATGAGCAACATTTGTACTATTCACTATTTCAGTAAACCAAGTTCCATCAGTTTGCAGTGTATAGCGTTATTTAGCCATAGGGAGTGGGTTTTTTTTGTAAATTACCTCCAAATCTGTTACATTTCAATGTTGGGAATGGTTTTGTATTGCTTCTGGGGTCACTTTACTCTCTTAACTCTCTTTATATAAAAGGTTGGAGTCAGCTAGCTAAATTGTGGCTCGGTCATTAGCCTATTCCCTGTATTCAGAGTTCCCAGTTTCCTAGCAACAGTTTTTTTACGCTTTTATGTGTGCGATTTCTTGCACATATACACTGTATAATGCTTCATACATTGATTTTCATGACATTTTCAGCTACACTTCCTGGCATTTTTAGCCCAGTGGTCTTTTTTTGTGCTTCTTACTACAATAAAGCTGATTTTTCCAAACAACTTAAGCATTTAACAGGGCATTAATCAGAACTCTATTGAGATTAGAACTTCAAAGTAATACCACACGAACGAGATGTCGCACCACGCGCAATCAGCTGGCGCTAAGCGTCCGAGAGCCTTTTAATAAAGGCACATTTTGTTGTCCTCAGTGCCGCTGGAGATCTTTGATGAATTGAGTTTCTGTTTGTGAAAAATCTTGCCGAGCACTATATCTGCAGCTATCAGTGCGCTAATGCAGCGCAGGCATGTCAAGCTTCAGCAATCAAACCGCTTTTCCAGCCTGGGACCCTAATGCTCTTTTTCTATCTCTTTCTCTTCACTTCTTCCTCCCACACACCGAAACACAAACAAATTTGCACTGGCTTTCGTTCTTTCACTCACAGTTTTATCTGCTCAAACAGCTTGTAAAGAAGAGCAGTGGAGGGAAAACAGGGATGTTATTGATCCCCTGCTCTCAGGCTGATTTCACTTAAAAGGCAGAGAGTATGATTTTATCGCATTTAAAGCTCTGAGTGATATACACGTGTACGATCAAATAAAAAAGCAGGATCGGCTCAAATAGTAACCTGAATGGACTAATAGTGAACTTATTTCGACTCATAGGACCGAAGTGTAATAAATCTCTGCTTCTTTTTTTTTTGCAAAGTAATGCACTTAATCTTTGCATATATATATATATATATATATATATATATATATATATATATATATATATATATATATATATATATACTGTTGTGTTATCAGTAACTGGTTAATCAATAGCTGTACTTTCTATTTTTGTACAGGTATCGATTGATTTTCTCGACTCTGAGGTTGGAGTCTGTGATTTAAAATCAATATCCGGTGTGAATGTTTGCCACATGGTTGAAAGAGAACAAAAGCTGGGATGACTGGCAGATTGGGAATGATGCTCTTATCTGACTATTTTTTTAATAATGGCAAATGAAGTTCAATTTTTTTTAACATTAATGCTTCTAAAACTAGACATGGCTATTGTGACTGTTAATGTTAGTGGAGGATGTGTGGCCTCTCTGTGATTAAGCTTGAGTGAAGGTTGCATGGCATCTATCAGTTTCCATGAAGATGTTGTGGTTCTGGTTATTTCCAACTAAGTAGTTGTGACTCCAGTGAAGGTGTGGCCTCTGTCCATTTCCAAAAGTGTGGTGTTTGTCAGTTCCAATAGAAAAAATGTGGCCTCTCTGTGTTTAAGCTACAGTAAAGGAGGTGTGGCTTCTGTCATTTTCAGTGGAGGAGGTGTGGCCTCCTACTGTTCAAGATCTAGTAAAGAGGGTGTGGCCTCTGTCAGTGAAGAAGTTGCATCTTCCAGTTCTATTAGAGATGGTGTGGCCCATGTCAGTTTAAATGATGGAGATGTTCCCATTGTCTTGTGCCAATGAAGGAGGTGTGGCCTCTTCCTGTTTCAGTGGAGGGGGTGTGGATTTTCTGTAAGTTCCAAAGAAGATGAGAGGTCTGGCCTCTTACTGTTTAAGCACTAGGGAAGAGGGTTTGGCCTCTGTCAGTTCCACTAAAGGAGATGTACCCTCTCTCAGTCCCAGTGTAGGCAGTGTGGCCTCTCTGTGTTTAAGCTCCAGTGAAGGAAGTGTGGCCTCTCTCGTTTTCAGTGGAGGAGGTGTGGCCTCTATCAGTTTCAGTGTGGGAGGTGTGGCCTCTATCAGTTTCAGTGGAGGAGGTGTGGCCTTTGCAATTTTCAATTGCAAATTTCATTCCTTTTGAAGGATATGTTGCCTCTGTCAGTTTCAGTGAAGGAGGTGTGATCTGTGTCAGTTCTAGTTAAGGAGATGTAGCCTCTGTCTGTTATAATGGAGGCGGAGTGGCATCTTGATCTGTCACTCAATCCCATGTAAGGAGGCGTGGCTTCTGCAGTTTAGTTCCTTCAGTGTATATCAGTTACACTGATAGAGGTGTGTCTTTAGTAACTATTAGTAATAATATAAGAATGATCAAAATAACATAAACAATATAAACATTAACATATAGAGCACTGTACAAGAACTGCAGCCTTATTAACAGTTCCAAGTTGTGAAGAAGAGTGAAAATCTTTCGCCGCACTACCTAGGTAGAGTATTATCTCATATACATTGTGTTCCACTTCACGACTGGACTAAAGTGCAGCTGAATGAGAACTGAGTCCCAGCTGTGTTAAGACGGACTGCTGTTTTTAAAGCAGACTGCTGCTAACTAACACACACAGCTGGAACATGCCTAAGTTATTAGTCACTGCTACACAAATAGTTGGCCGTGTTGCTTTTTGCCTACAGAATCTGTTCTCAACAATCAGTATGAGGAACTTAAAAATGTGGCCTCATAAATCTCTGTCCTATACAACATTCTAGAAACAAAGACGAACAAAAAAAATAAATACAATCATGTAGATACAATCATCCAATCATGGAATTTCAGAAGACCTTTCTCGAATTTGTACCAAACATTAATTTAAACAAATTTCCCTTTTACTCTGAGAAGAACAGAAAACTGGTGCAGTCAAAACAAAATATTTATAATGAAAGTCTAAGACTATTATTTTTAGATGAATATTTTAATTATTCTTAGTTATTTTTAGAGAGAAGAATTTATATGCATTATGGATGTAATACACATCAGAGATTTCAGTATAATAACAGAAAAAGCAGGTTTTTTTATCAAAACGTACATATTTGGCATATTTTAAAACGATTGTTGTTTCTGCTTTAACGTTATGTAATATTGTACCTTATGTGTTATTTTAGAGCATTAAGTAACAGTTCTTAGATTTTGAATATAAGTCAGTCTAGGAAATGCACTATGTATTTGGAACAACTTTTGTGGGCACCTGACCATAAGATCGATATGTGCTTTTGAATTCCAAATTCAGTCCCCATTACCTATTGTAACAAGATCCACTCATCTGGGAAGATAGCAAAGTAAAGGAGGCCTGGGGTGCAGTCAGAATTCCAATTAATCCCAAAGATGTTCAATAGGGTTGAGGGTCAGAGCTCTATAACAGGAGATCTTTCACTCCAACCCATAAAAAGCACATCTACATGGAGCTAGCTATGAGCACTGGGGAGTTGTCATGCTGGAACAGGTTTGGATCTCCTAGTTCAAGAGAAATATTCATTTCACCACATCTAGACATTCTATACAGTTGTGAGCCTCCAACTTTGTAGTAAAAGTTTGGGGAAGGACCACATACTATATGGTGGGAAAAATCAGGTGTCCCAACCCTTTTGTTCATACAGCTTAGGTTTTCAATTTTTTCCAGCACCGTTAGTTTATTATTTTCCATGGTAATACGACCTATACTACAGAAGTGAAAAGCAAATCATGCACTATTCCAGTAATTAAAGTGAATTGCCAGACCAATGCATTAAGCCTGTCTAGTTTTTAATTGCTGTTTTTAACAGCGAATGATGTGATAGACAGCCAGGTAAGTCCCATCTCATCTGTAGTGCACTATTGATTTCTGCCAGCACCTCCGCCTCAGCGCTACCAGCTCAATAAAGATTTGATTTACAAGATTTCTGAGAGCATTCATCGAAAAACTCCAGGTTGTATCCCAAAGTGGGACATAGCTTCGAGTCAGCAGGACGCTAATTATAATGACGAAGGTGGTGTGGATATGGGCCTCGATCAGTGTTTTTGGTTAAACTCACCATCACTGATGTTTTCCACAGAGGAGGAAAAACACAGGCTCGGAAAGAATCACAGCGGGACCGAAACATTGACTGTGATGACATTTCCCGGGAGCGGGCGAGAGGTGACGCTTCAGTGAGATGGAAGAATGCCCCTGAGCATTGGGCTCCATGGCCCGTTATAAAGTGAATTGGGTGAAAGTGAATTCATGACACTTGCAGTGCTCTTTCTTCGACCTCTCTCTCTCAAAAAAAAAAAATAAAAAATAATTTTTTTTTTCAAATGATATATTGTAAGGACATGATTGTAAGCTATTTCTTTCCTTTTTTTATGTTGTGCTCTAATTCTGTAAACCAAAACGTGGTAAATTTATCACAATGTTCCAGGATTTTAACATTTTATCTTCTTGTTCCTCACCTGACTCAACAAAATATAAAATTACCAAGTCCTTCAGGAGAAAAAGGTTTGCAAAAAAAAAAAGAAAAGCAGATTTTGGCTGCCTATCAGGAACGTGAGGAATGTGAAGAACAGACTTGTATGCCTGTGTAGAATGTTCATGCCAAGTCATCTTGCAGAGAACAAATTCAAAAACATATCACAATATGGCTGTACCTAAGACCAGTTTATATAGAGATCTTTAAAGAACGTGCAGCATCAATCAAAGTTATCTAAAAACACCAAAATATTGATATGGATGGATGATTTATGCCAGTGATATTCAACTAAAATACGTTATATGGATGAGTTTTGGGACACCAGACTTCTCCAGCCATATGTGGGTTTTTTGCAATCTGTTACCACGAAGTTGCCAGCACATAATTGTATCTTGATTTTTCCTTCGTTTGAACTAGGAGACCCAAACCTGTTCCAGCATGACACAAAGCCTGCTCCATGAAGATCTGCTTTAAATGGGTTGGAGTGGAAGATCTCCTTCTACAAAGCTATAAAGTCTATTGAACTCCTTTGGGATGAACTGGAATGCTGACTACACTCCAGGTCTCCTCACTTCACCTACATCAGCACCTGACATTACTAATGCCCTTGTGGCTAAATATGCACAAATTAGCACAAATCTCCACAAGCAAACAGCAGATTCTTTAGTATTTATAGTATTTATTAACCTTAACATATTTTACCAGCTTATAAAGTCCCCGAACTCTGTTAGAAGGAAATATAGTTAGAAAAGCGAATAATTTGTTTGTTTTGTTTCATATGTTATTATTATTTTAACTAATTAAAGGATTTCTGCAATATGTTTAACAGTGCTAGAGGTTCAGCGGGATTGTAGTGCAGTGCTGGATTAGATAAGTGGTACGATGGAGGTGGATGTTAGTCCATTTTTGGCTTTGTTTTTACAAGCATTAGTGTTTTTAAATCTGATAGAGGCAGCTACATGAAGCCAGTGGAGGTTACACAGCAACGGGGGGGACGGGGGGGGGGGGGGACGGTGTATGGGAGATTTTTTAAAGGTTGTAAACGTGCCGAGCAACTTCTTGCGTTAGAAAAATTTTTCTAAAATGTCTCAAACTGCAGAAAGACTTGACGCAAATTCGAGCATCTGTTAGAGGCAAAGTTTGAAATGTCAGTGTCTGGATGATGAAGTACAAGAAAACGGCCGTCGCTGCAGGGTCTTAGCTCTCGCGAACACTGCAGCGGCATGTGTCTGGCTGTTCGGCATCCGCAATGAGAATTATGCTATGCTAATGTATTAATGTATTCGCTGTGTATTCAGCTTATAGCTCATTAACACGGCTGTCACATTCGGGGCTGGGTTTCAAGGGCATACGACTCCCCACCTTATCACAGGTCTCCGGGCGCATGCCTGAGCGGTTGTATACTCGTGCATTAGCATAACGGGGACTATTAGCCAGACCACCATGTGAGTTAACAGTTTCCTGTGTAATTATGGACCATTAACCCTGCTGGAAGCTTTAACATGGTGATACGGTGTAACATAATACAGAAATTGAATTATGATTATGATATTTTAGTATAGGCTACAAGCGTTAGCGTTATTTTGAAATATTAAATGTTCAGTATTTTTGTAGAAGTAAAAAAAAAAAAAAATTATACAAATAAGAGGAATTTACAGGCAGTAAATTCCTCTCTGGCTTGTAAATTATATTATATTATATTATATTATATTATATTATATTATATTATATTATATTATATTATATTATATTATATTATAAGCAGAATTAAACAAAAATTACAAAAATAGATTGTCCAGCTATGTCACAATGTGATTTTTGTCTAATAACACTACAATAACATAATTACATAATTGATACATTCTTGAACCTGATTGGTTAGAAAATGTTAATTCAATTCTCTATAGTAGCAGCTCAGACAGTAGATTTGATATATATATATATATATATATATATATATATATATATATATATATATATATATATATATATATATATATAAATCATTTGTATGTGAACAGCTACAGTAATATTGCTATATTGTCAAATCTCCATTTAAATACTTTTAGTCCCTATTTGCTGTTATAGTAACCTCCTCTCTTCTGAGATGTTTTAAAAGATTTTTGGTTGTGAAGATTTGTGCAGAGGCGTTAGTAAAATCAGATACTGATGTTCAGTAGAGCTCAATAGGGTTCAGTATTGTTGAGGTCAGAGCTTTATAGACGGCCACTCAAGAATTTCCACTCTAACCTGTGTAAAGCATATATTCATGGATGTGGTTTTGTGCATAGGGACATTGCCTTATCACAACTGTCAGTCATCACATCATCCTTATATGTTACACACACAATTGCTGCTGTATATTGTACAAAGTCTTAAAGCAACTTTTTATTATACCTGACATGCAATATTGTTATTTGCACTACCATGCACTCACACTTTCACACTTTCACACTTCTTGTATAGTCAAAGCTGAATGTATACTGTTATTTATGTCTGTACTTTGAGAGTCACTAACAGCTGGAAACAAATTCCTTGGGTGTGTCAACACACTTGGCCAATAAACCTGATTCTGATTGTCATGGTGGAGCAGGTTTGGGTCTCTAAGTTCAAATAAAAACTAGAGCATCCAAAGAGATCCTCTGAAAACGAGGGAAGAATCAAAAATGGCTGGAAAAGTCAGGCGTCCCAATATTTTTGTCCGTAAAGGGTATTTTATTCTCCGGTTATTCTTGGGAATGCCAATTTCCTCAGTTGTGTGCCAACAAAATTTGTGGTAACATTTTGGAAAAGAACCAGCTATGGCTGGAAAAGTCAGGAGTCCCAATACTTTTTTGCATGTTTTTGTTTGGTAATACAAGGAAGAGATTCCTAGGTTGTTTTTTCTTCCATTTCTTTTTGCCAAACACAATTGCAATGGAAAAAAGTTGAGAATGTGCAATCAGTGCAAGTCCAGAACCTTACCTGAGTCAATCATTTGTTATAAAGTATTTTAATAAAAGTAAGTCCAGTTTTTTCGCCATTATTGTCAAATTAATTGGTCACATTTCACATACTATTTATTGTAACTGAAGCAAAGCATGCTGATCAGTCCTTTCCATCGTACATTCCCCATTTAGTTCCAGTGTGGCTCTCAGGGCAATAATCCTAGCAACCATAAATTTACCAGCAATATTCCCCCCACTCATCCACAATTTTATTTACAGTCATCCAACAGCCATCATGCGGCAGCAAAAGTCTGGAGAGAGTGTGTTCTCCTTGTCACTGAAAGTCCAGTAAATCCTCGAATGCTCTCTGAAGCCCCAGATGGATGCTACGATCCGCACTGCTGCTGTCAAGGACTGAGATAAAGGCTTTTATATCACTCTTCGTTCCCGTTTGAAACCCACACAGAAACACACAATCCACCTGGAATGAACAGGCCTATTATTTCCAAGCTGACACTATCGTTATATGCGGTTGGTTGAGGAAACCTGGACCAGTTCCCAATTTCAGATGACCTTAAAGTGAACTGTGGAAGGCTCCAAGACCCCGCATCCATGAGTAAGACCCTGCTTTTGATTTTGTCATTATTATTTATTATAACAGATAAAATAAATCCACTTATGTATGTTGGTATTATATTTTTCATTACTGACATTAACAACACTACGTCTACACAAAAAAAATTACAAACCAGTCAGGAAAAAAAAAAATCTTAGTTTGAAAAATTTCATTTCATTTCATCTTTTCCCGCTTATCCGTAATTCGGGGCAGCAGTCTAAGCAGATTCCCCAGACACTTCTCTGTGTCCAGGGATCGGGCTGTCAAGGCCCCCGCCTTCGACTGCTGCCCAATCCTCTCAGCACCGGTCCCTTACGGTCCCTCCTGCAGGTGGTGAGCCCACAGGAAGAGTTTAAAAAATAAGTAATTTAATTTTAAGTGCAGCACTGATGAATTTTAACATCCGATTTTGTAAGAAGGTATTGAATAAATACCTATATTGGCACCTATATCATATTAAAAATAATTTGTCACAATTCAAAAGTTTGTGGATACCTGATTATAAGATTTGTATGTACTTTTGTAAATTCCCAACCACATTGACATCCTCTGGGAAGATGTTCCACTAGATTTTGGAGTGTACTTCTGAAAATTTGGGTTTATTCACCCACAAGAGCATCAGGTATTGATGTTGGGTCCGAATTCCAATTCATCCTAAAGGTGTTCAATAAGGTTGAGGTCAGAGCTCTATAGCAGGCCACACGAGATTTTCCCATACGACCCATGTAACCACCGAACCAGATACAGCTGGAAAGATCATACCCCCCAGTACTTTTGAACATATAGTGCGTTTTATGGCAGATGATTTACATAAACAGTGTGGAATCATTCATATTGTGATGTTTCTGTGAGATGTTTATGGAGCAAATGTGTAAGAATTAAAGCTGTTTTAGACTGTAGAAAGGACATTACCAGTAATCACACACTCCACTGCTCATGATATTTCTCACTCTCTGGTGTGGTGCAACCCAAAAGAGGATGGGTTCTCTTTGAGTCTGGTTTCTCTCAAGGTTCCTCTCGAGGACAGGTGGCTTTGCTGTTTCACGATAACACGATAAGCGGCATTTTTTTTTTTGTTTTACTACGTCTATGAGAGAAACAATTGTTTACAGCATCTAACAGAAAAACTATTTCTTGCATGTTCCACAACATGTAAGGTGTCATGCTTATTTAAATAAAAGGATTTGCCTCAGGTTTTTGGTATTTTAAAATTCTATGAAGCTCCAGTATAAAATAATAACCTTTAATGAAGCAATTTATAACAGTAATGGTTTCTGACATTTGGTTGTTTATCCGACGTTTCTCCTGAGATCCCGCGTCGAGGAACGATACCGACTGGACGCCACTTCACGAATCCGTATTTGAAGACTGAAAAAGGACCATCGGCAGGCGAAGAAATAAGGAGCAGGTGGAGGAAATGTATGAGATTGACACATGAGTAATGACGAGCGTGAGGTCGGTGTGCTGCGTGCATTAGTCCTTGAAAATTTCCAACGAGCTGTTTATTAGGCAGACACACATCAGTGGCTGTAATTACCATTCAGTGCTGACTGGGATGGCCGTGAATGACGGACGTTATGAATGATGCTCCCGGAGCCTGAAAACAATGCCCTCACCTCGACCTTCAGGTTATAAGCGAGTAGGAGTGCACCGCCAGACCGATAAATCCTACTTCCTTTGGAACCATTAAAGCCAGTGAGAGAAAAATCGGAGTCATCCAAGCCGTTTGTCATGTTTTGTACCAAGTTATAACGGTATCATAATTAATAAAATGGCTTATGTAATGCATCAAAGATCGATGTTTAAATGCGGATTAACTACACCAGCATTTGTGTTTCTGACATTCAAAAAATGGCCAAACAAAACAAAACACAGCGTGTAGGATCCTTCAATTACCTCACAAATGTGAGATGTTCCAGCAAAAACCCATCTTAAACAAGCAGGAAGTGAAGCAATGCTCTATACAACACACTCCAGGGGTTCTTTTACACTCGCCGGCTCTTACTCTTGAACCTTAAAAGGAGATTTATAGCAGGCTTGTCTTTTGTGTATGATCCGACGGTGCAAAGCTGTCAGGTAGAACAGAGCTTTTCGAGGTAGTAAAGGTCTTGTCTCAAATCACACACTTATGAACTCTTCTCAAAGATGTTTGAGCAATAAGGATAAATGTACTACAATAAAAAGAGAGCCTAGGATATTGAGTAAATGAAGTTTGCAGCAGAGGACACATTTGTCTAACACACTACCATGTCTCAGGAGTACAATGAACAAGATTGCTTTTTGGCCTAAACAAGAACTGAAAGGTAAGGCTTCTGTAGAACTGACCCTCTTAGTCTATAAAGATAAATAACAAGCCTTGATGTCACAAGGGCTGGGGATGCTGTGATAGGTTGTGTTAGGGTGAGAACCAGTGCCGTTTTTAGCCTTTCTGGCACCCTATTAATGGACTCCAGTTAGTCCAAGCGCCCCCTGCCACATACATATATACTCTATCGTTTATACAGTATGGTACTGTCAATTTCTGTTTTGCTGAATTATGTACCTTCCATTTTTTTTATTATTAACAAATTGCAGTATAATATACCAAACTGATCGCCATTCTTTAAGACTCCTAGGTAGGCCAGGCGCTATTTTCAAGTTACGATGGGGTCACCGGAAGGTATAAACATGGTAAGGACTACCCGTATACATCACCAAACAAATGTGGAAAGATTTTGATTTCATAATCATGATAGGGAAGTAAAATCCAATACCATATCACAATATTCGACTAGAAAATGCTGTTGGTGGTACAGGAATTACTTCTGATCACTTTCGGCTTCTCCCATCAGGGGTCGCCACAGCGGATCATCCGCATGTTTGATTTGGCACATGTTTTTACGCTGGATGACCTTCATAACGCAACCCTCCCCATTAATCCGGGCTTGGGACCGGCATAAAGGCTTGTGTAACCCAAATGGCTGGGGTTGGTTTCTTGCCCGGGGATCGAACCCGGGCCGCAGCGGTGCACTATCTGTTTAAAATTCTCAGTGTGACTTCTTTAGACATACAATAGTTTAGTGGACCACAAGACTCTATTATGGCTAGTTTAGGATTCTAACTTTAGGTCAGACTATTGTAACGTCTTGCTGACTGGCTGTTTTAGTAGATTAATTATAAAATATCAGGGTTTTAGGCTATACCTAGTTAATATCTACACTATACTTATTTAAAGCACTGAATGTTTTTACTTTACAGGATGGAACAATTTTTTCTTGCCGTATTTCGATGCATCTTGTCTGCTCCAAAACGTCAAAAAGGTGCAGGTTTATTATTAGTACCTAGAATATTGAATATTATTCAGCAAGGGCTGAGATGTTTTGTTTAGTTTGTTTTAAAGAGAAAGCTATTTAACAACCTCATATTTAGTTTTTGGGAATGGGACCCAATACTAAACTTTAAGCGATGTCTATGCTTAGTCGGACATTTTTTGCGACTTTCAATTTAAACAATTTTTGGGGGGTCATAAGGTACAGATCTGGGGTTTATCAGAATACATTTTGATAAACTGTGTTGCTTCAGTCCAGAATGTAATTTTTGAAATGGCTATATCTAGTAATGCTTTTATTCTATTATACTTATACGCTTAATGTGAAGTTTATATACAGTTAAGTTCTTTGATAGCAATGTTTGGATCAATGTGTCACATTATAGATTTGACCGATATGTGCCAGATCAAAATATGCCAGAAATGTCTTTTTGTGGGGAACCTTGCATTTGTGCATGCACTGACATGTTGAAAAGCGTAGATTTTGGCATTACTTCTTTTTTTTTTTTTGCACCAGGACTAGGGATTAATTTTTCCACAAGAACTACAGATGGTTAATTGTGGTTAGTTCATCAGTTTCAATTTCAAGTATAATGATTTGTAAATACACCTACATCTGAACTGTATGAAATATTGATGAAGCTCCTTTAAAAAATTTTAACCAAATCAGAACCCAGCTTCTATTTTTATTTTTATTTTTTTGGTGATTATACAGTTAAGTTTTAAATTTATGCAGTTTAAATCCCAACACTTCCAAAGAGCCTCTAATGAAGATCCTTTCCACTTATTTGCTCAATTATAGGCATGGATTGGGCTCCTATGCAAATCGATTTTAGATAAGAGCTTTTCTTTCTAAAGTACAAATGTAAATTTTATAGAATAGCTACTACACGTTAGCACTTGCCTGGCCCTGGGCGGAGAATAAGAAACAGCAGGAATTATAAGAGCATACTGCAATACCTACCTGAATGATTTATGCACGAAAAAAATGTGAAAACACAAACAGCCATACATCAGAGAATATTCTTTAGTACCTTATAAAATATGTGTCATTCTACAAAGCTCGGAAAGAGGCACTAAATGCCTACATTAGAGGATTATCTTCTTCAGGATACCTTTATTTGATTTGGTTGCATAATAAGCAATGGATTATTATAAAAGTGAAACAAGTACAGGCGCATTTCTCTTTCCTTTTGTGTTGTTGGTATGAAGAGAATCAGAACATATTGAAGCTTGGTTTGAGTGTGTGTGTTGTATGTGTTAGGATAATGATGGTCTGGACTGGAGTATGTAAAAATGAAGTATGCTTGAAATGTGACCTCGAACAAAAGTTTATACTGTACTATTTATAGCACAACTCTGTTGAATTCTCTATTTTGATTAGTCAGAAGGTGTTGAATCATTTTCTGTAACAGCAGCTCAGACAGAAGTGCTGGCTGCAAGGTTTATATGGATGCATTTGTCCAAATACATGATTTTCATTTTATATTAAAAAAAAAAATTATGCTCTAGACTTTATAAAAGCAGAATAATTTTAGTTTCAATAACTGTTGAATGGTGAAGCTTAGAGATGTTTATTTTATTGCATATGGAAGAAGTCTACAGTGTCAGAGGTTTGCAACAGTCCAAAGCTGTAAAAGCATGTTCTTTATAATAGGAAACTGTTCTGGACATACAAGTATGTTCTCATTATTGATAAGAAGGTTTCCAGAAATGGTTTCCACCTACATGTGTGCTGATTTCATGGAGGATCTCCATAAAAAGTCCCAGAAGGACTAAAAATGTAGCAGCTATGACACACACATACACACACACACACACACACACACACACACACACACACACACACACACACACACACATATGCGTACAAGAAAAACTCTCCAAAATCTCTCTATAATGTGCTCTGAAACTAGCTGTGATGCTAATCTGATGGAAACCATTTTTCCCTACCAAACCCTACCAAACACTTGTTAATTTGAGGTCAGGAAACTGCCAGGAAACTGTGAATTGTCATCATTTTGGAGATCCGGTGGAACACCAAGAAAACTGGATCTCTTACAGTTTTGGAAATCAAGTGTGAAAGCTACAGTACATGCCAGCTCAGGATAGAAACTGGGTGAGAAGCGATACGAACTGCAACATGGAAATTATGCTTCCTGCTGGGATACATCGAGGCCTGACGCACAATATGGCTCCAATTGTAAAGGCTGGTACAGGCAAGCTAATTCCCGCTGAAATTTCCTTATTTCGCTTGAGCAATTACCCTCTTAAAGGGTTTAAGAGGCTTGTGTTCGCCTCAGGCCAGCACAACAAAGAGACCTCTGAGAGTTAAAGAACCTTGTTTGAACACACAAGCTGAAAGGCATCCCAAGTGAAACAGATGTGTTCGGATGTGGATTTTACGGCATAATATAGTATTCATGAGACTAATGATTTCAAATGGACTGACTGAAGTCTCATAGTTGATTCCTTAATGAGTTGGTGTTCATTATGCTGTCACTAATGCCCTATTTTAATGCCAGGTTTTTAGACAAGGTAGGGCTTTTTAACAGGGCCATACAGACTATACTCTGTGTTCAAACTTATGTATATATAGTGTATATTTCAATCTGCGATTTTAAGGCCTCTCTATACAACACTGTGCCAAATGTTGGCAAGGGAGGATGTTTTATAATATATCGCCTGCCTATGTTGACCCAGTGCTTGCCCAGTGTTGGCAATTCACCCTGCCAATGCTGAGCCAGCTAACTCTGACCAAACATTGGCAAGGTGGATTTAAAGATGGCAGAAAGTCTGTTGGCCCCAGTGGCCTGTTGTTGGCCAGACAGTGGTTGAATCGACAAAATTCCTAATGAACTGACAATGCTGATCCGACAGAGTGACTGGAATTAGCGTAACTTTGTCAAGGTGGATTTAAAGGTGGCTGAAAATCCATTTCCCAACCGATAAAAAAAAAACGTCTGATTTTGTTATTCATTTTTCATGAATCACAAAATATCTTCTAGTAAAAAGAAAAATATATTTATTTAAAATACTGACCAATTTGAATAAATTCTTCTTTGCTGCTTGACTGTAACTCAATTTAATGTACTGCACACTTTCTCTTCAATTCAATGCAATTCTATTTAATTGTATTTGTATAGCATGTGACACTACGACGCCATTTAGTGCCATGTAGATTACGAAATTAAAATACTAACAATCTGAGAATAAATTAGAAATGTTTTGAGAATAAAGTCGTAGCAATACGAGATTGAATGGATGTGAAGGATTTGGTAAAATCCTACTTTAGGTTAGGATTTAGCAATACGTAAATTATTTGTCTTTTAATGCATCAGCATGAAGTTATGAATAGTAAATGATCATTGCAGCGGTTGGTTATGTAGGAAACCTAATTTATTCTGAAGAAAAAATCTTTGAGGGCATTGAGGAAAAAAATTCTCATCATTTTGACTTAATTCTCGAAATAATACGACTCTATTCTCGTATTGCTATGACTTTAATTTCATTAACCTTTTTACGTGGCAATAAAAAGCCGTGGTAGGATACTATCGCATATAATTTTAAAATAAAAAAATGTATCTCCATAAGCTTATCCTCACAAGTGATAAATGGATAAACTTCAGGTGTAAATGAATCTCGCAATCCAGAGGTGACAGTAGTGAGGAAAAAACTGTGGTGAGGGACTGTGGTGAGGGAATTGATCACACCTGGGTAACACCAGATATGTATTTATTACAGTTCATTCATCATTCTTATCAACTGGTTATTGAGGTTATCATTATTGTTTGCCTCCAAAAAATAACTACCAAGCAGCTATTTCAAAATGATCTTATTACTTATAATCACATTTTCCAGTACTCTTGATATCACCCAAATGAGGATGGGTTCCCCTTTTGAATCTGGTTCCTATCAAGGTTTCTTCCTCATAACATCTAAGGAAGTTTTTTCTTTGCCACAGTTGCCACGGCTGCACATCAGGGATAAAAACACATTGTTCACCTTCATTGTTAAATTCTGTAAAACTGCTTTAAAACAATGTCTGTTGTGAAAAGCGCTATAGAAATAAACTTGACTTGACATTCGAAGGAAATTAGTGCTCCCTAACTTTCACACGATTCTCTTTGCATATTGTTCGTATGTCTTAGACCTTTACAAGCGTTTGTCTCGGCTATGCTTGGCAGAAATGTAATTTCTATTCAAGGACTGCTGGGAATCTTTAAAAGAAGGCAGAGTGAACTTTTCAGACACTGGAACAAGCTAATCACACCCGCCGACTTGCTTTATTTCATGGATATTCAGGGGTTGTCCACACCCTGCGCCGTAATATTCCAACCCAAACGAGCGCACATGCCAGAATTCAATTCCGTTTTCATCATTCCCATGGGAATGCTATTTGCTTGTGCAAACGCCTCTCGAGCAAAAGTCACCCATCATCTATCATGTTACTTGGCTTGGTTTTTATCTGTGCTCGGGGTCCTCGGGCGCTTCAGAAACACAATCATTTCTCTTATAAAAGCAGCCTGGGGTCGACTAGAGGAAGTGTGTATGAGTGTGTGTGCGTTAGTGTGTGTGAGCGATCAGACATCCTGCAGGGAAGCAGCTGGCAAGGATTTCCAGAAAGCAGAGGGGGAGCTCTGATCATTCAGGTTTGGGGGGAAAAAAACTTAATTTCCTGTCTACATTCGATTGTACAGAGTTAACGAATGAGTGAATGCAGCTAGCGACCAAACGAGCGCGTCTGGTTCTCAGCAGGTGTTAGCGAAAACGGCGTATTTGGTAGACCATACCTCGTGCTTGTGTGATTACTTCACGCTATACTTCAATGCACAACAAAAGAGCAAGCTGGAGGTAAACAATTTTACAGAGCAGACCCTCAGATTTTATGGAACAAGCTTAGTGCACCTGTTTTGTGTTTTTGTGGATTGAACTATTTTAAAGAAAGCTGTACTGAGTACTCAGGGTTAAGATGGATGGACTTACACTCCCCTACTCCTCCTTCTTTTCCTCATCAGGCTTTTTTTTTTTTTTTTTTTTTGATGTTGACCAGTTAAATTCCACAAGACTCAAGCCCTCAGGTATTTGTCATCTGTCATCTCTGCTTTGATCCCTTTGCAAATCCTGGCCTTCCCATGCTCCTTCTCCCATCAGCCTTTTCTAATTAAGACCAGGCTCTCTCTCTCTCTCTCTCTCTCTCTCTCTCTCTCTTTCTCTCTCTCTCTCTCTCACTCTCCATGCACTCAACCCCTCTCTCGGTCAACACCATAATCCCAAGTGGCTTTAAGCTGAAGCAACCTTTGCACACATAAATTAAAGCATGTGTATTCACGTGCATGGAAATGGACTTTATTTAGATTAACATACATTCTCCTGGAAGAAATTGTAGGGTTCAGTCCTCAGGTGAGTTTTTTTTAGCAATGAGGAGTGTCTCTAATTCTAGCAAACATCCAACATGATGTAATTTTATAATGCTTATGTAATCATATATCTAGTAGCTTGTTTTTTTCAACTCTTTGCGGTATTTTGACAAAAGCCTGCATTGCATTATGGATTCTGAATAGTAGTAGGAAAGTCATGGTTGAATTCTTCGCTCTGATTGGTCCAGTAAACAAACCTAGTAGTTTACATTTACATTACATTTGCGGCATTTATCAGACGCCCTTGTCCAGAGCCATGTACAAAAGTGCTTTGAGTCTCTAGCAATGAATAAGCTACAATGGTACACTCGATTAAAACTCTATATAAATCAGAATATAACAGTTAGTAGTTGAGTAATTGAGCTAAAGTAGAGATCCAATTTGTAAAATATGACTCCATTAAAAGTAAAAGTTTTGCTTTAAACTTTCACTTGAGTAAAAGTACTAAAGTATCTGCCTTCAAATGTACTTAAGTATCCAAAGTATACAAATTTAAAGCAACTTAGTTTATGTGAAAAGATTTTAATGTTACTTTTAGCACACCGATCGATTAATAGAATGATATTAATGAGTCAAACACTGATTAAAATCAAAAACCTTCTTTTCAAATACAAAAAAAAAAATAAGGCCACGAGTGCTGTTGCAAGTTGGAGTCAGGAGATTCTTTCATCATTTATTCTTCTCAAAATGTTTTGCTTTCTGTTGAACTGATGCTGAACAGTATCTTCGTGAAAAGTAGATTCCACCAACCGGCAATCAAAACAAGTTCGAAACAAAGTGCGCTCTACCCTGATTGGTGGCTTGCTGCGAATGACTGATCTCGCCAAATGTAGTTGAGTGAAAAGTAAGATATTTTAGAATTTTAAATGTAGTGAAGTTAAAGTAAAAGTATTTCTAAATAAAAATACTTCAGTAAAGTTGTAATAAATGGATATAATATGAGAGAGGGTGGTGAGGGATTGTCTGTTTATAGCTGCTATAATGTAAATGATAACAGGAATTAACTTAGTTACACAAAATGTAACAATATCTATACATATACATGTTATAAACAAAGGAAAAACAATCACTTTTGAGTATCGCAACAGTAGCTTTATGTCCAGATACATCACACTATCCTGTAGTTTTCTAGAAAAGCACAACCTTAAATGATTTATTCCTCTTTTTAAGATTTGAGTTAGCAAAAAAATTTTTACTGTCATTTTTATGAGATTTTATATGCATAAGGTTTTTACTATTCAAAATTTCTTCAAATGCAATTTAAAATCTAACCGTGAATATAATCGTACAGCGAACTTTTATCAGTAATAAAATAAATATCTGAGGTAAATGTTGGTTATTTCCTGACAAGGTTAATCAAGTTTTCACTGTGATTTCTAACTATAGGTTTAAATATTATATATAATATAATTTTATAATGTATAGAATATATAATGTTTTTATTAGTTCATCAGCTTGTGCACCATGGAGCCCAGTCTTTATTATGACAGGACTTATTAAAGTCCCTATAATGGTCATTGTGTACGTGTAATTACAGTATTATTACAGACTTTTCTCACTAATTGACCAACACCTCTAAGAAAAATATTATTATTCCCAATCATTTAATCAAGTTTCCAAATTAATTTTAACTTTACATCGTCTGAAGATAGCATTTAACAACTATCCATGCTAAAAATATCACAGAAATTGTTATAGTTTCTACTAGAAACAAGTCAGCTGTTAACCATTAAAACTAATATTAAAAACCAGTAAAAATATCAACATGGAACTACTGTATAACTTGCCAAATGTCCTTAATGGTATAAGATGCAACATGTTATTAACAAAAGGCAAAGAAAAGTAGTAGACACCAGTATATACCCACAGAGACCATTAGAGTTTACATTAAAAGAAAAAAAAAAAGTAAAAACTTATTACCATTAAAACCTATTACCATTAAACCTATTAGAAAATTCTACAAAGGTTTCTATGTCTTTTTTTAATAGAGATACTGCAAATTATTTAGTCATTTTATAACTTGTTCTAACCTTAATTGTGACTATTTTCTATTATCTTTTTATCATTATTGTGATGTACAACATGAAATTGATAAAACATTAAAATACTTCTTCTCAAAAACCTGGAAAAATAGTGCAAGCGCAAGTTTGGGGAATCGCAATTAAATTCCAAACACCTGACCATGCGAGAGATAAAATATAAAAAATAATACTTCTTTTACAGTTTTTTTGGATTGCTTACACACTAAAATTAAAAGTAGTACACTATTAGCAATACCTTACACTCAAGAGGCAAAACATCAGCCCATATTTGCACAACTATAAGCACAATGTCAACCTCACACTTGTTGCAAAACTCTACACACAGTGATTTGCAAAACACTAAACACATTTAACATACATTACACACAAAAATCTATCATGAAGTCACCTCCTTGCAATACCAAAGCACTGACTGTCAAATTACTGCACCGTCCAACCAATTGGTTCAACACAGTCATCAGGTGTGCAAACACTTGTTTGCTTAATTGTAGACACACCAATCAGGTGTATAAGCACTATAAAAAGCAGCAGGTGAGTTCATCGGTCTTCAAGCACAATGGAAAGAGTCAGAGAAAGAGTAAGACGAGGAGGAGAACGAGGCGGAGGACAAGGAGGAGGAGGAAGGGGAGGAAGAGGAGTCAACAGAGGAGGAAGGGGAGGAGGAGGAGTCAACAGAGGGGGAAGAGGAGTCAACAGAGGAGGAAGGGGAGGAAGAGGAGTCAACAGAGGAGGAAGGGGAGGAAGAGGAGTCAACAGAGGAGGAAGAGGAGTCAACAGAGGAGGAAGGGGAGGAAGAGGAGTCAACAGAGGAGGAAGGGGAGGAAGAGGAGTCAACAGAGGAGGAATCAACAGGTGAAGAGGAAGAGATGTAAGCCATGCTGGAGGTAGAGGTAGAGGAAGAGGAAGAGGAAGACAAGAAGGTGCTCAAAGAGGACCGAATCTGACAAATGAAATCCACGCAACACTGGTTGACCACGTTGTCAACCACGGCCTGACGCTGAGGGAGGCTGGACTGCGAGTACAGCCAAATCTAAGCCGATACACAGTGGCAAGTGTGATAAGAACATTTCGACTGGAAAATAGGTATTGTAAAAATATCATCATATCAAAAACATCTGCACGGTTTCAGTAACTGCTCACAGTAATGTATTCTATGCACTATCAGCACTTCTGTTACCTTTTTCTGTGAAATTACTGTACTATTGTATACTGTTTTCTTTTGCAACATAGGATTGAGGGTCAGGAACAACAAGGGGGAAGGCCTCCTATGTTCACAAAACAGCAAGAGAGGGAGATAGTGAACATGGTTTTGGCCAACAATGCTATAACACTCAATCAGCTCCAAGCTAACATTGTCAATAACCATGCCAGTTTCAACGATATCCATCAGGTCTCAACATCAACACTGGCACGCATCCTAAAAAAAAGACATCTTCAAATGAAGCAAATTTATCGAGTGCCTTTCGAGCGCAATTCCGAAAGGGTGAAACGACTGCGGCATGATTCTGCAGAGGATGTATTCACTTTAGCAGTGTGTTCTTGCATACTGTCTCATAATATTTTACTGTACTGTAATCTGTATACTAGATCTACACTGAACTACACAATTTTGCATGACACTGTTTTTCAGATAGTTTTACAAATGGATGGAGAGGAGATCCAGCATGAGTTCATTTATGTAGATGGGGCTGGGTTCAACCTGTCGAGAACACGAATGAGGGGAAGAAACATTATTTGCCACAGGGCTATAGTCAATGTCCCAGGGCAACGTGGGGGTAATATAACACTCTGTGCAGCCATTACACAGAATGGGGTCCTCCACCGCCATCCCCATATGGGCCCTTACAACTCAGCACTCATACTTACATTCTTGGACCAATTGCACGACATAACAGCAGCAAATCAAAACGATCATATGCAATACATTGTTGTCTGGGACAATGTGTCTTTCCACCGCTCTGCTCTGGTTCAGAACTGGTTTCAGCAACATCCACATTTCACCGTCCGATATCTTCCACCATACTCTCCATTCCTCAACCCTATAGAAGAGTTTTTCTCGGCATGGCGGTGGAAGGTATATGATCTCCGCCTCCAGGCTGAGGTACCCCTCATCCAAGCCATGGAGGAGGCCTGTGACCAGATGGAGGTAGCAGCAATGCAAGGATGGATTCGTCATTCAAGACGTTTCTTTCCAAGGTGTCTTGCTAATGACAACATTGCCTGCGATGTTGATGAGATTCTCTGGCCACATCCAGCTAGGCGAAGAGACAATGTCTAGTTCTTTTTTTTTTTTATTTACAGTGAACTTACAGTACAATACGTGAAGTGACGTTTTGTTACAGTATTATGAATCTCCATGTCAACAATTTGGGCGTGTTGACAAATAAATGAGTTTCTTCAGTCTGCAACATTGGTCTTGTGTAGTGTTTGGTATATTTTCATTATATTTGTACTTTATTGATGGTAGCCTACTCTAATCATAGGGAAGTAGAAGTGCTAAAAGTGTTTTAGGTTTATCACAGCAGAGTGTAACTCGTGCAAACAAAGTATAGTAATGTGAAACGTGTGTGTTTCATATGATAACAAAGTGTGTTTTTTACACAGAAGTGTATAGTTTTTACAAGAGTGTTTAATTATGCAAGGGATCTGTAGTGTTTTGCTAATTGGGTGTGTGGTTGTGCTAATTGTGTGTAGTGTTTTGAAAACACGGGCCCTGTTTTGAAAATCGTGCTTAAGCAATCCAAAAAAACTGTAAGCATAACACATTAAGAAACGAGAACGTGCAACATTTATGGGGCTTCTTTAATGCCAGTTCGGCTTCATACCTCACAGCGGCCAACATTATGACCTTTAGAATGAGTTGTGACTGAGTTAGTGCTCATCACCCCTAAGTCATTGTTCGTACATCCGGTGAGGCGACGCGCAGCCATTCGTTACGTGCCATTACTTCTACCATGGCATCTCATTCTCTTTTCTCTCCACTCTACTGCCTTTGACCTTCCCAGAACCGCTGAATCAAAGGTTTACAGGCTACGTCTGCTACGGCTAATGTGCCCTCTACCTTGATACCAAGAGTGTATTTTACAATAAGGTTAAAAATAATCAAAGACTTAAGCAAATGTTAAAGACTATTGGACATCCAATCAAAAAGGTCAAACATATTATGTTCAGTAATAACTGGCTTGACGTAGCAACAAAAATACAGCTATGCCAAAAAATGTTTAATGCACAGTATATAGGACTGAAAAAGGTTACAAATATTTACAACTAGGTTTCAAATATTTTCGGTTTTCAATGGCCTTCTTTTGCATATTGCAACAGGATTGGCACTTACATTTTATGATGCAATAAATCTTGCTTGTCATTTACATTCCATACTCACTTACTTAACTTACTTAAACTTACTATAAAACATAATTAAAAATAGAAATCAAACTCACTGTTTGCAAAAATCCCAACATAGATTATTGCAAAACGAAATGATTTATTCTGATGTATTGTCCGTTTAATTTATATACAGTACTAAAAGTTTCTTTTGGTTACACGATGTTCTCTCTATTGAACTATAATCACCTTCCTTATTTAAAAGACAGAAATACATTTTATGGGGGAATCTGAGAATTTTATAAACATTTAAATTGCTCCTTACATTTTTAAGTTTTTCCATTAATTTTAAAAATAATAAAGAAAAACACAAGAAATATTATATTTATTAAATTTATTTGGCATATGACTTATCCAGAGGGAATTGCTATTGTCTCATTTATACATCTGAGCAGTTGAGGGGCCTCACTTAAGGGCCCAGCAGTGGCAGCTTGGTTGTGCTACAATTTGACTTTCTGATCCAAATTTCAACATTTTTACCCAAAAGTTATTACTTCCCTCAAATGTCAGTTTTTCTTTCAATAAAAAAAAAAGTTCTACAACAAATGATTTCTGTAAACGAACAAATAAATTGATATTTTCTGAGTGGGTTTATTAGCGATGAGCCTTCATAATTCATTATCTGGATCTTTAGCATAATAGTTATGATAATGTGTTTAGTGGAAAATAAGAAAGTGCTGATAAAATTCAAATGATAATTAATATTAATATTAATGAAATAATCTTATCAATATTCGAAAGCAAAACCAAATATGTTAATAATACAGAATCATATATTTGTCTAAATAATTTTCTAAAAAATTTATTTATTTATTTATTTATTTATTTATTTATTTATTTATTTATTCATTCATTCATTCATTCATTCATTCATTCATTTATTTATTTATTTATTTATTTATTTATTTATTTATAAAATGAAATTGTTCGCCTTAGCTATCACTAAATAACGCAGTTTAAAATTTTCCGGGCCTGTATTTATGAAAAGAAAAAAATTAGTGGGAGACTTCCATTTTTGCTTCATTAGATTAATGGTTCCAATGCAAATCAAAAAAAAAAAAAAAACTGAAATATGCTCATAAAAACATCTTGATATAAAGCATGTCTTTGGCTGATTTCAGGTGCATGGAAAATAGTGTTTTTCTTTTCCTCCCCTAAATAATTCCGCAAAGATTTTGCATTTGGGTTTCAGGGAGTCTGTCTGTGACTTGTTTTGACGCAAAAACCCTTCGCACGTCTATATTTCTAAAGCAAACAGCAATGTCGGTGGTATTTATCACTTATTTGTGTTATTATTATAGATAGACATGCATGGAAGAGTGGGGGGAGAGGGAATGGTAATAATATGCTAATAATAAAAAGCAAGGGGGAAAAAGGTCTGAAATGAGAGCTCAGGGAAAAGGTCGATGCGAATCATGACATTACGAACACAAAGAAATAAAGATAAGCAATAAAGATAAGCAGGGTGACGTTGTGTTTGACAGGAGGGTACATGTTTGTTCGGAGCCTACGGCAGAAAGATTTTTGATGAGAGTGAAGGAGAGAGAGAGAGAGAGAGAGAGAGAGAGAGAGAGAGAGAGAGAGAGAGAGAGAGAGAGAGAAAGAGAGAGAGAGAGAGAGAGAGAGAGAGAGAGAGAGAGAGATGCTTCTGTCTCTTAACAGAACATTCCAGAACCTGTCAAATCACTGGGTAAACATATACATATCTATCTGTTAAAATTATATATACACACACACACACACACATACACACACAATAGGGTCCTTCATGAGCCTACACTAGGCACTAGTCTTCTCTCATCTACCATTTATTATGAATAGATAGATAGATAGATAGATAGATAGATAGATAGATAGATAGACAGACAGACAGACAGACAGACAGACAGACAGACAGACAGACAGACAGACAGACAGACAGACAGACAGACCGACCGACCGACCGACCGACCGACCGACCGACCGACCGACCGACCGACCGACCGACCGACCGACCGACCGACCGACCGACCGACCGACCGACCGACCGACCGACCGACCGACCGACAGACAGACAGACAGACAGACAGACAGACAGACAGACAGACAGACAGATAGATATGTATGTGCACATCTATATAAGGAAAAATTGCAATACGATTAAGATGTATGTAAAATATGTTAGAAACAAATAAATATTTTGTATTGGGATGCATGATTATGTATACATATACCATTATATGATATAGATGTACGTTGTGTGTACAACAGTACCCAGAATAATACACAGTGTATATACAGATAGTATGAAGATACAAATCTGGCGCCCCGGTTGATCGCGGAATTGCATTTGTCACAAAACTAATTTGTTTGGCTGATTTTCCCGGTCTCTCGCGGAGAGCACGATAGACCAAAAAACTTATAGGCAATTGTTTTTATGGATTTTTATGTTAAAATAATGAAATGTATTAATGGAAATAAAATTATTCATTATAAAATCAAGTAAAATCTTAATACAGTACAGTACTGTGTACATAAAATAGCATTTTTGGGGTGGCGTCCGTTTATCGCGTTTTTTTGTTTATCGATTTTGGAACGTAACCAACGCGATAAACGGGGGATTACCGTATAAAATTATAAACAAGGTAATACTATGGATTAACAATTATATACAGTATATTACTGTTTACTTCAGTATCACTTCAATACTGACTTGTTTTGGGCCAAAATGAAAGGAAGTAAGTTATAATTTCTCACCGTTTTAAAATGTCAAGTCAAGTCAATTCAAGTTTATTTGTATAGCGCTTTTCACAACAGACATTGTCTCAAAGCAGCTTTACAGAAAACAACAGTGAAGGTGAATGGTGTGCGTTTGTCCCTGATGAGCAGCCGTGGCGACAGTGGCAAGGAAAAACTCCCTTAGATGTTATGAGGAAAAAACCTTGAGAGGAACCAGACTCAAAGGGGAACCCATCCTCATATGGGTGACATCAAGAGTTTGGTCATAAATCTTTCAACAATACAGAACAATTTGTGATCAATGGCAAAATGAAAAGTAAACAGAAAAAAAAACGTATGCTTGTTAGAAAGTGATAGGAATTATTTGATCAGCATGTACAAAGTTTAAACCGAGGCAAATCTACACATCTGCTTATCACCGTTCCCTGAGGTAATTGCAGATTGTTTTGTTGATGTCATATCAAGCAGATGCCAAGTGTGTAAAAAGGAACGGTTTATTTATAGAAATGGCAAATCGTACAAATCTGAGGGCACAAACATAAAACAGGCGAATAGCAAAGAACGTGAATTGATTAGACGAAAAAAAGAGGACGAGACGGACAAGGGATCGAAACAGCAAACAAAGCCCCTGTATTCGGCAGATATATGAACTGAATAATTAGCGGACACACGATAGAAATAAAGGGGAGTTTATACAAACAGGAAACTAACAAGGATGTGGGAACAGCTGTGAGGGAATAGGCACATGAATACGAGGACCTAAAAGGAGACGGGATCGAGAGGAAAAGCAATACGAAGATGGGAACAGTTCAGAACAAACTTATTTTAAAAGGAAAAAAAATACACATGATTTAACTGCACCACAAACATTTTTGACTGAATATAAAAAAATAATTCAGTCAGGACACTAGATTAGGACAATCAGGAGACTTAGCTAACTTGCTAGCAACTAAATCAGCAAACAATCCACAGAACGTCTCTTCAAATTTGTGTTGACATTTAATAAGACGTAAAAATGATAAAAATAATTAGGGGAAATCTCATAAAATTGCTTATTTCATCGATTTCCTTGAGTCTACGGCACACCCACTTTCCGTTTATGGTCAATTAAAGTACAATTTGGGTAACAGCCACTCTCATTTTCATACTTTACCTCAATGACACCTTCAGACTTTATTGTTTTAATCTGGTGCATACACTTGAAGACCGTATGATTTATCGAATCCTTAAAAGTACATTTTAGGCGATTTCTAGTTTGTGATGTCACAAGATTTAGGGCATGCTGCCTATTTACAGACTTTCCTCGTTTCTTAGATCTTCATGAGCACTCGATCCTGTGAGTTGTGCCACTAGCCACTATCAGGATGATCGCAGAGACTGTAAGAATGTCCCGGTTGTGAGAAGTGAACCCCCGGCAGATGTTTTCTCTCAGTATCCGTGACACATTAGCCCTTTTTTGGCAATTATGCATGTTCTGGTTGTTTTTTTCTTCTCCAGAATTTGTAGAAAATCGTGCATTTCTCTCTAACACAGCCAAGACTTATGATTCATAAATACGTGCTCATTTAAAGGATCACGAAGGGTCTCTCAGATCTTGAAATCATCGTGTCTTCTGAGTATTTTTTTAACCTTTGCTCAGCTGAGGATGTTCCTCTTCGAAGTATTTTTACTCGGGAGAGTTTGGTGTGTACGAGCTGATAAATGGGTCTAGCCTTTGGCCTGACACTGAAGCACATATGCTCTTTCAGAGAACGCACACACACTCTCACACACACACACACACACACACACACACACACACACACACACACACACACACACACACACACAGGAATAACTATTCATCACCCTGAACTTCTCTGTGCAGCTGGAGACACCAAAGCACCAAATTATAAACACAAGATTTTTTTTGTCTGTGTGTGTGTGTGTGTGTGTGTGTGTGTGTGTGTGTGTGTGTGTGTGTGTGTGTGTGTGTGTGTGTGTGTGTGTGTGTGTGGATAAGCGTGGGAAAGTTTAAAAATGACAAAGACTTACGTTGCCAAATCTTTCAAAGTAGGAATGTTAATCTAGGCTAGACCTTTTTTCTTCGTCTGATCAGGAGTGAAGTCATATGGTGTGGAAGAATTCTTCTTTCTTTGTATTGTCATTTTCTTCAGTTTCTTTTCCAGCTGTTTTTTCAGACATACCATTTCTTTCATCTATACATACACCAAGCTATACACATCTGTGCACATACACTTTGCTCCTACACCTGACCGCTTTGTAAGCACTAAAGCATAACAAATATCTGTTTTTCATCATCAAATGAATTCTGCTGGAAATCACAGCATGTGACACGGAAAACATCTGGATACGGTTGAAGGGTCGGTGCGTTTTTCTGACAGGATCAATTGCAAATTAGTGGAGAAAGACTGCGTTAACACGTGGTATAGAACAGGCTGGATTTGAAGTTAGCAGGTGTCAATCGGCTATGATGGAAAATAAAAAATCCTGTTTTTAAGTGATAAAAACAGCTGTAAAATAACGAATGGTTTGTAATATGAAGAGAAGAAACTTATTTACAATTATATACTTAGTATATTAAATGAACAAAACCATATCTGGTACTGTATGGACAAAGGTAATGGGATACCTGACTTTTCCAACCATATGTGGTTCATTCCCAAACCGCTACCACAAAGTTGTAGACACAATTGTATATGAGTCTTTGGGTGTGGTAGCATAAAATGTTCCCTTCACTTGAACTAAATCTAACCCTAGAACCCATACCTGTGACTAAATTCAGCTCCATGAAGATATGCTTTACATTGGTTGGAGTGGAAAATCTATAGAGCTTTGACCTCAACCCTATTGAACACCTTCGGGAATGCTGACTGCACCCCAGGCCTCCTCACCTCACCTATATCAGTGGCGAACACCCTTGTGGCTGAATGAGCACAAAATGTGAAATTTCTTCCCAGAAGAGTAACGTTAGTGTAACAGCAAATGGGAACTAAATGTGGGGAATGTAATGTTAAAAAAACATGAATCTTATGGTCAAGTGTCCACAAACTTTTGTCTATATAGTGTGCAGGGATTAAAATGTGCATGCAATTTTTTTCTTTACTGGACAGAAATATACCAGCAAAAGTGTAAATGTGGTATGCATGAAAAAAATGGATAAAATAACCATCAGACTCATTATTTTATTTCATTTTTTTTTCTCACATGCAGGTAGAAGTAGGTAGATATGAAGCTAAGATAAGCAACATTCATCTACTGTGAAGTTGCATAGAGAAAAAGAAAGCAGGTGAATTACACACAAGGAAGATTGTTAATAAATATAAAAATAAAAAAAAATTAAAACATTCTGGATCCTGAATCCTGTGGCCAGAAAAGTGTAAATGTTCATAGCCTGTGGGTGGAGCTTCAGAGCCTGAGACTAGGTCAAATCAGAGCACTTAAATTGTAACATAGTTCAATTTTAAGAGACAATGATTTTTTTTCTCTCTTGAACCCACAAAATACACAAAAACAGAACAGGGAGAGTAATAAAGGTAGAGGAGGAGAAAGAGAGAGAGAGTGAAAGGAATGAGAGAGGGGGGTTTGGAGATAATTTATTGAATGTCAGTTCCTCCTATAGAAGGTGACAGCTTGACACTGGCATGCCTGAGGATGATGCGATTGTGTTTGAAGAGCTAAATGAGCCTCTGTGTATGTGTGTATGTGTGCGTGTAGGGGGTGGGGTGGGGGGTTTAACTCTGACTCCACTGTACCTGGCCAGGAAGCTTCACAGGAAAACAACAGGATGGGAATGGGTGGGGATTTACCATTCATTACATGCACCGCTACCTCCAGCAAAGCCTTGTCTCCGAGACACAGCCGTCATCCACGCGTGTCCCCCTCTGGTCCTCCATACACGGACCATTTCTCTTCCAGAGGCCTACAGGCTCATGTGTGATGTTAGCACACACCCACACACACAGACACACACACAAACACACAAGCACACATAGAGCCATCATAATATCTCCAACCAGCCATTTTACTTCACACACAAGATGAAACACCTCAGTATTGAATTGCAATGTGTTCATTTCTTTTGTATTATTCTCTTTCTAGCACAATTGTCAATTGCTAATCCATTGATCACGCTAATCAATAACTGATGAGAGTCAGCGGAGGACGTAGGTCACCTTCTATGCTTTTAGTCAATTTTCATTTACCTCAGTAGGTTTATGGCACATTATTCATGTTGACAAAGCATACAGTGCTGCGAGATGAGGCGACAAAAAGGCCGTGCTGAGAAGTTTTGGCTTCTAGCCATGGTATTGACTTACTGCTAGATAGTAGACTGGAATGGCAATACAAAAAAAACTTTGGACAAGGGTTAGAATTTGAATATAGCAGGCCCCGTTTATGTAGACTTGCAAGCCTGTTTTCATGTATTAACTGAGAAAGCCGTTGGACTTTTAATCAGAAGGTCATTAGTTCAAATCCCAACATCACCAAACTGCTGGGCTCTTGAGCAAGGAACTTAACCATCCAATACTCAGTTCTTCTTTTGCTTTCATATTTGGTTGCTCCCATTAGAGGTCACCACAGCAGATCATCCGTCTGCATACCACACTGTCCTAAACATCTGCCTCTCTCAAACCAACCATCTGCATGTCTTCCCTCACTATATCCATAAACCTCATTTTTGGCCTTCCTCCTTTGTATCTGCTTGCCAGCTCCATCCTCAACATTCATCTACCCATATACCCCATGTCCCACCTCTGCACATGACTGAACCATCTAAATTGTGCCTCTTTCCACTTGTTTCAAGCATGTCCTACCTGCACGGTCCCTCTTAGAAACTCATTTCTAATCCTGTTCATCCTCATCACTTCACAACATCTTCAACTCTGCCACCTCCAGCTCCGCTTCCTGTCTTTTAGTAAATGCCTCCAGACCATACAACATAGCAGGTTTCAGCACCGTCTTAGAAACTCTTGCTTCTATCTTAAATCAATCTAGCTATCTTTCCTTCCCTTCTTTAACACGCCCTCCATTACTTTGCACAGTTGACTATTTAAATTCATACACCTTCACCACTCCATTGTCCTCCTTCTCATTTACAAAATGTATGCTGTAATCAAGTGTTTAGTTGTATAAATGAGATCATTGTAATTGGTTCTGGGTAAAGAGATAAGGGTGTCTGCCAAATGCCACAAATGTAAATAGTAAAACAACTTACTTTCACATTAAGAGGCAACCGGATTGACATGCCTGATGGCCAACCACAAACCTTAGATGTATTCTCTTGTGTAATTTTTTTTAAAACATAAAAAAGGGATTCTGTGAACACTGCTGAAATGCTGAAATGTTTGTTTTAGGCTACGTCTACATCATATAGATAAAATTAAAAACAGCATTTTCGTCTACATAAAACTCTCCATGTTTTCAATCGTTTTCCAAAAGACGCTCGTCCACACTAAAAGGTCTGAAAACGTTTATGTACTATGTATGAGCAAAATCTAAGACGCTTCAGCCTGCTGTTTAATGACTTTCTGGCTGTTCGAAACTTTGCCGCAATGAAAAAAAAATGTGTTAACGGTTTTCAAAAACCTCCGTTATTTTTACAGTTCACACTGTAAATGGCACCATATTCATCCGCTTTGGGGAGCGTTTTCAAAAATCTACGTTGAAAACGCCTTCTCGGTGTGGACAGAGGGCCAAAATGGAGAGAAAAAATATGCGCTTTTACCTGAAAACCAATTAGCGTGGCCATGACTTTACTGTCGCAGACTAGAACAAGATTCTGAAGCTTGTGACCAGAAAAGTGCACAAAACCAAATCAGACTCTCTGTGGCCTACGGGTAGAATGTCTGATTATTAGTTAAGTGCTCGCTGTTTTTGGTTTTATAAAGCTGATCTATCCAATTAGCTAGCAGTTTATTAGATAGCTACTAAACAGAGCTACCACACCACACTCTGATTTCATTCGATCTGATCAATATTCAGCAAAATCAAATTCCAATGCAGATTCGGATGACGGGGTTTGACGAACGACCGCGGGACTGGAATGGATTTTTTTTTGCTCGCGTAGCACTCTCCTAATCATCAATTACGCCTCTGTTATCAATATGTAATTATCCCCAGTATATGATGATGCATATGGGGTGGTTAATTAATTAGAAGAGCGAATGCATCTGAGGTGGTTGATTCTTGGCTATATTTTGGCCATTATACAAGCTCAATGCCATTTAAACAAGGCAGCTGTTTTCTCTGAACAAAAGCACTTAAGATGAATTGCTTAATCGAATATCAATCCCAGAGATAAATGGATCACAAGGTGAATTTAACAGCTTCAGCCAAGTGATCATTTCTGGGAGGCTACAGTGTCAAAGGTCATATTTCTATGTGATGGTGAAGGAATCCCTGAAGATATGTAGCACTGCTGAACTGGGAAGAAGCTATTTGAGTCATGGTCCTGTCTGTAGATTATTTTGCCCAGAGTCCTGGTGAACATCATGTTTCATAGTGAACAAAGATTCTTTAGCTTGGTTCACAAAAACAAACGGTTTTCTTACTTAGTTTTGCATTTGCTGCTGTAAGTTTTGAATCTGATTGGTCAGAGGGTACATTAATCTATTTAGCAACAGATTACACAAGAGGTTATGGTGTATGATTGATGCTACACATAAACCATAACCATCAAAAAAAATTGATGAATTAACATAATTTTCTGTCAGAACATGTTTAATTTACATTTTTGGAAAGCAGACTCCAGTGTGTCTGCATTTTGTGTATTGGACTAAACATTTTTTCAGTCTCTCTGGATATCAGCATCTGTCAAATGCTGTAAATGTAAATGTACTTACAACATTCGAAGAGAAATAGCTGCTTATATAGCTGCTATAATGCAAGTGATAATGGGAACTACAGTAACTACATGGATATTCTTTTTTTATATATATATATATATATATATATATATATATATATATATATATATATATATATATATATATATATATATATATATATATATATATATATATAAATGGATAAAAAGTATGATGTGTTGTTTAAGAAATTTAGAACCATTTAGGATCTTATGTTATGGGAAATCAACTTTGTGGGGCAGCTGCACCTTTAATTATTGACTATTTTCCTATAATGGCATTAGCTTAGTGTTTTATTGTTTATGCATCATACTATACATAATAACGATTCAGAAGTGATCAAGATTGAGAAATTCCAGCTTCGTCTACACAAGGTTTTCATTTCTAAATACAAATCTTTACGTACAAGTTGAGAAAACAGACATAAACTTGTAAACTTTGAGTGACATTTATAACTTCGTAAACATTTTATAGCTTGTGCCATTCAGTCACATTGTTTGATCTGTATATTCTCTGTGGTTTCGCAGAAGAATGTGGGATTTTTTGCATAATAATTTCACACCTTAATAATAATAGGTTTTTCCTGGGTCAGAGGATATAAATGAATTGTTTTTTCTTTCTAAAAAGATTTATTCAGCTTTTTCCAAGAAAGAAAATCTCTTGATGGAACTGCAATCATGAATATGTCTCATGACCTAATTTTGGGATAAAAGACCAATGTTCCAAATCGTTCAGTTTTACAAAACATGGGTCGCATACTTGGCTGATCCTGTACAGTTTAACAGATTGGACACAGATATCAGTATCAAGCATTCCAGGAAAATGGGAGATTGTTCTGAAACACACAATAAGCTAAAGAGTATCATGGCAGTAAATGGTGTCTTGTTTACTGCAAGGATGTCTGATTATGTCTTTACTTTTCTTGAAATCTAGTCTTTGGTTAAAGAGGAATGAAAGCTCTTGTGGTAATTTGGATTTTGCCTATGCATTTGGCTAACAAGTGCAGACAAAATAAATAATAGGAAAGAACATTAGTTATGGATATCTTAGTCATTTTCTTATCTGGGTATTTTTGTTTCAATTGCATGGAATCTTTATATTGTTTGAGGTATAAAGGTCATACTTGATTTAATATGACTTGCCTTCAGAGGCCACGCCTCTTTTACTAGTATTAACGGGCATATTGGCCATGCCTCCTTCACTAGAACTGACAGAGGCCACTCCTCCTTCCATTTGTCTACAAATTCCCACACCTCTTTCATGTGACTGACAGGCAAAGACCACACCCTTCTTTACTAGACATGACAAGAAGACCACATACACATGAACACACAGGCCCAGAAGCCACACCTCCTTATATTGCCTAACAGGCACTAAAGCCACAAGGGCACAGAGGACACACCTTCTTTACTGTAACCAGCAAACGCAGAAGCCGCACCTCCTTCAGTGTGACTAACTGAATGACTGGCACAGAGGCCACACCCCTACACCTGAGATCACAGAGACCACGCCTCCCCCACAGTTCCTTGCCAAAGGACCGATGATTTCAATGAACATTTATTTTATGTCCTGATTTGATTGTTGCTCAAATCGAAATCTTTGCAGTTTCTTGCACTATGCTGAAAAATAGAAATCCCAAGATCCTCAAACGTTCTCCAGTTTTGATTCTGTTTAAAATGTAAGACCTTCCCCTGAGTTATCTTTTTCCTCAGAGACGAGTGTGCATTATCTCCGTGAGACTCGGAGTGCATGGAGCTGAGATCCTGCGTTAGATGGGCTGTGAGACAGCTAATCAATGTGGCCTCCTGTCGCCCTGCCGCTATCTGCACAGGAAGCTTTGGCCACCTTTTTTCTACTGATAGCTGATTACAGATGAGTGAAGAAGCTCCTAAAATCTGTTCCTCTATTCAATTTGATTCTCCGTAGTCAGAGTTTGACATTGTAGCATAACTACAATGACACAACATTATTCATTTCACTTTTACTGTATGTATAATGTCATTCTTAATGTATCCTTTTGTCATACTACAAAATAAAAATGTACATAGAATTGTATATTTTTAACATAATAATAATAATAATAATGATTATTATTATTATTATTATTATTATTATTATTATTATTAATATTAAAACTCATTATTTTTCCACACATGTTGTTTCAAACACAATTTTTTTATTTAAAATAAATGTATTCATATTTTAGTATTATATTATTATTTTATATTTAAATTTAAACAATTGTTTAATTCTTTAGGTTCTTGAAATTTATAGTAAAAATTATTTTGGAAAATTGGAATATAAAAATATATTTACATACATATATTTTTACTGGTTTCAGCCCAACCTTTTTGATATTTTATACTAATATATTTCCCATGATGATTATGATTAAGATTTGACTAAAAGACAGGAGGTTGCTGATGCTGAGATTTTCATTGGGAGTGATGAGGATGTACAGGATATAGGAGTGTATTAGATGGACAGCGCATGTAGGACGTTTTGGAGATTGAGATGGTTTGGACATGTGCAGAGGAGGGACATGGGGTATATCAGTAGGAGAATGCTGAGGATGGAGCCACCAGGAAGGAGGAAAAGAGGAAAGGTCAAGGAGGAGGTTCATGGATGTGGTGAGGGAAGACATGCAAGTAGTTGGTTTCAAAGAGGCAGATGTAAAGGACAGGGGGGTATGGAGACGGATGATCCGCTGTGGAGACACCTAATGGGAGAAGCCGAAAAAAGATGATGATGATGATGATGAATGCATGCTCACATAATGTTTTATTCAATATGGTAAAATAAACCTTTTACCTTCCAACTGTTCATTACATATTTTTCTGTATAGTTTATTCATTATTACACCAGGCTTTCAAACAGACCATACTTTATCAGATTATATATGTATATATTTATACAAGATATTCATAGTATGTTTTTACTTATTGCATTGTGCCTGCCCCTGGATACAGACAGATCTCTGCTATCTGTCCCATCTGATTGCTGTGCTATCTGATTATCCTCCTCAGATCAAGGCAAGGTCAAAGTCAGATTGCTGCACATATGAAATGAGAGGTGAGATAACGACGCTGTCACTAGCGTTCATCTCTGCCTCTTCAAATCAGACAGCAGAAATCTACAGAGTGCAGGTATCGCACACTTCCTGTCTCACTTCCTGTCTCACTTTCTGAACTCTCTCCAGATTCTCACAAACATCTATTCCTTCAGGGTTACTCTTATCGTGGCTTATTAGCCTGTGTGTGTTTAAAGTTCTTGGAAAACTACTGAGCAGATGTAGTCCAGCTGAATGTTTACTGATCTGCACTACATCAATAAAGATTTTGGAAATAATTTAATTATTATAAATACAAAATATGTGCAATGTAATCAAATGATCTTGTTTTATTAGACTTTTGAGTAGAATCATTTTGTCCTGTTCTGTTTTATTACACAAAAAAGAGCTAATGTGTTTGTGTTTCTTTGCATGTGTTGAGAAATGTGTATGATTCATAATAATTATTATTACTTTAGAATCTGAGATCGTATAAATATAATGAGACCTGAGACGTTTCAACTTGCGTTGTTGACAATGCATTCTTTTCTATTAAATTCGTCTCAATACAGTTTAAATCGTATTATATTATTATTATTATTATTATAAATTATTATTATTATTATATATTATTATTATTCATTTAAAAACTATTTATTAAAGTACTTTTTTGTCATTAAAAGTTTAATATTCGTTTTTTTGTACCATCAAATGGACAAAGAAAAACTTTGATATTCATGCATTTATACTTTATAAATAGATATATTTATATTTATATAGTATAGATTTCATTTGGATGCTGTAGCATTACATTTTCTCTTCACTTTAACAAGGGGATCCAAATCTGTTCCAGAATGGCAATGCCTCTGTGTGTAAAACCAGCTTCATTAATATATATAGTATATGTGGATTGGTGTAGAAGATCTTGAATGGCGGCTAATGAGCTCTGACCTCAACCCTAAAAACCTTTGGGATGAATGTGAACGCTGTGTGCACCCCAGGGCTCCTCCACTCTTCCCACATCACTACCTGACTTTACTAACACACACAGCGCAAATATCCACAAAATCTAGTAGAACATCTTCCCAGAAGAGTGGAAGTTATTATAACAGCAAACGGGGACTAAATATGAAATCGGACGTTTATATTCAAAATGCTAAAATAAAAATTATGCTTATTTTTACAATGACAGAATTCGAAAAGATTTAAAAAGTTATTACCAATGGAAAAAAAACAAAAATGTAATACTACATTCTAAGTCACTTCCATAAGTATTGGCACCTTTCACATGAATCAAATAAAGATGACATTGTATTAAAAAAAAAAAAAACATACAAATCAGTTCAATGCCAATTTCTCTAAAAACATTTAAAGACATTTATTTCTAAGAACAATACAAGGACCTTTTTTGTTCATTTAAAAAACATTTCTCTAGTAGCTATTGCTGATGAGTCACAGCTCCAGGGTCCAGCATTCGTTCATGTCAAAGTGATTGGCACCCCCACACATAAGTCTGTATATTATACGCTAACAAATTGTTATCCATTAAAAAAACAAAACAAGGAAAAAGTCCGAAGGTTGCTTTCATCAAAAGTTTGAAATTGTACAGATGTAAAAGCCATCTGTGTCCAAAAGAAAAAAAAACCTAAACAAAAAGTAGTAGTTACTATTGATGCTGTTGTGAGAGCTAAAAGTTTACAAGCATAAATAATAAACGAATATAATGATATGACGTTTATTTTGAAAAAATATATCTATATCACGTATGTTCTCTATTCTATTCAGTTTGTTATGAGTTGCCGTAATTATACCCAACTGTAGCTTTACTCTTTATATGGGAGTCAAGGAATTTCTTTTCCAGAGTGCCAATGATTCTGGGGGTCACTATAGGATTTTTTTTACGAGTGATAGAAAGTTTAAATCATTTTAGTGACTGGGTTCTTTAAATTTTGTTCATCAGATTGAATAAATCTTTTTTGAGCCATTTAGTTCATTTCGTTCCTTTGATCAATAATAATAATATTAATATAAAATATTAAATTTTCAATAAACGGATCGCCAACACGTCTACATACACCAGCTTTGACTATAGTTCTAAAAATTATGAATGACAGCCAAGGAGAAATTGTGATGAACAGACCGAGTAGCTCATCTTTCATATCTTCTGGTCCATGTCATTATTTCTTTTGTCACTTGGCTCCCATAATTATTGTAATAATAATGTCAAGATTCGGACCAAAAAAAACATTTCTTGTACATAACCTACAGAGATTTTGTGATGCTTTGCTTACGTGCACTTAATAGAAAATAAACAAATCAATCTTTGAGACCACTCGTTCTTTTGAGTCACATAAAAGACTTCATTCATTAACAATTCATCAATCATTTTTACTCTTTATTCCATTTAGTTAAATGTAATATTTATTTTTCCAATACTTATGGAGTTTACTGTAGCTTCTTACTCTTTATTCTAAAATTAGGTAATGGCAAATTTTTAGCAGGGTGCCAATAATTCTGGAGTTTAGCATGCTTTTAGCTTTTTTATTCATGCAGCCAATAATTAATATAATGTGAATATAGGAATGAACACATGATTACTGATGTAGAACTACAGCCAGAAATTAATGGCACCCTTAATTCTTTTTTTTTTTTACATATTTTTTACATAATTACATTAAAAAAAAATGTATTTAGCATTCACAAACTGTTCATGGTGTGATGTACACGTCATTTACATTTTTACATATGTACCTACAAATTTTTGCTCATTGTTCTGTAGTTTTGCAGTGGTTCTTTATTTTGCTTTTTCCCCCCTCATTGTGAATTCCGACTAAAGATAATGTTCCATCAGGAAAGTAATGACATCTTAATAAAATCTGCAGTGAAGTAGAGTTCATTAGCGAAAAAGCCATAATTATTGCTATTTTACATAATAAACTGTGCATCTATTATGCTAATTAATGATAATACTGGCACTTGACAACAGCCCGCATTAACCGACAGTGATGTAATGTTTGACATACCCGCTAACGAAAGACCTTTTTATTTAATGCTGAATATTTAACACTACACACATAAAATTTTGGGGAAAAAAAAAGGTTTGACAAACTTGTCTTTAGTGCTAATATTGTAGCCTGCTAAAAGCTCATTGGCACGAAAACAAAAACACTAATTATCAATAGAAACAGAAGCCATTAAAAGTTGCCTCTCAACAGAAACAACATTTGAACAAAAGTGCTACCGATTATTACCTATTTAAATTACAATGAGCTTTATCAACATATCAATAGACAAAGCGATCAAGCAAGATCATAAAGACGCACAGATAAGAGACGCTAATAAGTTTGTGTTGCCAGGTCTGTAAACTTCCTCCATAAACTTATGTTGGAATTTCTTTGGCATGTGGTGTGTCATAGAAATAGAAATAATAGAAAGGTAAATATAAAGCAATATAATTATGACACTGTTGATTCTGTATCATTCTGATTGGTCAAGCTTCTGGATGACAACAAAGTTTTTATATATATATATATATATATATATATATATATATATATATATATATATATATATATATATATATATATATATATATATACTATATATAGTAAAAAAGTTGTGTAGCCTTATGAGTCTATGAGCAACGTGATAAATATGATCGCCAGAGTTATTTCTAAATTCATTATCTTGACTTGAGCTATGACAGCTCTTATGATGTTATTTATGGGAAAGGAGTGTAGATAGGTTTTGGCAGACTAGATCTGCTACACTGCTGCTCCTGGACAAGTATGAAAAATGCTCTGTTAAGCATGTTCAAACAGAGATGCTGCTGTAAAGGTGGAGTAACTGTGACCCCACATAGCAGAGGTAAAGGTAGAAAGTGGAAAGGAAATACACATAATGCTTGCAGAGATGGTGCTCGAGTAGTTTAGTCAGAATATGAAGAGTTATGTAGATGGGAAAACGCACTATATAAATTACTGCACCGGTACTGAGAAAACAGATCAGTTCATGGATAGAGCAGAACATTTATCCTAAAACATTATAAATATTTTTATAGAAACATATAATTTCATAGATAAATTTCTATTCTGTTTCATATATTTAATACAGGCACAGGGACCAGAGTGAAAGCTTTATCTCTTTAAGTCATGTCTTTACACAAATTATTAATGCGTGTTTAATGCATCAATAAATTCTTTCCGTTTACAAGAATATTTTGTCTTCATGCTCCAGGTTGAGTTTGGTTTCACTAATAATAAACATGCATTTGCAAAAGGCTTCCATATGTGTCCATGCTTATGTTGATTAGAGTATTAAAAACTTGAAAAGTATTAATTTAAGGTACATTTAGAACAGATATAAATGTGTTATTAAGTTGCGATAAATAACGAGTTATAAACTACACTACATACTAACTACATTTGTATAATTATTTATTTATTTATATTTTATCTATCTATCTTTAAGTACAGTTTTGTTTTAATAAGAGGGAAAAATAAAGACAGGTTCTTAAAGAGATTACAATATTGGTGAGCAAATGATTAATATTTGTAGCTTGTTTTATGAATTAAACAACATTCTGGCAATTTCCACAACCGAATAATCGTACCTTTGGCCTGCCGCCGCAGTGTTACACACCATTTACTGTCATCCTCTTTGAGAATGTTAAGCTGTAAGCAGATACTGTGATGTTCTGAAAAATCAAAGCCCCATCCAGAGCTGGTGTTAATTATTTACAGCACCGAGGCTGCGTCTGGGCCAGATAAGTATGTGTTTGAGACCCTGCTGTGCTCTCTGGGCCGTTTAGTCTGTGCAGAGTGCACCATCGCTCCATTCATCAGCCTCTTTATCTCCTAGAAAAGCAGAAAAACACTCTACTATCCAGGCAGCCACAATAACTGTCAATAACCAGTGGCTTGAATGATGGCTAATTCTAAACAATTCACACAGATCGTATAGAAAGTATAAAAAGGGTTAACTCTAGATACAAAAATTGACCGGAATTCGATACATTTAGCCAAAATCCTGTCAGATTGTATTAAACCAGATAAAAAGCTACAGTACATAAGAAATATCAATAAAAATCCATTCAGAAATCCTGTCAGATTAGCATATGCTAGCAATAAGTAAACACGCTTTTAGATATTCTGTCAAGTTATGTCCATTTAGCCAGTTTTACAATGCCATTCAAGTAATCCTGTCAGCTAAAAATACAGTTGTTAGCCAAATACACAGTAGAAAACTGTAGATATTTGCAATATTTATTATATTTCTGACTTTAGAAATTAGCTCGAAATCATGCGCCAGAAATCATATTCAATCAAAGAAAAAATGTGTCAAAATTCAATCAAAAATGTGAGCTTGTGAGATTATCCTGTCAGATTAGCTCGTATTTAGCTAGTTAGTCAGTAGTAACGGAGAGGAATCTAAAAATAAGAAAGTAATTGACAAGCTAAGTAACATTAGCTGGGAAGGCTTTTTCCAATTACAGATATACTATCAGAATAATTCTGTTTAGCCAGTTTGCTAGCCATAACAGTAAATATTATGAGAAGTAATGAACATTGTAAGTTTAGCTCTTTTATCTGATCTTTTAGCTCATTTAGTTAGCAAGCAGAACAGCCAAGTCAAGTCATAAAGTCAAAAAGTGTTTTATATTTCTCATTTCAACCATATACGCAGTACACAGTGAAATGAGACGTTTCTCCAGAACCCTGGTGCTACATAAAAACAACGTATAACAGATCTAAGTCTAAAGACTGAATTAAGCTGTCCTCGCATCATAAATTGCAAACAGTGAAAGACAAAAGACAAACAGACAACGTGGTACAGATACACAAAACACATAATAGCGCCCACTAGTAAACAGTTTATTGATGTTAATTGAAAATCTCCTCAGAAATCCTCTTATATATTAGCTCAGTAAAAAGCTTTTAAAATGCTTTGTATTTTGGATTTTTTTTAAATCCTGTGAGGGTAAATCATGTTAGCCAGCTGGCTATTTATTGAAATGTAAGTGCACATTAGAACAACAATAATTTTCACACGTTTGAAGAGAAAATTAATACAGGTTTAATGCAGGTGTTTTTTAAAATAAGAATTAGATTGATTCAACATTCAGGGTATTCCAATTTTCTTCCCTTCCTAACATCTGAATATGAGCTAGAAGTTTCCAGGTTTGAGCCTGGAAACTGATTTATCGCTAGTGTCCAAGTGATCTAACTACCATGCTGTGCTTGGCTTTGGCCTCCTGCTGTGGCATCTTTACTGCAAAGTGTGTTCGGGTGTTACTGCATAAATGAAAGTGATTATTATTCAAAATTTTAATTATTAATGCTATGTATTATAACAGAAATGGTTGCATCTGCAGGCCAAATCTTCACTTAAAGAGAATGAAATGGGTGCCAGAACTTTTTCCACAATTCTAATCACTAACAACTGCTTTTGCTGCAGAGTTCCTGCAGTATAGGAAAAAAAATGACCACTGTCTTTGATAATAATGGGAGATTAGGGGATTTTTTGTTGCTGTTGTTGTTGTTGTTGAATCCATTTTTCATACTGGCACATATCTGATGACGGGATACTTCTGCTCAGATGTTTTGCTCGGAGGGAGGGAAGGGGAAAAAAAAATAACAGCGAGAGAAAGAGATAAGGAGAGTATGTGCAGAAATATTTGCTCTCTGCAAGACCTCCATCATGGTGGCTCTGAACCGTGACCCGCGTAGTCGTGTCGTGCCGCTGCAAGGAAACAAATTAATTCCTACGAATGAAAATCTGATCACCTTGTTTATAATTTGACTAGCCAATTTCTTCATCTATGCTGTATTTTTTTTTATATTACTGCATGCAATTAGAACCTAGATTATGTTATTTGGGACATTGTTCCTCTATTCAGGATAATAGTAATGGAAATTGTGAGACGATGACTGTGAAGAAAAGATTCTCTTACTGCCTGTCAATCTGTGGAAAAGAATAGAGCTGAAAATATTGTAATCCAGGCTGAAGTTTGAGGAAAACCTCTCTACAAATACTCTACTACCATCTGCTGTGCGTAAGGTGCAATGCAAGATTTTGCCTATAAAATCTTTTCGATAGATGCATTTACTTCAAGATTTACATTACAAGACAGTAAAATTCTTTCTGTGGAGGCTGCGTAAAGGCTTAATAGTGGCAGCATAGCGATACTGGTGCTTGTACCTCCAACCTTCCAATCAGTAACCCAGAGCCCTAACCAGGGGCCTCCAAAATAATTACATTTGGAACGGCCCCCTGAACAACGGCAAAAACATATTTCAAAAATGTCATTTGAAATCGATATTTGATCATAAATTCAAACAAAAATTTCCCTTAGTTAAGAACATAGCCTAATTATATGTTAGATTCACACACCAAACAACAGAATGGTAAATTTTATATAATGTAAACATAAATGTTCTGATTTCCAGAGCACTGAATGTGAAAAAAATTCATTATGATAGCAATAATAATCTTTTAATAGGCTATATGTCTCTTGAAAAATAATGCATAACAAAATAATAAACTAATCCAGCATTAGGCATAATTAATACATATCAAATCATATTACCAATATTTAATATTCAAATCATCATAATATCAAATCAATACCCACTATTAAATAAAGGAAAAATCATATGTCCCTCACAGAAAAAAGTTTGGGGACCCCCTGATCTTAACCAATGCAGTGTTTTTCCACCTGGAGTCCAGAGACTGGGATTGTTTAAATATATATTAAGCTATCAGTAGTATTTTGGTTATATATTTTGAGTTATACTTTAACCTCCTAAGACCTGAGCTTTGGTTTGGCTTGCATTTTAGATTTCTTCCAGTTATTTGGGGTTAGGAAGAACCAATAATTATAATAACCATATATTTTCTTTGAACATGAAGCTCTTCTTGGAAAAAAATTATGTCACTTATGTGGACACTCGGTCTGTATCTACAGAAAACAATAAAGACACCATTGTGCACAATGTCCACGTATGTGGACACCCAGGTCGTAGGAGGTTAAATGCACTCATAGGCCCATTAAATTTAATAAAAGTTTTCCATGTACAGCACAGACCAAAAGTTTGGACTCTCATTCAAAGAGTTTTCTTTATTTTCATGACTATGAAAATTGTAAAGTCACACTGAAGGCATCAAGGGCTATTTGACCAAGAAGGAGAGTGATGGGGTGCTGCACCAGATGACCTGGCCTCCACAGTCACCGGACCTGAACCCAATCGAGATGGTTTAGGGGTGAGCTGGACCGCAGAGTGAAGGCAAAAGGGCCAACAAGTGCCAAGCATCTCTCTGGGAACTCCTTCAAGACTGTTGGAAGACCATTTCAGGTGACTACCTCTTGAAGCTCATCAAGAGAATGCCAAGAGTGTGCAAAGTAGTAATCAAAGCAAAAGGTGGCTACTTTGAAGAAACTACAACATGATATTTTTCAGTTGTTTCACAATTTTTTTGTTATGTATATAATATTCCATATATAATTTCACATGTGTTAATTGATAGTTTTGATGCCTTCAGTGTGAATCTACAATTTTCATAGTCATGAAAATAAAGAAAACTCTTTGAATGAGAAGGTGTGTCCAAACTTTTGGTCTGTACTGTAAGCCAAAACAGTCAAAACAATGAAGCAAATACTGAACATAATAAATCAATGAATTAATGAATGGGTAAATGGCGTTTTCATGAAAATAATGTATTGCCACATGAAAAACCTTTATAATCATCTAAACATTAACTTCATCAGGGTTCCGGATGTTTGATCGAAACACCCCCCTAAACAGCCCTGCCCCTTTTCCGAAATCGGTAAATTTGGAAATAATTTGTCTTTATTATGATGTAATAAAGCACCTGGCAACTTTAATTTACAGGTACACTAAAAGATTGTTTTTACCATTTAAATTTGCTTACCAAATAACTGGAATGCAAAGTATTACATTACCAATTGAAATTTCCTAGAAACATTTCCAGACTATCAGAAGAAAAGCCATTCAGTGATAAGCAATAGACTATATGCCTCCTTAGCTAATCTCTTCTGAAGGTCATCATTGGCTCTGTAAGCACATAATTAAAGCTGATAAGAGTTTCCTCTTCGAATATAAGGCATAAAAGTGAAGGCCAGGTTGGTTTGCTCAGTCGTGACCCCTATCATTTAAAACACTTGAAACTGGGCCTAAGTCAACAAACCATAGATGCTCATTTGCAAAGCCTGCAAAGATTGTGGAAGAAGAAACGTGGGTCCATAAACAGCATTTTTATCTGCAGCGGTTTTTAGGAAGTCCCTTTCTGCCCAAGCCGCCACTGTGTACATTAATAGACATATCAATGTTTAAAAAAAAAAAAAAGCTTGATTTAATGCTACTGATACAAGTTCTAGAAAATTTAATATTGTTTTTAATTCCATGCATTTATAATATAATATTATATTATATATATATAATATAATATTAAAACGTTTTTTTTATGTTCTTCTGAGTTACTTGTTGGCAGAACCAAGGCATCTTTATTAACAATCTGAGCCCCACTAGCCAGCCAAGTATGTCCAATTCCACAAAAGTTTCTGTGTGCTGCGTCTCTCCCACACAGTGAAATCTAGAGATTTACTGCTCTGAAGATAAAGATTTCATTTACAACTTGTGTTTATGTCCCTCTTTCCCCTTTGTTAAAACCCTGTTTATTTAGAGTCATTGAGAGTCAAAGATAATTAAGCTAGCTGGACAAAACCATAGATTTTACACATCAATTAGCAACTCTCTTAATTAGCATGTTGTGTGTATTCAAATATTGTATATGATTAAAAAAAACTAACACACTGAAAATGACTCCATGTATGTTATGAACTCATAAAAAAAATTTTCTGCTTATGAATTGTGACATGAGATGATTTAATTTTCATTCTGTGTTTTAGACATATGGGAAATGTAAAGGGTGTGTGTGTGTGTGTGTGTGTGTGTGTGTGTGTGTGTGTGTGTGTGTGTGTGTGTGTGTGTGTGTTTTCCTGCAAGATAAACAGTAAGCAGTATGAACAAGTCCTCTGATCCTCCTCGTGTCTCTGTACACACGCTGACAGCACTGACAGTATGCTGACTGACAGAACACACAATCACACTGACACGGCTGGAGTGTAAACACACAGGCTGTCTCTGACTGACACCACGAGACACACACACACACACACACACACACACACACACACACACAAAACAAACCAAAAGCGGCTCTGGGTTTAGTCTCAGAGTGCACTTAGACATGCTAATAAAATAGCATACTGACACATTCAGCATATAACCGCATCATTTTCCATACACTTATTCTAATATATTATTCTTTGTGTAGTAACAAACCTGACTGGACCCCGACTCATAAAACCAACACAAAAATACAATTTTTAAGACCTTCTGATCAGAAGTCCAGCACCTTAACAACCTTTAACATTCCTGAAAATCCAATTTAAAAAATGAATATTAATAAAGAAATCATATTCTTTAACGCTGCGGAATGTCAAAAGTCAGGTCCTGTTATTACGTACAGCGGTTGTTCGGCCATTTTCTTGAGATGTAATAAAGCAAAAAAAACATATTTACCTTGTCATTATACTGGGAAACAAGTGACCTTCTGATCTGCCCGATGCCTTAAACACTGACCTAACACCTTCCAGTTAACCTTTCCAGAAGGAGTCGCCAGAGTCAGTGCTTTGTCCCAGTCAACGGTTCAGGCAGTATCTTTATATTTTCTAACATAAATAGAAAGGCTGGTGAGGTAACAAACTTGATTCGTAGATGTTCTAAAACATTAAATGTAACCATAGATTGAAAAAAAACATATGAAGAGTTCATAACATTAAAAAAAGTCAGCATTGGTGTATTGCTGGGGCAGAGGGAAGTGGTAGCTCAGTGGTTGGGGCTCTGGATTACTTCTTGGAAGGTTGGAGGTTCAAGCCTCGGTGCTGCGTCTTTAAGCCACAAGGTCCTTAATCCAGGCGTGCTGGATCATGGCTGACCTCAGCTCCTAACATTGCTTCACTGATATGTAAAGAAAGAATTTCACTGTAAAGGACTATAGGAGTATAAAGCACTCTTTTATTTAATCAAACCACCCTGTTGTTCAGTCATTTCCTATTTCAGCACACACCTGAAGTGTTTTATTTTAGGTTTGTAACCATTTTAATAAATGAATTGCTCTGTTTTTCTTCTGAATCAACTGCCTTCATTCACTTCCTGTGGCAGCAGATTGAAAACACTAATGCACACCTACAAAGAAAAAAAAAGGAACCAGCACCCATTTACACCACAATGCCTCCATCCTCTAGCACCGCTTTACTGGTTCTACCATTTCTCAGGGCGCAAGGTAGACATGCATGAAGAGTCTTCTTGGTTCCAGCACCTTTGTGGTGGAAATAAGGTCCATTTGATTGTGCGAATGAAACTGGAGGCATAGTGGCAGGGCATTAAATAGGGCTGGTGGGATGACAGTCAGGGCTACTCAAAGAATGATCGTGTTTATTAAGAGGAGAGGTCATGAATAGTTATGTCTGTGAGGAGACATCCGATACACAGGAAGCGATAGAACAAGGGGGATTATTCCGAGGAAGTAGCAGCAGAGCTGAGATGTTCCGGTAGGGCTGTCAAATCCACAGCCAGATGGGTCAGCGGATGATGTAGGTGTTGTCTTACTGTAGGTCAGAGAAGTTGAGTTGGTGGGCAGAGAATGATCTGGAAGTAGAAGCTGGGAACAGGCAAACAGGAGGAGAGATAAGCTTCCTCCCCTGGGTATAACCAGAAATACACACAGGCATGCATGAATGCACACACACACACTGAGAACACAGCAGCAAGAAGCATAAACCACGTAAAGACCTGCATTCTATGGGCAAAAGTATTGGGACAATTGATGTTTCCAGCCATATGTGGTTCTTCTCCAAGCTTTTTCCACAAAGTTGGAGGTATATCATTGTACAGGATGTCTTTGGACATTAAATATTGCCTTCATTTGAACTAGGATAGTTCCAGCATGACAATACCCCAGTGCACAAAGCCAGCTTCATGAAGATATGGTGTACCTGGGTTGGAGCGGAAGATCTTGAGTGGTCTGCTATAGATCTCTGACCTCAACACCTTTGGGATAAAGTGGAAATCCTTATCCATAGCGACTCACAATTATCTCATTCATACAACTGAGCAGTTGAGGGTTATGGGCCTTGCTCCAGGGCCCGGCAGTGGCAGCATAGTAGTGGTGAGATTTAAAATAATGACCTTCTGATCAGAGGTCCAACACCTTCACCATTCATGATCATGCATTTCATTCCACGTATAACACAAAACAATTGAACAAATATCAATGATCAGGTCCTGTTATCATATACAGCCGTTTTGTTGATACTGGGAAACACCCACACTGGAGACTCCTTCCGTAATTTTCACATAAAAAACAGTAACGTACTGTATCAGAACAAGCGCGTTGATCCCAACGATCGATTCAAGCACAGAGGATTCAACGACGTGTTCAAACATTCCTTGCTGAACTATAATCTTTAATCTTCTGCTTTCCCGCCCGTCCATTAAAAGTCACGATTATTTAAAGCGTGTCGTATTTCACTCTCCTGGTTAGAGCAAGGATCAAGAATAAGATGTTCTAATGTCCTCGGGCTCTAGAACGTGTAAAGTGAGCGTGTAAAGTTCGAGATGCCCCAGGAGAGCTCTGAATGACAGTGGAGATTTATAAGTTATGGGTTTACAATCTGACCGTGTTTGTTTTGCTCAGAGGGCATCTTAAATAAAACAAGGGCCCTTTTTTCTGGAAGAAAGCAAGAGTCGGAGAGAAAGAACATTCTACTGGTTTGGTGTGTAATAGATATTCATGAGGGGAAAAATACACAGAATACCATTTTAAAAAAGTAGAGATGCAAATTGTCGTCAATATAATGTTTTGGTTGTATCTACGTTTCTTTCATGTCATCTGCCTTACTTCAGGCTTTTGCCTGTCTGTTTTGTTTTCCCCCTTTTTCACAACCCCCCCTTCTACAATGTGTTGTTGGTGTCTCATGACTCGCCGGGTCGCTGACTCAACACTGACACTGACATCAGGGCCGAAAAAAGTGTGTCGTACCGAGTCGATAAATATAGAGGCAAACATCAGTGGGTCCTGGAAAAGAGCAATGCGAGTGAGGACATCTGTCTTTCACCTTATTTTTAACTAGACACATTAGGGTTCGCATCAAACATATAAAAGGCAACATTCCATCTGTGCCAAAAACGAAATCATGAATAATAAATCTGCTCTTCCATCTGGGCTGAAATAGATGGAGTTCCTTCAGGGTTGAAAAAAGTTTGTTCTGTAACCAAAAATTATTTTTGCCCAAATTACTCAAACATTATTGGACAAATAAAATCCTCAGATCGGCTCCACAAAGGTCCGACGTTTTGTCAGTTCCCTGTTCAGAAGTGGAGAAAAAACACGTGTCACTGAAGTAGTGTTTAAACCGAGCATAGGGATGTGCATCTCCATCATTATCTCGATGCATAGCCAAGATACGGTACGTTAAAGATACATTTGGAGCAGCTACCGATGTGATAAACCGTTAAAAAACGATCACAATGCAAATGCCAACTTGTTTTCGATGCACCACATCGTTATGCGAATCAGTGAATCTTTCTGTCTCTAGTAGAGCACCATGTGGCACTGTGTCCCCAAACTGACTTAAACAAATGATGTGTCTCAAATCATATCCTTATGTACTCTAGACTGTTTTCTGTTTTGGTTTTTTTAGTTTCTGAAATGTCTATACCTGCTGATAGGTCTGCTTTGAGTACCACTCGTCCAAAAAGGTTTATACTAGAAGTAAAGGCAGAGTTTGCGTCTTGAGACAGATCGTGACAACTGTCCCAACGACAGCGGGGAGTGTTAAAGAGAAACCCAAGTTTGTCGGTGTGTTTAACGTCAAAATCGTTCTACATTATAGTTCGATTTTAAAAAAAAACTGACGCACAGATGTTTTAGCCAATTAATGCAAGCCACATTCAATTTTCCAGATGTGCATTAAGATAGACAATGCCACTAATACAGCAGATGCATGCGTGTTTGGAACCATACATGGAGGTGCACGTATGGCCAACAGAAATTATTTCCATTAATCTATTCTCTGTTTATGTTTGAGTTTCTGTCCAATCATATTTCAGCCATTAAAGATATCTGCCTTGCAGCCTTCAGAAATCAACAGTGAGGGCACCTGCAGCATAGAGCTGATGCTTTAACCAATCAGATTTCGAGTTGCTGACCATCTAGAATAAAGTCATTTTCACGTTCTTCGATCGGATGGACAGAGAGCGCACTATTTACAGTTTGCAAATTGCGCTTCGAGGCGGGTTTTTTAAGAAATCTGGACTTCGTAAAAAAAAAAAAAAAAAGTTTACCAAAACAGTTTAAAACTGCTGTTAAGCGTTTTTCATGAACCATTTATACTTTTGCTTTTACTTTCCCGTTTTGCACAAAAACCAGAGGTTTCTGTGGTCAGAGAATTCAAAAGGTACTACAGAAATGCACGGAAAAGCCGGGGTCATTTTATGAGGTTAATATGCTTCTGCTAGAGATGATGTGTGAAAGAAGACTTGTTGAATTGTATTCTTTGGGTTTCTTGCTTTAGTTTAATGTATGATTTTTTTTATTTTTTTTTAGCCGTGACGTCATAATGACGGTCTCGACACCACCTAGGGCCTGGGTGTGAAATTCACGTGATGCACACGTGAGTCAGGTAAAGTGTGTTTGCACCTTTTTTTCAAGCCGTTCAAAAAAAATTCGTGTGTTGCTGCTAGTGTTGAGGAAACGTTGAAGGAACGTTGCGGGAACGTTGGGGGGAGGTCGCGGTTGTCCCAATCAAGACCAACTCGAGCGACTCGCCCCCTCGTTGGGACGCGCACGCGCACGCGGGCAGCCAGGCGCAAAACCGAGAGCATCACGTGAACGCGCCGCGCGCTCTTGAGTCGGGAGCGCGCGTGGAGGCGGTCTGGACTGCTTCGCTTTCTGTTATCGCCTCTCTTTTTTTTCTTCCTCCTCTTCTTCTTCCTCCTCCTCTTCTTTCCAGGCTTCAGTTAAACGCCGAGGAAGCGACGGGAGAGCGGACGGACGGCCGAGCGAGGACACGTGCGATTTTTTTTTTACCGTCAAACCCCAAACCGCATCGGATTTGAACGTCTACGGCGGCTCGACAGGTAAAGGACTCTTCGTTGCCGCCCGGGTGTTCAGGAACCCGCGTGGAAAGTGGGACATAAATGTCTCGCCAAAGTGTTTTTGTCTCTAAACGAGGGCATGCGCGTGTGTGTGGGTCGGGACGAGCCTGGTTGTCCTCGCGGGGTTGCCAGGTTGCAGCTGATTCCTTCTTTAATGTGCGGAATTGGGTTTGAATAGAGAACGCATGCACAGGCTGGAGGAAACAACAAAACGTGCAGGAAACACGATACGTGTTTTCTTTCTTCTTTTTTTTTAACAAAGAAAAGTGTTAAATTGATAAATTGTGCATGCAACTTCAAATGGAAAAAACTCCTACAAGGCCATGCTTTAGAAAGAGTGTTTGCTTGGCATGATTAAAAAAAAAGGTGAGAGGAGGTAACCTATGGATGGCCACACCCACCTTCAGGTATTTTCATAGTGTTTTCACATTGATAACATTTGTGATGTTTTAAAGTGAAGGGTTTGGAAAAAATCATTGAGCTGGAAACCACCCGGACAATCTGGCAACCTTTACTCCCTTTGTGTTAATGCTGGCTATTTTGGTAATTTCGTGGGTTTTTTCTTCTTTTTTTTTTTTTTTTTTGGACAGTGCAGGGTTGCCAGGATCAATCTGTTTAATCTCCTAATCTAATCCGCGGGTGTGATCTTTGTGTATAAAATAAATGTATCACAAGAGTTTTTTTTTTTCTTCATCCAAAAAGCAACTAAAACAGCCCACAGAGTGGTTTCCACAATCTGGCAACCCGGGTGCTGTTGTTTCTTGGTTGTTGGTGTTCTGTGTTTTTTTTTTGGCGTGTAGTGATCCAATATAAACCTATTAGGGTTGCCAGATTGTGTTTGTCCACCTATATATAAAAATCCAGCTTTAACTTTTGGTTAATCAAAATTTAGAAATTGTGTTTTTTTTAGTCGTTCTAGGACAATTCCAAAAAATGGATGTGGAAGAGATACGCATTCTTTCTGTAGCTCAAATATGGATAAATCTGGATATCTGCATTTCAGGGTCTCATCAATCAGCCTTTATGTCCAATCACATGATTTCTACAATCTAAAATCTCTTACCCAGAACATTATAAAAAATTGTGTCCATAGTACTAGCTGTCTGGTACATCTTATTGTCTTTCCGAATCCGTGTGGGATTCGAGCCATTATTCACTACTACTGGAGGAGGTATTTAAAATATGTCCCACCCAAATGTCCTCCCTGGTACTAACTGTCCAATAAGCGCTTGTCCCCAGGCTGTGCGGTAATCGATACACTATTGGTTAATGTCAAAAGGGGAGGGGTTTCTCAAAATATGTCTTATCAAAATTGCGTCCCTGGTATTAATTGGTCAGTAATCTAAGAATCTATTGGCTACTGTCAAAGTGGAAGGCGACACTTAAAATATGTTTCGCCCTGACTTTTTTTTCTCCTGTCGAAATTACGTCGCTGGGTTACCGATCGGAATGTCGGACGTTCAAGCCCCTATATCGTCAAGCTGCCACTCTTGGGCCCTTGAGCTAGGCCCTTAACCCTCTGTGCTCTTAACCCAGCTTCCAAACAAGAAAATAATTTTTATCACGGGGGATTTAGGTGATGTGTAACCCAGGAAGTTTCAACTTGAATATTTCTCAAGGTGGGTTCACATAGTGCAATCGCATGTGATGATCACCAGCTAAAATGTTCATTAAATTCTTATTGATATTTGTCTGAGCGAACAATCTTTTTAATATAGCAAACGATCTTTCGTCTCATATTCACAGCGTACCCACCTAACTGCGAGCCATGCTACTGGCCAGAAAACTATTTCCTTTCTACCTCAAGCTCACTTTCCGTCCTCTTTTATTCTTTGATTTTATTCGACTTTTTCAGCTCATCCTGAAGCAACATTGCTACTGTACTATATTACCCAATCCTGAATCATGCTGATTGGTGAAAATGCAATATTCTAAAATCATCTTGTCGGAAGAGCTTTTTCCTCTAAATTAAATCTGAGGACATGTAAATCGCACTACCTGATAGAGAATTCACATAACGTTCTACCGGCATCACTAGTACAAGTAACGCTCGTAAAACAACTGTTAAAATCACAACGTAACTCCAGAATAATTGAAAGCTTCCCATTCTGAGGCGATTCCACCCAATCTGGCAACACTAGCCGGATCTGCGTTTGCGTGCGCTGCTAATTACAGCCCCTACCCCCATTTCTCTCTGACAGCCTTCACACCTCCCTCCTTCTCCTCCCGTTATGTTGCCGCATTCCATTTTTGCACCCAACGCCAACGACAGAAGACGGCGCCGGTTTTTCCCGGGGCCACCGGTTCAGTGTTCTGTGACCCTGCTCCCTCAGACACCGGGGCTGAAGCGTGTGCTGGCGGGCTGACACGCGTATTTCAGCTTTGTAAAAACGCGTTAATGAGGTGATGTGTTGCGCGAGCTGTGGATGAGCAGGAAAACAAACAAATGTGCCACACGGAACAGGAACGAAAAGATCATCGCTGAATGTGATGACACTGGTTTTCATCAATATTTAGAATAAGGACATGCGTCTGTCTGTTTGTCTGTCTCTGTCTGTCTGTCTGTCTGTGGGAGTGAGCAGGAAAACAAACAAATGTGTCACACAAATCAGGAACAATTTCATCACTGAATGTGATTTTCACTGGCAATCATCAGTATTCAGAAAAAGGAAAAGTTATGTAAATTCTGTGTGTCTGTTTGTGTGTCTGTTTGTTTATCTATCCATAAAAATCTCTGTATCTATCCGTCTGTCTGTGTATCTGTCTGTCTGTCTGTCTCTATCTATCTATCTGTCTGTGTATCTGTCTGTCTGTCTGTCTGTGTATCTGTCTGTCTGTCTGTCTCTATCTATCTGTCTGTCTGTCTGTCTGTCTGTGTATCTGTCTGTCTGTCTGTCTGTCTCTATCTATCTATCTATCTATCTATCTATCTATCTATCTATCTATCTATCTATCTATCTATCTATCTATCTATCTATCTATCTATCTATCTATCTGTGTATCTGTGTATCTGTGTATCTGTCTGTCTGTCTGTATCCATCTGTCTGTGTATTTATGTATCATTCTCTCTGTTGGTTGATCAGTCCATCCATCTATCTGTTTGTGTTTCTATATGTCTGTTCCTCTATTTGTGTGTCTGGTGATCTCTCTCTGTCTTTTCTTCCTTTCCTCCCTAAATTCATCCTTCTATCTCTGTCTCCATTCATCTGTTAAGTCAAGTATCAGTTTATAAATACGTCTGACTGTTTCTGTCTGTACCTTTATTTGTCTTTATTTCCTCTTTATCTTATTCAACTTGGTCACCACTTTATCCATCTCTCTGCTCTCGTTCTCGTCTGTTTATTTATAAGTTGCTGTATCAGTTTGTTTGTCTATCTTGAGCTTTTCCTGTCTGTCTCTCTGCTTATGTTCCAGTCATGACCTCTACATCAGAGTAATCCCCTCTCATGGTAGTTTGCAGCGTTCAGTGAAGTTTTAGCAAGAACCCTTGTATGAAAAGGGGGTTTTCCGGTTTGGGACGGAGCCCCACTCTAAACTGTTTTACAGCTGTGTTAGCGGCTCTGTTATAACGGGCCTTTGTTCATGTACACTATGAGGAGTGTAGCCTTGTTTTCAGGTCCAAGATTTTGTGTTCGAACTTCACTTAAAACTGAATTTGTTGACCAGGAGCACACGGTCCTTCATAATGCTGATGTAGACGTTCCAAAATGGTGGATTTGTAATGTGCAGGCAAAAGATTATATAGACGACGACTTAAATAACCCAACCACTATATATATATATATATATATATATATATATATATATATATATATATATATATATATATATATATATATATATATATATATATATATATATATATATATATATATAATTTATTTTTTATTTTTTCACTCCTTAGCAGATAAATTGTTTGATCGACCAAAGGGAGAAATGCATTATGAAATGTTTTTGACCGGAAAAAAAAAAATGCTGTAATTAATAATAAAATTCAAGCAACCAAACAAACCAGTGCAAGTAGACTGGCTCTAGAAAACATCATGACACAGAGGAGTAATTGGTGTCGTGTGATGGAAATGGGCTGAGAAAGAAAAGTGATATTAAACTGCAGAGTATTTAATTTGCACAGCTCTGTTTTTGTCCGTTTGATCAGTAATGGGAAAGTAATTGAAAAGAAAACCATGAAAATAATGACAAAATGAGGGATGCAATTGCCAGCCTTCCTGTAGAGTCGATCATTTGGCAAATGAATAAACAGCTATAGCATTATGCTTATTAAATAAGTGTTTTGAAGCAAATCCGAATGTAAAAGAAACAGAATATTAATTTTTTGCATATTTATTTTTTTTCTCATTTCTTTCTTTCAACCCTTCATCTTCTTCCCACACTATTCTTTTTTTTAATTTTTTTCTCTTTCTCTTGCTCTTTTTGGTTCAGTCCGTAATGCTTTGTTTCCTTTTCCAAAAAAAAAAAAAGAAAAACCCTCTTTAAAGCGAGCCGATCATGGCCAGGTCACGGCTGTTCCATAAATAACAGATGGAAAAGCTTTTCCTCAGTCACAACATGATCTCTTATGCAGGAATCACTGTGGGATTTGCATTAATGAGTCAGCGTGTAAAGAATCCAGCAAGCCCAGGGCACCGAAGAGGAAATAAATCACCCCGAACGTTCAGGCAGCGTTCACTGTAAAATGTCACAGGCGTCCGTTATCTACCGATTCGTCTATTAATAGACAAAATTGCATTTAATCCGATTGTTCGGGGGCCGAGCCGAAAGTAGCGGGAGTGCAGAAAGATGAATGGCACTTCACTTTAAGCGGCCTGGTCACAAAGCCGATCTGGTTTAAAGAGAAGGCGACCAAAGTGCAGGAAGTCGTCGGTGTTGTAGCGCTGCCGAGTTCTTTAATCCCATTAGTGTCGATGGTAAAAACCAATGCGTGGACTTGTAGGAGCGGTTCTGAAGATGTTTCGAAGAAAGAGATGTATACGCTTCCTCGATAAACTCGAGAAACAGAAGGTAGAAACGCTCGGAAAGCACGATGAGCAGAACGAACAACCATTCGATGTCATTTCTCTTGAAAGCCAACTTTTTGAGGGGAAAATAAAACGGCTTTCTGTATGAATTTGTAAGAATTTACACAGCCGGAAAAGGTTCGCAGCTTGTTTTTTTTTTTTTAAATGGAGTTTAATGAAAAGCCAAAATTCTTGAACAGATTATAAATAATAATAAAGTGCAAAGACATGCAAAAACAACCTTATCTGAATAGACGGCAAACATTTTTGTCTCGCATACGTTCCACAACATTAAATATATCTATAAATGAATAAAACTTAGTGGTTTGTAACAGTCAGAGACAACGATGTAACTCTACCTTTTCCGACGCTTTAGTTTTCGAAGGGCTTTGTGTTTTTGCCATCTTCATGACAGAAGCGAAGCCGGTGAGGAAACGTGTGTTTGTTGTTGTTGAGTTAGCTTAAAGGACTTGCCTTTGTGTCCTGGACGTTACCATAATTAAATGTGCCTATAAACAGATGTTGTTTAACGTGTTGCATTGTTGGCGCACCTTTTAGTCCCCGCCAAAAATAATCAAAAAATATCCTAGGATCCAAAGGTTGTGAGTTTAAATCCCAGCCACACCAAGCTGCCACTCATGGGTCCCTGAGCAATGCCTTTAACCCCAAAGCTGCTCAGTCTGTGAATGAGGTAAATGTAAGTCACTCACTCTGGAGAATACTATCTGCCAAATGGCGTGTGTGTGTGTGTGTGTGTGTGTGTGTGTGTGTGTGTGTGTGTGTGTGTGTGTGTGTGTGTGTGTGTGTGTGTACACACTGATCAGGCATACCATGGCATTATAACATGTGAACTTCAGCTCTTATGGGATGTTCCTGGTCTGCAGTATTCAGTATCTATCGAAAGTGCTCTAAGGAAGGAACAGTGGTGAACCAGCAACAGTTTCATGGGTGGCTGAGGCTCATTGATGCACTTTGGGAGCGAAGGCTGGTCCGTGTGGTCTCGATTCAACAGACGAGCTCCTGTAGTTTAAAGAAGTTCATGCTGTTAATAATCCATGGGTCAGAACTGTTTTGGCAGTGAAAGGGGACCAACACAATATTATATATAAAATACATTATTTGCTGATTGATTGATTGATTGATTGGGACTCTGGTATCTGGCCGCAGCGTATAACGATTCGTCGTTTTGTTTCAGGGCCAGGATGTCCGGCGAGGTGCAGAGAGCAGACGACAGCCCCAGCACAAGTGGTGGGAGCTCGGATCTCGAGCAGAGAGAGACGGCTCCCCCGGAGCAGGAGCGTGAGCCGGCGCAGCCTAAGAAAAAAGAGACCAAGATCTCCAGCAAAACGGCAGCCAAACTATCCACCAGCGCCAAGAGGCAAGTGGTTTTGTTGATGTTCTTATTGAAGTGTGTCGTTCTGTTTGCGAAACAGTTTTCAGGGTCAGTTGGATTTAAAATTATTCCAGTGACTGCCAGAAATAGTTTACTATACATATATTTTTATTGTTTCTTTTTATTATTATTTTTTTTTTACTTTCCCAGAGGGAGCCTTTATTTCTGGCCAGTCAAGTGACTATGGTTTATATTTCTAGAGCATGTGCAGTAGGCGACACATGGAAATATCACCCGTGTGCTGTTTAGGTTTTCTACACACCTTGCTGAGGGATATTGTGGATATTTGGTGAAACTTGCATGCTGCCAGTGTTTGCAAACCTGAACCCTGTGTTCTCATCTCAGTACTCAATACTAAAAAGGTAACAACGGCACTTCAATAGTACTTTTAGTTCTCGTGAATCTAATAGTTTGAAGACACGTGATTTTAAGATGTTCTTTTCCCACATTAAGTCCCCATTTACTGTTATAATTACCTCCCACTCTATTGGGAAGATGTTCCACTAGATTTTGGAGTGTGCCTGTGGAAGTCCAACTTTGTGGAAATATTTTTTGACACAATTGAGTGGAAAGTAAGGTGTCCCAGGATTTCTTTTCATACAGTATATCTGAAGCACGAGTGGTTGGAAGAACATCACTGTAACCCTGAAGATTTAATGAACTGGTTGGATTTTGGAATTGAACCAAAACAGAGTCCCAGCAAGTTCAGATGTTTTTGTATAATAGCTTTCTTCCTGTCTGAAGTATATATTAATAGTACTGCATGTTACACCTTTGGGGGAGTGTATGTCAAGTTTAAAGGCTGCGAGTCAGATTTATTCTAGAGTTCGACCGATTCATCAGTTTTGCTGAATTATTTTCACCGATAGTTGAATGCTGAAACTCTTGGCAAAAATCCATGCTGATAGTTTTTCCGGGCTGCATCGGTTGCTGGTGAAAGTCCGCTGTCACTCTTGTAATGTAAAATGACCACTAGAGGTGAATCACTGATGCTACAAGCTGTTTGTTTTGACACGTGAGACTGTGCGCTGTACGTAGTGCGTACTATATTATATTAATTATTATTTAATAATATAACTAATATTAATTTTGCACATTTTCATGATTTAATACTGTTTTTTTTTTTTTTTATAATAAAGTTCAGTACTATTTTACATTAATTGTTTAGTTTTTTCCAGTTTGTTTTATACGGTATCCATTGGGGGGAAAAAAAAACAAATCTGTTCATTATACCGTTCGGTATACCCATTAATCGACTGTTGGTCGACCTCTACTCATTACATTTAAATAAAACCGTTCTTTTCCTTTGTGTGATTTGTTGAATGCACTTTTTCCCTCCACTTATGATTCATTGCTCTGATTCTTTGCAAACCCGCTGAGCTTTTTATTCATTTTTTTTTTTCATGAACAGTGATTTAGTGGCTGTGAAGCCCTGCGATCATTACGCTAAATGCAGGGTGCGAGACCTCGCTAGGTAATGAAGCTCTTATTGCAATCCAGTAAACAGAGCACAGATTACAAGTCATCACACAGCTAAAAATAAATGATATGCCTTAAATTAGAACGTGACTAAAATATAAACATATATCGTTACATGCTGTTTTTCTTAGAAATAAAGGAAAATAATTGGAGGACATTTAAACAGACTAGAGTTTATTATTATTATTAGCGGTAGCTCCTGTGGTGACTGTAGCCACTGGTTTTTGTTTTATTCACAAGATCTTTGTTGTTATTTTGTCTGATTTGACTTGGATGGTATTATATTGTTTTGAGATAGTTAGATAAACCTGAGAAGTCATAATGTGACATCCTGATTGTTTCTAACATCCCATAATTAGACTGTTGTGACACTTCACATAGCGTCATCTTTCAGTTTTTTTCTTGAAGCTTCCCTTCCTCAAGTTTTTTTAGTTGTGTAGCTATTTGAACTTGTACGCAAGGTGGATGGTGCACATTTTTATTTGAGATGGTTTTTAGATGTGTAAAACATTTAACATGATGTATACAAATGGCATGATAAAAGCGTTACTGCCCTGAAGTCACGCCACAATGTTCCTGCTAGATGACATTCCCCAACATTAATCCAACATTATGCTCTAACTCACTCCCCAATGTTATGTCTTAATGTGATGCCCCACAATTACACCCCAATGTCACCCCCAACGTCATGTCTCGATGGCATTCTTCAACGTCTCATCCCAATGGTTCATCTCAATGTGATGCCCCAACATTACACCCTAACGTCACCCCCAAATGTTATTCCCCAGTGTCTCACCCCAGCGTCATGGCTCAACATCACAAGCCTAACGTCACTCCAAAACATGTGTGGTATCTGTTGAGAAATATTCAGTCCGTAATCAGGATGATCTGGATTATCTATACTTAATCCTGTCATCTTCTCCCTACTTCCAGTCAGAGAACGTGATCATTTTAGTGTTTCATCTCTGACCTTTTCCTGCCCAAATGGACAATCATATTATCATCAAATCCTAACTAGCTGATGCTAGTGATCCTTTTCCCAACCAAAATATGTAACATATTTCGCAGCACAGTTTTATGTGGACTGCAAAGATGTTTGTGACGTGGATTTTGGAGTTAAAGCTGAAAAAAAGTATGCATTTATGGATGAACTCTGAATACCTCAGTCACCTGGGAGTCGTGTTGTAGATCAGACAATAAAAGCTCTCTCCAGCCTGGATATGGCCTTCCAGTCCGCTTAGTTTCCTTTAGATGTTTGTGTGTGATGAAGACGAAGCTCGCTCTGCTCTGTCGTCTGTGTAAATCTATACGCTAGTTAAACGCGTCGAATGTATTAAAGCCAGATTGAATTGTACATCTAAACGTATTACTGCCTTCGAAGATAAGATTGAATATGCGCCTCTAATGCGTCTTGTGTTGTTGCTTGCAGAATTCAGAAGGAGCTCGCCGAGATCACTTTGGACCCCCCGCCTAACTGCAGGTACGCGCTGCTCTGCTCTTTCCTCAATATACTGCTGCTGAAGTCTGTAAGACAGATGGCAAATGTTTTACTCATGTGAAGGCGTTAACAAATGAGTTTTCTGGATCAAAGGGACGAAAAGTCAGAGAGAAAGAGAGAGAAAAGAGCAGGAGAGAATAGACAAGATTTGATTAGAACCTGATGAGGAAGCACGTGAATGAGATGTTTATTTTTATGACGTTCTTGATAACAAAAAAGAGACCAACTGATGCCATCATTTCTGACCAGAACGGCACAGACAGACACTGAGAGAGAGAGAGAGAGAGAGAGAGAGAGAGAGAGAGAGAGAGAGAGACTTAGACAAGATGAGATAGATCAATAGAGAGAAAAACACTGCAAGAGATGAGACACAGATTGAGATGGAAAGAGAGAGGGAGAAACAAAAAGACACAAAGAAACAAAAGAAAGGGACAGAAAGATATACTGGAAGACAGCTAGAAAGAGACTGATGAAGAGAGACACATTATCTGAATCTAAGAGACAAAGGGAAAAGAGGAGAGGGTGTACAGAGAGACAAGTTGAGACATTGTGAAGGAAAAGAGAAATGGAGAGAGAAACACTGAAGGCAACAGACAGGCAAGGAGGAAGGAAAATGGGGAAAGCGTGAGAGACAAAGTGAGAGAATGATACGCTGGGAGACGGAGCGAAAGAGAGACTGAGAGAGAGTAAGATGCACAAAAAAGATGCACTTTATCTGATTTGGAAAAGATTAAAGAGAGATGGGGAAAGTGGGGGAAAATGAAGAAAGAGAGAGACAGAGAAAATAATAATAGGGAAAAGAGACAAAGAGAAAATAACAGGGAGAAAGAAAGACAGAAAAAGACAAAGAGAGTGACACAGTATGACAGTGGTTGGGTATTGTCTCCTGATTAGCTTGTTGTACAGATGAATGAGCAGTTGACAGACAGTCAGCATGTACCGCTATAACTCCAGCTCCCGTGAGCCTCTGCATGAAGATCAGACTTTTCTAAAAGCGAGTAACGTACACTGACACCATCATCGATTATCACTCTGGGAGAGTAATCGCTTCGTTCAGACAGCCATTAGGGAAGGAAGTGAAGGGGATGTTCTGAAAGCAGTGGCCTTGAAAGTCATGTTTGGGAGCGTTTCTGAGTGAATGTGAATACAGCGTATTTTTAACATGATTTTTTTAAATCGAACACTACATCTGAGAAAAATGTTGACAATTGATGGATTTGCCTCGCTTGTTACCCATGTTTTACATTGACTGTACATATACTGTACCGTATGTATATGTTCAGATATGTATGCCACTTATACCAGCATGCTATCTATATTATTTGTTAGATTCAGTCAGCTAGCATTGTGTTGACTAGCCTTGATTATATTCAACTCAGGAATTAATATATGAAATCAGTTTTACTTGATTTCTAATTAGTTTTTGACGTCTTCGTTGTTTAAGCATTTCATGGTTTCATTCAGATCACATTGTTTTATTACCATTTTATTACAGTCACCGGAGTAAGAATGAAGTGTTTTTCTCACAGTATTTTAGTTTTTTCTTTATAGTTTTAACCTCGTAGTTTTTACACCATCGCTTTTACCTCGTAGTTTTTACTCCATAGCTTTTACCACATTGTTTTACCTCGTAGTTTTTACTTCATAGCTTTTACCAAATTGTTTTACCTCGTAGTTTTTACTCCATAGCTTTTGCCACATCAATTTTACCTCGTAGTTTTTACTCCATAGCTTTTACCACATTGTTTTACCTCGTAGTTTTTCTCCATAGCTTTTGCCACATTGTTTTACCTCTTGGTTTTTACTCCATAGCTTTTGCCAAATCAATTTTACCTTGTAGTTTTTACTCCATAGCATTTTTCCACATTGTTTTTACCTTGTATTTTTTACTCCATAGCTTTTACCACATTGTTTTTACCTCAGTTTTTACTCCATAGCTTTTGCCACATCGCTTTTACCGCATAGTTTTTACTCCTATAGCATTTTTCCACATTGTTTTTACATCATGGATATTTGGCTAAATATCAAGAAGCATTCATTTCTTTTACAGGTTTGACATCAGCATGTGCTATAATGATTTTCCTGATAAAACTTAAAACCTGTGTAATTGGGAGCGGCGTAACATTTTATGATATGAGCAGACCAAAAATTGGTCGCCATAGCAACAGAAAACGTAAAAAAAATATTAAAGTTACAGGATGGAGAGATCATTTCCAAATGCTTTTGCACGCTCTTTTGTTCCTGGCCAATTTAATGCTCAATGAAAGTTCTCAATGTCGGTGGGGACAAAGGTCTATTATTTACGCAGTCTCTCTTTTTATCCGTGGCTTTCACTGTCCCTCTTTTTCCCGCCAGTATGCATCTTTCTGCATGTGTCTTTTTCTGTCCCTCGCCATCTTTACATCAGAGTGACGGGCACAGATGGGTAGAAAGAGCGCGAGAGAGAAAGAGACACACAAAAAGGGAGAGCGATGGAGGGAAACATTTGGCTGATCAACGGACACGTTTTTGAAGCCGATCCTCAGATCTTCGTTTACGCGATGGAAGCTGACGAATGTAAAAACGTTTTTTTAAAACGCCTCACCACCTCGTTACATTTGAGCGTTTCGAAATCGATGTAGCGCTCACATCCGATGTATCTGTGGTAATGATATGTTACTGCAGGCCCTTGTGTGTGTGTGTGTGTGTGTGTGTGTGTTGTACCATCATTAAAAGGATTTCAGCGAGGAGACATGGGGAGCTTTCTCAGGATCGACTGGGGGAAAAAAAATCTCTAGCCCTTTATTACATTACATTACATTACATTGTCAGTGCTGCTTTGCAACCCGGTTAGCATTTAAGACAAGAAATAACACATTACAAGGCAAGAATTCAGACTATCGAATTGGCTATTAGTGCTTGCACGTCTTCTTTTTCCACTGACCGAGGTCGTTTGTGCCGTTGCCGTCTGCCTCACTGAGCTGCCTGATAGAAAGGGGAGCCCCCCCCTCCCAATCCTGTGAGGCTTCACGTCGTTGATTAGCACTAGTGTCCTGCGGGAATCAGCCGGAGGCCATGAATCTAATCCATTTTTCACATCCTGGCTATTAACTGCAGCAGGGAGCATATCCATATTCATAAGAGGGAGGAGAAGTGCACGCGGGGTGGGGGAACCGTTCAGGATCAGTATTTCAGAGGCCTTCTCTGAGCCAAGGTGCCGCGGAGAAATCTATTAGCTCGCTATTCAGACGAACATACGATGAGTGTAGACGTGAAAAGGTTTTTCTTTTTCTTCCTCGAACATTAAATGATTTAAAGGCGCTGTGGAATCAGTCTTTTTCTAAGAAAAATGTTGCAACACATTAATAGAGTATATTGTTGCTATAATGATGGCGTTTCAATAAATAAGTGGTTAAAGCTTGAATTAACATTAAAATCCCTCGATTGCCCCATTTTGCATCTCGCTCCAAATCCATTAATTATAGGGGGTTTAAGCAGCAAAGCTTTTTGTTTAGTGCTTCTGCACTATTGAAACTCATTGTGCATATCAAACCTAATTGGTAGAGATGGGAAGTAGACATTTCATCCTATAGAAAGACTATGGTGTAGCTTTAAAAAAAAAAAAATCAACATCCAGCGAAAAAATCGTACCTAACGCTAACTAGCAGAGGCAATTCATCCTATAGAAATGCTATAGCTGTTTTGTTTTTTTGTTTTTTTTGGTCATCATCTATTAAAAAAAATTTATAACAATTAAAATTACTTATAGAAAACAACTTTTTAAAAGTAAATTTTCACGTGTTGGAAACCCTGTAACAGTATCCTGACACTGGAGACTCCTTATATAAATAAATGCAACTCCAACATTAATGGATTAGAAAAAAAAACTATTAATATAAAACTGTGATCAGCCTTGCAATTGGAACTACTGTCACAATTGCTTTTGTGCTCTGATATAAATTGTGAATTCTTCAGTGATTATCTGTGGTCTTTTTGTTCTGAAAGCAAGCAAACCGATCCTGGATACGCTTGGTTTTCCTGCTGTCCTCTGAGGCCCAATTGATCGATACGCATCGCTTGCAGGTTTACGTTTGCGTCCATCTGTGCGTCAGCATGAGGGTAAACTGCAGCTCTGACTAATCCCGCCTGCAGTTCTCAGCATGTAAATGGCGCTCGTGCCGAAGGAGACGACGCGGCAAAGCTTCGAGTGTGAGGAATGGTCCGCACAATTCGCTATTCATCACGGTTTTGTGTTTCCATATTTCCACAGTCGAGTTGCTAATGCACCGTTTGCAAAGCCCGGTTATTAAACTAACGACCGGCGATGCATTATGCATAAGTGTCCCAGAGCAGGAGTTCTGCTAACGGTTCTCCGTGCTGCAGGCGAATTTTACCGAATCAGACTTTCCCTTATAGAACAAACCCCCCAGACAGAACCCTCCCAACCCATTTCTATCACACCCACCCCTCCTCCCTGAGTGCACTGATGCGCATGGTAAACAGATTACAAGAATAATCCAAACACCAAAAGAGGTTTTTGCTACTTTGCAAAATAGAATAATCCCAAACCCCCCTCCGTAACTTTGCATTCACCGGGGGGGGGCACATATTTTGACGCGATGCTAAAAATTCTTTTTCACCATCTTCCACTTTGAGAGATCGACAGTAATAGGATAGTCTCTTGGCTTTGGATAAGGCAAGTATTTTCTTCTTAAGCACTCATTTCAGCACTAATTGCTCACATCTAACTGTGACATTTGTGGTAGAGATGAGCTTTATAGTGCATGAAGATTTAGGGCAGACAAGGACTTGGAGTAGTCGTCTACCACCACCACCACCCCCTTCCCTTTGCGCCGCGGATATAATTGGTGGCGGGGTTGTTCACGGTCAGAGGAAGAAAAGATTGCTTCATTAACTTCCCGTTTTGATAATCACTGCAGGCCCACTGCTGTAATGCGAGATCTTAATGGAACGAATACGACATCCGTTTTTGCGGTTTTGCACGTCTCCCAGAGATTATTCCAGATCAAATGCTCTTTACAATCCTCAAACAAAAAAAACAAAAAAAAAAAGACGATAAAGGTTAACGGCACCTTTCACTGATATCATCTTTCCTGAAAACGTTCCCTACGTGATGTGGCTGTGAAATAGACCTCCCTCATTTCACGGAATGTGATTCGCAAAGCCTACGGTGCATGTTAACCCAAGTACAATGGGTTTCAAGGGGGCATCTACTCAGACATTTGAGCTAATAAACATTAGTTTGGACAAAGATTATTGAACTTTCCCCCATCACTCTAAAAGTCAATCAGCCGAGATGTGTTTAGCTTTGGGTTGGATTTACTATGATAATTGAGCTGACAAGCAAGGTAAGTGTGTACTGTCATGTACAGCTTGAAGCAGCAAACATATTTGGCTGACTTTTTTTTATTTTTGCCTGTTGTTCGTTTTAAAGAGGGATATTTTCCCAAAGAAAACGCGTTCAAACACTCATTCTCAAGCTGGGGCAATCAAATCACCTACGTCATGTTTTTGTGAGGTGGAGGGAAAAAAACCCATGCGGATAAGTCGAGTAAAACCCCTTAGTGTAACCTGAGCTGAGGAACTGGGAACCCTGGAGCTGAGGTGGAATTAATAGTACACATTTGTACCATAGTGCTGCTCTAGCGGACATTGAAATAGTAAATGAATAAATAAATAGTTCTACCAGTACTTACCACTGGCTTGCTAAGCTGCTAGTTATGCTAATAAGCCATGGTGTTCACATGAATAATGTAAATCTAGTTACATCAGCTTTCAGGCAAAGATGGAGTTCTTGGCTAAATTGAAAGCTGCACTTTCTCCAAATCTATCATCGTCTGTCACACCCCAACGCCCCAAGTCCTGCACCTGAAATCTACTGCCATGTTGACTCCATTTCTCTGCTTTCCAAGGGCACATCTAACCAACGCTCGAGCTTAGCTAATCAAGTGTCGGAACAGCTTTTATAATGGTGACAGGGATTCCCTAGAGGGGAAGTGGTGATGGAGCGAGAGAGGGAGGGAGAATGTTGGAACGTAGCGAAAGACTTTTGGTTCGGTCAATTACTGCGCATTTTGCAGCCTCAGCCTCTCAGCAACACGTCGCCGGCTAATTAGCTTTCCGTGTTGATGGTTTGTCTGACCTTGCCCTTAGCCCATGCATGAATTGTCATTGTTTCATTGTGCTTGGGTTTTCATTTTGTGGTAATTAGAGACACGGCGGGGGGGAAAAATGGTTTGTTTGAACTTGAGCTTTTGAGATTCTGAGGGTGATAGAAATTGAGGCAAGTTTGTTTCTCTGTTTGATTTGGTTTGATTTTAAATAAACTATCAGGCATCCAGTCAATACACTGGTTAAAATTCAGCAGGATAGTATTAGCATTGACTGGTTTATTGCTTAGTACATGTCTGCTGACAGATATGGTGCAGGTGTAGAGGATGGCTTTAGACCTTGTTTTATAAATTAAGACAGGTGGTGAGGAGTTGAACCGCCTGGGGGAAGTATCTGATCGAGTATGTCAGCATTGGCTTGGATTCTTGGCTGCGTTTTGCCAGACAGCAGGTGGTTGAGGCGTGTGTGGGATAAATAGGAAAGGTCATCCACAATGCTAAACAACAAGGCCATTCCAAGCTGCCTGATTAATAAGGCCTTGTTTGTTCCTGAGTCCAGAGCAATGACATCCCTAACAAAGCCAAGCAGGTTATAGAGACTACACCAGCACATTTGTTCTACTTGTGAGATTGCACCTGAGAAATATTAATCATCTCAGTTAGAGTCAGGGTGATAAATCACAATGGGTTGTGCTAGTATAGGAAAATTATCAAGAGCAGACTTACTATCGGTCTTAAAATGGTCTTAAAAAGTCGCAAATTCGACTCCGTGAAACTAGTGTTTTGGCACTTTTAGAACACCTTCTGACCAATCAATTGGAGAATTCGTTCGTATAAACCCACACGGTTTAATTAGGTGTATGCCGGTTATTTTAGTTGGATGATGTTAGGCAAATGTTCCTGATATGGTGTAATACCAGGTCAGAGTGTCAATGAGCTAATGTCTGCTGATATGATGTACTGATTTGATATCCTGATTATATCAAGGCCGAAACTCAGTGACCCAGTGTCCTGATTAGGCAGCGTATGACGTAAACGTGTTCTTGCCTGTGCTTTGTATATGATTTCTAGGGTTTTTGCAGTAGTGCCCTGTCTGGAGACTCTATTATTTCTTTATTCTTTTATTGACAAAATTTTGACAATAACGGCTTTATTTATATCAATGTTGTTATTTTTGGACAACAGTAAATCTGTACTGCTATACAAGCTGTGCATTGACTACTCTAAAATATCTCCAAGTTACATTTCTATAGTATTGACCCTTGAGAAGGTTTTCTGGGCTTCCCATTAAAACAATCAGGATACTGTGTTTTGGTTTTTGATACCAAGTCCTGCACCAGTACGCCTTTTTCAAGAACTGGTCTCATGTCAGTCTTGAATTATGTTGCATTGTTCTGAAGCATTTAAATTTTTCCTTTTTTAGTATTAAATCATGAAGTATTCAGCTTCCTTTAATTTATCATTGGTATATTGCATGGTTTTTATGTGTAGAAAAAAAAAAATCACTTCGTCATGTATACATATTTGCCAGATTTAAATAAATGTTCCCATTCTTATTGGGCTACATGTATTACAGTATCCAATAGCTGAGGCTTGGTAACAAAACGTTGACAAATTAAACAATTCTGTAAAAATGGCATAAACATGCACAAGAAGCTTCCGAGTCTCTCACCTTATTGAAATATCTCATAAACTCTATGGTGCATATCAGTGCATTTCACACCGAAATTGATTTCCATAATATTAAATCTATAGAGTGACTGTTTCCCATTTAATTCTCCACCTCAGGTTGAAATGATTAATAATACACTGCATTTTAATGAAGTTAGCGGATGTATTATAGTTCAGCCTGCTCCTTGAATGCGATTCAACTTTGCTAACTTAATTTAGAACAGTAAAATCAATTCCAAAGGGTACTAGAGAATGTTTTGCGCATTGTGAGGCGTTTAAAAGGATGGATGATGACGTTGTGTATCGAAGTGATGGCATGCACGTTTACTTCTAGTGTACCTGTGTATTTGCCTAGTGTAAGTTAAGTCTAATGAACATTGAAATTTGGACAAATTTGAGGATCAATGTTTAAAAGCTAAGGCGACTACATAGCGCACTCTGTTAAAATATCAATAGGAGGCACTACAGAGTCTTTCTACTATATGATATTGTGTGTAAGTGATTATAGAGTGGTGGTACAAGTGTGCAGAGAAACTGAACACTTTTCTTGTGTAAGCACTGAGATCCATACACTTCTTTTTGCCAGCATCTATAATATGATCAACAAGAAAATCCACCCTCTCTGATTCTGCATACGGTCACTTTTGTGAAAACGTTGAAGCAAATATTGTGGAATACATTACACCTGGTTATATTTTCTGGATTGCTACTACTATACCATGGTACTGTAAATATTTTAGGTTTAGATCGAGATCATTTTTCACTTCAGGACCTCAAGGCTGTCGGGTTGTCATCTCAAAACTGGAACAAAAATAGGTCAGGGTTTGTCTTCTGTTGCTGCTGTTATGGCGAAATCCTCCAATCACGCTGCAAGTCAGAGCGAGATGGTTGCTGGGGAACCGTGAGTCCTGGCATGTGGTTTCAACTATTGACTTACCATTTAGCCAGAGGTCACAGAACATAGTGTCCACCGGGGCCGATTCTCTGTAGGCTGTCTCAATTTTTCACTTTCTTTCTAGTCCGTGTGATTCATATCTAGCCAGGACGTTAATGAGCTTTGAAGAGATTTTCTCAGTTATTTTAGAGGACAACATGGTTCCTCTTGTGTCAACCGAGACCTATTGATGCAGTTCAAGCTTTTATTGAGTTTGCAAAAAGCCTGGTCTTTCCCACGATTTCTTAATTAGCAGAGTTAAGAGTAAATGGTTGAGTTCAAGGGCCCAACAGAGGGCAGTAGTTTGCTAAAATGCTAAAAAAAAAAAAAAAGTGTTATAATGCTTAGCTATTTGATTTTATATCCCAAATCTTAATTCTAAAGTTTTCAGAGCAGATTGATTGATTATCGATACTTAAAATGGTGTGCTAGATGTTTAATATATAGACTTCGATGCTCTCCTATAGCAGTTGGGAAAATCCACCAAAATTTTCCGTTATTTTGGCTTCCAAATTGTTTACAAGGAACTGGGTTTTAAATGCCTCAACATGCTAGGCTTCATTGTTCCCAGTTGCTAGCGTTCTTTGAAATCTAGCTAATGGGTGGAAATTGGCCCCTGTTGGGCAAGCAAATGAATATATGTTCCCCCTCAGACAAAACAGAGTACTAGCTGATGTGTTTGTTGCTAGTGCAGGCAGTATATTACCTCACATTTAAACACATCGCGAAAAAACCACGCATATTTTACCACAGGAAGACATACGATTTTATATGCTAACATTTATACTTTTGTATTTTCAAGAGGCTACAAACAAAAGATTGGGATCTTTAATGAATATATAATTTTTTTTCCCCGTCGTTTGATTCCAGAGTGTAGCCGTTTACTAACACAATCAGCTTTACCTCACGTATATTGGCTCTTGTTTCCATAAAACAGCCCAGGCAGAGACGTTCTCCTCATCTGAGCGTGGATTTATGACAGTACATCTGCTGCTTCCAGTGCGTAATTGGCCCCCTGATCGCTGCAGAGAATCATGGCTACCAGCTACCAGATGTTCCTCACATCTCATTATGCACAATGGCTTGCTCATTTTTTTTTTTAAATATCAGAGTCAAAGATAGGAATTCCTTATGGCAGAGATTTATAAAGTGGGATTCTGAGCGTCTCTCTCTCTCTTTCACAACAGTCCTGTCGTGTTGGTCTTGGTGTGATGGCTTGTTCACAACCTTTCGATCACTTTTATTGATAGAGTGCTCAGCTTTCACGGCTAATGCATTTTCAAGCCTCTGCCAGGAACCGAGCTCTCGTTAGCTGCTCCAAACAGACGGGGGAGAAAATTGTCATATTTTCCTCCGCTTTCATTCCCCAGGCCTGAGAAACGAGCACTGGAGTTTGTGCCAGCAGTCTCACGCTGACAAACCGGTTGATTTTGTTCTGAGCCAGTGCTGATTTAAAAATTTCAGGATAATCACAGTAATTTTGTTTTGTCTCCCTGTGCGCAATTCCTTTTTTTTTTTTTGTACATGGTTTAGTAAAAACCCATTCCGTTGATTTATAATTTTCATAACAGCAGCTCTGATAAGATTTCTGGCTGCTAATCAAGCGACTTTTAATCCTAAGTACCTATATACAGTGTCTTTAAATATGGTTATATCCTTTTTTTTTTTTTTTTTATTATATATAATTGATTTCTGAAGTTTTAATTCAATAATTAAAAAATATAATCAGTTATTGTTTAAATTTTGTGCAAAGTTAATTATGATTGTAATTAAATTGTAATTATTTTAATTGTACATCATTTATAAATCATTAGCTTTTTTTTTTTTTTTTTTTACATTAATGTGTAATTGACAATATTTTATATATTGTATTTAAATATTTATAGGTGGTATTTGTATTTGCATATTTGCACATATTTGCATCGGTAAAAAACTATTTATTTACATATTATTAGAATAATTATACTTTCATTATTCTGCTACGTGAATTTGACGCATCGCAACGTTACGGAGACCGAGGCGTGTCCTGAGAGTCACACAGAATACAGATTAACATGGCAGAGGTAGAGCTGCATCTTCCCTGAGACAGAACAGGAAAATAACATCTAGGGTTAGTCTTTTTTCCTTTTTTTATTTCCATATATATATATATATATATATATATATATATATATATATATATATATATATATATATATATATATATATATATATATATATATATATATATTAGTACTTGTTTTTCCTTTATATTTGCATTATTTTTATAAATGTATTTGATTTATTTATTTTGATTCGCCGTTCTCCCAAACCAAAAGCATCATAAGTTACAAGTTGAGATGACATGAGGTGATATTTTTAATAAGAGATTTGGAACTTCGACCCCTGACCATCGATTTACACTAAGTCCTGTTTATAGAGTGAAATACAAGCCGAGGCTCGCGTTCGAAACTGAATCGATGGTTTGATTAATGCTTTAGTTGATAATTAAGCTGTAATTAGTTTTGGTGCGAGAGCCAGATTCTGTCATCGATCTTCAAGACTGAATCGGAACGCGAACACATTTGTTTGTTAAAACCAGCGTTTTCAGACTCAGAAAAAGTTCTGTTGTAGTCACATCAATTAGTTAATAAGCACATATATGAATCCTGCTTAAAAAGTTGAAACCGGCTTCAGTCAAATTCCCTAAATTGTATTCCATACATTGCCCATATTTTTAATAAAATGTTCTTGTTCGAGAATTGCTGTTCTTCCTTCCTTCAGAGTTTCTTCGTAACGAAGCGGAAACTATGATTTCCAAAAATGCAGCACAAGTGATAAATTATTAATTTTCTCATTCATATTTAGTTTTATTGCACCATTAGTCAGATACTGTCAGGTGTAGTGTTTTACCAGCCAAATAGTTCAACAATACACACCCGTGGAACGCTCTAGAAAATTCTTTTATATTTGTCTAAATGACCTTTGGCCTTGTTGTTTGTTAAATGAAATGCAAAAAAAAACTTTGCTACTGGGAAACAATGTAAGAATGTCAGGATGGTGTGTAGGAATTCCTCCTCAACCTCAGATACACCACTCCGGATCATAACTCAACTCGTTTATTAGGTCTCAATGCAGGATTGTTTCTTTTTTATTATTACAATTTATTCCAGCTCATGCAGTTATTGGTACAAATAATGTAATATTATTATATGTACCGTAACCAGGCAGATACTAAGGATGCTGTAAATGCGTCATTCAGCATCGTGTTCTCATGCTTGCAGAATTCCTCGTATTTCGTGCTGGAAAATTGCCTCAAATATTTAAAAAGAAATGTCCCAAAAATGCGCCTAAAATATTTAATTTCAAGCTTTATTTATTTATTTATTTATTTATTTATTTATTTATTTATTTATATTTGTCCACAGTCTACGAGTTTTATCCAGTGTATTTCTTATAAATCTGGCGAACCGAAAGTTTATTTAAACCCCCTTTTTTTTTTTGCTGTAAATGTGTTGGATTTCTTGTATTCACGAAGACATTAAAACCTAGACATTTTACTAACACTGGTCAATATTGTTGCTGTTGTTGCGACTTTGTGTTCCATTAATCGATCAGTGCAAATGATTTTCCTTTTGCTTCCTTTTCTGAAAAAAGTACAGAGAAACTTTGGCTGTGTTTCAAACCTCGCTGTTAAGAAGTCTCCCTCCCCCACCCCCTTTTTTTGGTCTACAGTGCCGGTCCGAAAGGAGATAACATCTACGAGTGGAGGTCCACCATCTTGGGACCACCAGGCTCTGTGTACGAAGGAGGTGTCTTTTTTCTCGACATCGCCTTCACGCCTGATTATCCGTTCAAACCACCCAAGGTAAGGGACACCGGTTTCTTTGGGTTTCTTTTTTCTTTTTTTAGCTTACAGGTTCCGACATACTGATACAATTCATAGTGGATTGTGCAAGCAGGGGAAGCGTAGAGGAGAGGAACCGAAGCTCTGGCATGATGATAGAATGGAAATTGCATTCATTGCCTATCAGTCATCATCTACTAAATGAGTCATGTTCGAGACAAATTTCTGAATGATTCAATCAACAAACACTTTTTTTTTGCCCAGAGTCCAAAAAAAGCTAAATTTTTATAACTGTTACCTTTCAGTACTTAACCTTTTCCACCATTGTGCCCATGCCTATGTGTAGTCCATTTAAAGCCCCTGTATATACACTATATTGACACTATAGTTTTTCCAGCCATATGTGGTTCAATTGTATAGGATTTCTTTAGATTCGGTAGAATTTGATTTACTCTTCACATGGACTAGGAGACCCAATGCCCTGTGCACAAAGCAAACTCCGTGAAGATCTGCTTTAAATGGGTTGGAGTGAACGATCTCCTGCTATCGAGCTCTGAACTCAACTTTACTCCATCAGTACATGACTTTACCTTGTGGCTGAATGAGCACAAATCTCCACAAGCACACTCCACAATCTAGTCGAACATCTTCCAGAAGAGTGGATGTAATTAAGAGCAAATGGCAACCAATCGTGGAATGCGATGTTCAAAAAAACACATTCCAATATGTATTTTTCCAGTAGTTTCTTCTTGCTTGGTCCACATTCGACCCCGTGAACCCCCATTTGACGAGTGTGCCTCGAACGCATTCAGCATGAAAAGGTCCTGCCTCAGTCACCAAGCGTTCGCCTTTAAACTCCAGAAAACATCATCTGGAAAATCTGAAGCATCATGTTTTAGAGCTGTTGATGGAAATTATTTTTTTCCACAAAAAGCCTACAGGTGGTTCTTAAACCTTGGACCTCCATCTGCAGCTTTTTTTTTTTTTTTTTTTTTTATCCCCCTTGGACCAATTTTTTAAGCGAGTCACAGGACCTGAAGTAGAGCATCAGGATGAATCATGCAGATCCGGAGGCTCTGGAGAGCAGTATCGCACGTAGTGCTCGATTTCACACATCGCAAATGTTATGCCAAATCAACCTGCATTGCTTTTGACACTGTGTTCCTGTAAGCACTTGATTTTCTGTGGAGAAGTAACCTTTCACCTTCATTACCAAGCATGCGAATTGATATCATAAATTTCCCAGACGCATCCAATGAGTCGCAATAAAACACGTTATGCGGCACGTCGGCGCATTTCTGGAGCTCGTGTAGAGGTTTAGCGTGTCGATGGAGAACCGTGTCCTGCCCTTTCCCTCATAAATCTGTTGATTTTAACAAAACAAAACGTTCACACTGAAGCTCTTCACAGGGTTACTGTTTATTTAAAACGATCCCATAATTAGCATGCAGTCGGCTAATTTGTTCATGCTTGTCTGTATTAAAGGCTAATTAAATCTCTCCGTCTTTCCAAGGTAACATTTCGTACACGCATCTATCACTGCAACATTAACAGTCAGGGCGTGATCTGCTTGGACATCCTGAAGGACAACTGGAGTCCTGCACTCACCATCTCCAAAGTGCTGCTGTCCATCTGCTCGCTGCTCACCGACTGCAACCCAGGTACGAAGCCTTGACCTCACCATCTTCTGATTTAATAAAAATATTTTTTTTATTATTTATAAATGTCATTATTTTCTACAAGTGTCCCTGACGATATATATATATTATATTATAAAACCTGGAAAAAAAAGTATTTTATTAGAACAGGATAAACCTTTAATGAATCTCCCGAGCATTGTTAAATATTTAAATCCCTTTCGTGTGGAGGTGCAGTCAGCATTCACATTCATCCCAAAGGTGTTTACTAGGTTTAGAGCTCTATAGCAGGAGATCTTCCACTCAAAACAATGTAATTCATATCTTCATGGAGCTGGCTTTGTGCACAGGGTCATTGTCACGCTGGAACCGGTTTGGGTCTCCTAGTTTAAGTGAAGGGAAAATGTCTTGCTACTGCACCCAAAAACATTCTATACAATTGTGGACCTTTTTTGGTAACAATTTGGGGAAGAACCACATATGGCCGGGGAAAGTTTAGGTGTCTTTTATAGTGTATAATAATAATAATAATAAATGCAAATAATAATTTTTATTATTTGAACGTGTTTGTCTACACAGCTGACCCTCTCGTCGGGAGCATCGCCACGCAATACCTGACCAACAGAACCGAACACGACAGAATAGCCAAACAGTGGACGAAGAGATACGCCACATAAACAGAAGACCTCCCTTGGAGCCTCCCGCGATAAATCATCCCTCCTTCCGACCTCCCCACCAAAACAACCCCCCCCCCACCCCCCCATCCACCGTACCTGTCTACCTCTGTCCCCGTCCTCTCAGAGCACACTCACCGTATATAATCTCCGCTTTCCCGACCGCCCCGGCCGCTTTCGGTGAACAGAACTGTCCTTTTGTTCCTCATTGACTTGAAAGCTTCTTTTTTTTTTTTTTTATACAAAGATTAGAGTGGGATTTTATTTTCCAATTATTTGAATGTGTGAAATATCCTAGGAGGAAAATATTGTTGTTGTTGCTGTTGTTGGTATTATTATTATTATTATTATTATTAATTTTGCTCAACCTCATTTATGTAAGTGGCACCAGGAACAAAATACAAACTCGAGGAACCCACCCAGAAGACCACGCTTTTGTTTTCCACTTATGGTTATGCGCATGTTAACGGGAGGCCGATTTGCAGCCACGTCAACACGAAGCTCCGCTCTGTTTGTAACGTATTTTTTAAACGCTCCGTCGATAAGCAGCCACTCGGGAAAGTCTGGTTGGTGGATAGATGAGAATTCACAGGTTTGTATATAGTGTGTAACACAGTGAGGTTTGTTGTGCACTTGCTTTCTGGACAAACATCCAATAAAACACTGTGGCTGATATGTGCATGTGTTGTGTTTGTGTGTGTCTACATTTTTCTTTTTTTCTACTTTCATGCTTTAAGAAAATTCAGAATGCAATGATTTGCACATTTCATAAAACCCATATTTTATTTACAGTGAAACAAAGAAAACGTGTTTAAACGGAGATCATTTACAATTTTAGGGGAAAAAAATAAGGAATTTTTTTAATTCCATGGTCACAGCACGTCTCTCAGTTGGGTCAGAGCCATGTCTACTACTTGGAACTGAGGAGACCAGTTGCTGTAGTTTTGTATGTATTTACATCACTGGTTTCCAACATGATGCCTGCATTTCCCTTTATTTATATTTACAAAGTGTGTACATAAAATGATGAAAGTAACTCTATTATCATGTAATGCAATGTTAAACCATTAAATATTAAATACATTTATATAAATATTCTACTTCAGTTCTCCAATTTGAAAAATTTAGTTTTTATTTTGTCTTTGAGAGGCCAATCATCACACTTTTACCATATTTGCTGGTAAAAGTGTTAACGTTCCCTTTAAACCTATGACTATCCTTTAAAACTAAATAAACCCTACCTTATGTCTAATTATCATAAAACTGTGCTTAAGCAATGCCTAAAGTGTATTATATACTTTTCAAACACATCAAGGTCTAAAAGTACTTCAATAAATAAGACTTTAATATTTGTAAATTGGCAAACATTACCTGTTTTATCATCGTAGGTCACTACTTTATCTATTTAGCAATTGGCACAAAAGTTAAATGAATCTCACTCATGCTGTGTTGAAACAATGTGCTCGAAAGGTCACCTCAGTCGCCTGTGACGTCCTGTTTAGTAACAGTGTAGTAAATATTCTGATAATACTATCACACTGGGAACTGTCATCATAAATCAAGAACACTCTGTCTGAACATTGCTTTATCATTAACTTATAAGTTGGCAAGTATGAAATTCTTTTCTTAGCATGTAGTTGGAGGTCAGAGCGCAGGATCAGCCACAACATGGTACTCCGGGAGCAGAGAGGGTTAAGGGTCTTGCTTACAGACCCGACAGTGGCAACTCGGCGGTGCTGCGGCTTGAACCTCCCCTTGACCTCCTGACCAGTAACCCAGAGCTTTTACCACTGAGCCACCACTGCCCCAAGATACCCTACACTCTTAAAAATAAGGGTTCTTCAAGTGTAGCTCATCTATGCATTGTATGTCAGAGTTTATAGATCATGTAGCTAAATAACTAAATCCAAGAATTCTGCATTTCTTTTTTTTTTTTTTTTTTTTTCTTTGCATTTTCCTGTGACCCACAATGCAGTGTTCATTACACGGTGCTATAAACAGCGATGCGGCAGCACTTAAGTTCTTTAGCCTTTCCAGCAACCAGCTGCCACTGTTGCGCACTTGAGCAAGGCCCTTAACCCCCTGTGCTCTGACCCCAGCTTCCTAACATCACGTGACTAGTACAAAATAAAGCACCTTTCTTTCTTCTCAACTGCACATATTTCAAATAGATCAGATTTCAAAGTGTAAGCTTTTGTGTTTGCGCTGCAATCAAACATCTTGTAGATCGTTATATAGGCCAGTAATGCTAGAACTCTCATTATTCCATTTGTTCAGGTTTGTTGACATTATGGCCTTAGGAACTGCACAGTAAGTAGCGATATACAACAGTGCCATTTGTACTATTTAGCCATAACTAATCCAAAAATACTTTGTAGGCTTTTTACTAAATATATTCCAATGCTAGGTCACTAGGTCAAGGGCTAAACATACCATCTGCTAGGGGGAGGTGAGCACAGGAAGTAAGAGATGAAGAGGTGGGTCTTTAGCTGTAAAGCGGTGTGTGATGAGAGGTGGGAGATCTGTTTTTAGCTTTGCAGGTGAGCATCAGGGGTTTGAATCTGCAGTTAGAGGAAGGTGGGGAGGGAAAACATGGGGAGATGGAAAACAAGTCCGCAGCTGCATAATGGATCAGTTGCAAATATTGGACAGGGTGCCAGGAACGAGTTGCAGTAGTTCAATGTTAAAATGACAAGGACCTCATCAACCATCTGAGTGACTGAAATAGTGCCAGACGTTCTGGATGATGTTCAACAGAAATCAGAACAAATATGAGGTGTATACATTGCTAAGTATCACATAAACACCAGCAATACTTATAGTTTTATGGGTTTTTTTTCCTAAAGGAAGCTTCCCAAATCGTATACTTATGCACACCTCTGCTAAGTTTTGTAGTATACCTATCAATGTGTGTGGAAAATGGAACACACACATGAAAAATACTGACAAGATTTCTGACAAGAGTGGAGGGACTACTAGATGAGAACAATTATTATTTTTATTTTTTTTTGATTGTGTGAGCAAAATTTGCTTTCAATGCTCACTGAGGTCATGTTGGCCACAGAAGTTTACAGTGTGTATAGAAACAACTTATGTTTCTGTTTAGTCAAGTCAAGAAGCTTTAATTGTCATTCCAACCATATATTGTTAAAATGAGAAAACATTCCTCCAGAAATATGGTGCTACATTTAACAACATAACGACGAGTAAGTGTCCTCGCCACATAAAGTGCAACCTGGTGTAAACAATGCAAGACAGACAGTGCTAAGACAACAGAAGACACAAAATAAAGCACAGAGTCAGGGAAGGTACAGTGTTCCTGAAGCAGGGAGGGTTAAGAGCCTTGCATAAGGATTCAATGGTGGCAATGCTTTAGCTTAACACCCCCCTGACCTTCTGATCAGTAAATTAGAGCCTCCACTGACACACTTCCATTTGATACTATCCTTCTTAAATATAAATATGCTTGATTCTATTAGAATCGCTGACTTACCTTTTTATTACACATTTTTATTATTTTTATTAAACTTTATATTTAGCAGAGCTGAAGATGTTAAGGTTTCGTTGGGAGTGACGAAGATGGACAAGATTAGAAATTAGTTTATTAGAGGGACAGCGCATGTTGGACATTTTGGTGACAAGGTGAGGGAGGCGAGATTGAGATGGTTTGGACATGTGCAGAGGAGGGACATGAGTTATATTGGTAGAAGAATGCTGAGGATGGAGCCACCAGGAAGGAGGAAAAGAGGAAGACCAAGGAGGAGGTTCATGGATGTGGTGAGGGTAGTTGGTGTGAAAGAGGCAGATGTAGAGGACAGGGTGGTATGGAGACGGATGATCCGCTGTGGCGACCCCTAATGGGAGCAGCCGAAAGACAAAGAAGAAGAAGGATGTGTAATAAATTATCATCAATAGTCTCTTTCCTTAATTTCATAGTATTTCCCTAGGCGTGTCTGTTAACATTAAAGTTTCTGTCCAATCAGATTTCAGCTGTCACATCACGTGTTGCCAGCATCAAAATAATCTGACCTAAAGGCCTCCATAGTCAGCACTGCTGGCACTTATAGTTTAAATTATATGCTGGTTAAAGATGTCGCTTTAACCAATCAGATTGCGAGTTTGCAACCCTGAGGGAGGCCATCTAGCAGGTGTCCAATAACATTAGCATTTTCACGTACTTTAATTGGATGGTCAGAGAGCACACGGGTCAAAAGCATGCAAATCGCATCTGTTGCAAACTGCACAAGCTGAAATATAATCGTGTAGATTCAATAGCTGTTTTTTTCTTCATTCTACAATGACTGACAGAGAAGAGGAATTAGATTTTGGTTGCCGATTCATTTCCAAGGACATTTTCTAGAGAAGTTCGAAATCGTGAGGAAAGAAACCCCATGAAAAAACGTAAATGCACGGAAGAAGATGCACAGAAAACCCGGTGGTCGCTTTATAAGGTTAATATCGAAATTTTCTGCTAGAGATGATGTATAAGAACATTTTGAGAGGAATAATTGATATAAGAAACCCCTGACTCCTAACTTGCCGCAACACCCGTGACCTTATTTGTGTCCTTTTCTCTTTTAAAAGTAGTTGAAAAGAAGGTTTTGGGCTCATGATCATATTATGAGAATCATTGTTTTTTGTAACATTAGATTCTTTTTTACATAAGTAGATTGAGCAAAGAGTCTTGTGACAAAAATTATAATAGGAACGTACTTTGGATACTTAATTACATATGAAGGCAAATACTTTTGTACTTTTACTCAACTTCTACCTAGTGTATCTCTACGTTTATTTAAGTACTCGGTTTGTGTTTTGTGTCCATCACTGGTTAATATATAAAAAGAAATCTGTACACCGCCATTGAAACTCTCCTGAGGGAGCGCGCGCCCTCGCGCTTGCAGTGACGCTAGATTGCGCCTCCTGTAGCCCCGCCCCCTCCTGCTCTGTGGAAACTGTGTCACTGGGTTAAAGTGAGTGTAGCGCGCGCGGTCAGGGGGAGGGGGGTAGGGAGCGGTATGAGGGGGGGGGGCGGAGAAATGGCCCATAGCAACAAACCTCAGAACATTCAGTTCTCCTGAGCAGCAGCAGCAGCGGCACATCCAGACCTTGCAGGAGTACAGCTTCTACACACGAACAGCAACAGCGCTCCTCACACGAGCGGCTGGACTGTGTTTTTGTTTTATTATTAGTAGTGTACATATATATTTATTTATTTCGCTAGTCAGGAGCTTCCTGAGGAGATTCCCCGGATATCTCTGGCGTGACATGACCTGTCTCAGTCCAATCGTGCGATTCTGAGGACTTTCTTTTTTCTTCTTCTTCTCCTTCGGATTCGAGGTTAGGTGCCAAAACCATTCATTCAAGAAAAGCGTTATCAAAACGGAGAAGAGGAAAATGGGATCAAGAAAACCAGGTAAAAAAAATCATTCCATTCCAAATAGGCATGAAATAAAGTGTTTTTATTAATAAAGCGAGATGTTTTCTTTTTAACGCGTTTGATTCGTGACATTTTTACACGTTTTGGTGTGCGTGTGAGGGGTGTGTATGGAGACACACAGGCACACACAGAGAGCGTGTTTATGTGCTTGTACTCTTCTCACTCCGGCTCACATGGCTTTCTCCGCCTGCCCATGTGCCCGTGTGTACGCCAGTCGGCCTTCCCTTGCCGCTGATTGGTCGAGTGCTCCGGTGACGTAGCTCATTGCATAATTCGGAGCGGAGCGTCTCCGCAGCAGCATGTGAGCTTGGTGCCGTGACCTAGATTTTTTTTTCTTTTTTTTTTTCTTTTCCTGGGCCCGGGTGCATATCACTCTCAGTTCCCTACCTAGGCGCACTCCCTCGGCTAAAATGGAAACAGCGCGATAAGGCGATCCGACAGTTCAGACAATGGCGCTCAGGGACTGAAGTAGCCAGGGGGCTGCGTAAGATGTTTAAGGGCATTCGGATGGCGTTTGGGACGTAGCCCAGGCCAGTACGCTCCAGACACGTGTGGGTGGGTGGTTGTGGGAATCCTCTGTCACGCAGGATTAGGTAACCTGTTCTTGTCTATTGGAGAGAGAGAGAGAGAGAGTGTGTGTGTGTGTGTGTGTGTGTGTGTGTGTGTGTGTGTGTGTGTGTGTGTGTGTGTGTGTGTGAATGCTAATGTAATTTAATAGGATCCACTTTGATAGATAGATAGATAGATAGATAGATAGATAGATAGATAGATAGATAGATAGATAGACATTGAGGTGATAGACAGATAGACAGACAGACATTGAGGTGATAGATAGATAGATAGATAGATAGATAGATAGATAGATAGATAGATAGATAGATAGATAGATAGATAGACATTGAGGTGATAGATAGATGGATAGATAGATAGATAGATAGATAGATAGATAGATAGATAGATAGATAGATAGATAGATAGATAGATAGACATTGAGGTGATAGATAGATAGATAGATAGATAGATAGATAGATAGATAGATAGATAGATAGATAGATAGATAGATTGGTGTTACATGTCCTACATATCTTCTAGGTTAGTTGTACATCTAGTAATTTTTTACACATTGATATAATTGAACTTTGACTCGTAGAGAAAAAGACAATCGTGGCTGCTATGGATTTAAGACGTGTCATCAGTTAAAATTTTCCAATACATTCCAAAATATTTTAATGTTCCTAAGATGATGTAATTTGACTCAATCTGCACCTCAGTAGTAATGTTTTTTTTTTCTTTTTCTTTTTTTTTCTTTAAAGCTTCGTTTCACATCTAAAGCACATTATTCACCAAGTACTATGAATTATTCAGTAACTGCGGCGCAACGCATGCGAAAGCCGTGTAATTTAGGGAGTGAGGAACATACATGTGGCGGTAGTCAGAGGGGTTTAGTGCTGACCTTTGTATGGATTTGCTGTTATTTACGCTCAGGCTGTAACCTTTTCATTCCTTAATTGGGACGTGGAAGAATGAGAAACGGGCCAAAGAGCCACGGTTGCACCTTTGACCCCCAGATATCAATTTTAACCTAGTGGGATAAAACCAACCAATGCAGCAATCTGCTCACCTGCTGACTTGTATGAACTTCAGATAGGAAATGGAATATTGCACAGCTAGCTATGTCATTGGTATTAATGTTCGCTTCTGTACAGCGTTCTTGTGTCGGCTTGTACTCTGACTGTGTATGAAAAAAATAATAATAATGTACGGACAGGCATAACATTATGACCACCATTGTGTTGGTCCTCCTTTTGCTGCCAAAACAGTTCTGACCCCTCGAGCTTTAACAACATGAACCTCTTCAGTAATTTGAGCTAAAGGAGCTCGTCTGTCAGACCACACAAGCCAGCCTTTGCCCCCTCACATGCTTTAATGAGCCTCAGCCCTGTCGCTGGTTCACCAGTGTACCCTCCTTAGATAGATACACAAGCGCTGCAGTTTCGAGATGCTCTGACCTAGACGTCACAATTTGTCAAACTCGCTCAAATCCTTACTGTTCACTTGCTGCCCAGTATATCCCACCCACTAATGGTAAAGAGTTAGTGTTATTCACTTCACCAGTTATAATGTGTTATATTGTGATCATGTTATGCCTGATTGGTTTTACTTGTGTCTCTGTGAAACGTGCCATTGGTCCTGGCAATTTTATTACTACAAGTCTCCTACTTTTCTTCTTTTTACAGCGGGTGTGATAGCGTACATCTGCTCCTCCGGCTCAGCCCTCAGCCCTAAATCCTGCTTGAGTGACAGCTCCAGTGTCCACTCACAGCCCTCAACCCTGCCTCCTTCAACAACTCAGAACCTGAAGATGGAAATGCCCAGCACCAGGCCTCTCGGGGTCCCCAAACCCGCCAGCTCTCGCATGCCTGCATCGGAGAAGAACTCAACCAAGAGCAGCATAACGAGTAAGTCATGTTTTTTTTGTTTTTTTTAAGTGACTTGTTATTGTCAGTTTTTCTCCACCAACACACACAAAGACCACACCTCTTTCAGTATGACTGACAGGCACAAAGGCACCTTCCAGAGTGACTGTCAAAAGGTCATACCTCTAATCCTATGACTGTTCAACTGTCTTTATACTGCCCTCGTTTTTCCTTATACGCACAGTTCAGTGTCAAAGTTCACACTAGGAGTTTTTGACTAACAAAATATCGCTATTTTTAGTGGAATTTATTAAAAACGATAATTAGAGGATATTTTGCTGAGTGTGTTAATGTGCCGAACAACTGACTCCCAAAATTTGTTTATATTCTTTATATTCTGTGTGGCGGTCAGTTCACAGTAGTGATGGAGATTAAACTTTTCCAATAAGTTCAAATTGATTTTGTACCTATTGTGCGCAAAGTTTACCTTTTTTTCATATTTTAAGTCAAATTCTTCTATTTAATTAGTCAATTAGTGTAATAAGACACTTTGGCTGTTACCAAACAAACATTTTTGAATTGTATAATATATTTTATTACCTGATTTTGAGAAAAAATATCGTTTAAATATCGTTATTACGACTTTATCGTAAACGCTATATATCTCATGCCACCTATTTGTGTTTCCCGCGTGCAGAGCTGAACGGAATGGTGCTGCTGTGTAAAGTTTGCGGCGACGTGGCTTCGGGATTCCATTACGGCGTTCACGCCTGCGAAGGCTGCAAGGTAAGAACGCACCGTAACCGATGCAGTGTCTCTGAATGTTTAGCGAACCGTTCGATTAATGCGCCTGCCGGACTTTTTCAGGGCTTTTTTCGGAGGAGCATTCAGCAGAATATCCAGTACAAGAAGTGCATGAAGTCCGAAAACTGCACCATCATGCGCATCAACCGAAACCGCTGCCAGCAGTGCCGATTCAAGAAGTGCCTAGCAGTCGGGATGTCACGGGACGGTGAGCACTTTTTTTTTTTCAAATGCACATGACGGGACGGAAAAAACACTCGGGGAACTAATGCGTGATACGTAGAGCTGACGTTTAAATAAAATATGTACCTGAATAAATAGTGAATAAACATGGGCAGGAAAGTTCTATTGAAATTATGCAAATGAGCTACGTATTTGAAAAATCACGCTGATAATAATTTCCTGATCGGGTCACATTAGATTTATATAATGATGTTAGTTATTACATAACTGCGCATACCTTCCCTGTAATGTCACTCCCTCACCTAATCATTAGCGCTCTTCCGCTGTTACATAACAAGTGAAAACCACACCGATAAATTCCAATTCTCTTCCGGCAGCCGTGCGATTCGGACGCATCCCGAAGCGCGAGAAGCAGCGCATGCTCCTGGAAATGCAGAACGCCATGAACAGCGTGATGAGCGGCGCGCAGCTGCACCAGGTGCTCCGGGACTCAAGCTCCTGCTCTCCGTCGTCGTCGTCGTCCTCTCCTTCGCCACCGTCCTCGCCGCAGTGCTCTCAGGACTCCGAGTCAGTAGTGCCCATGGACACTATGAGCTTGGGGTCTTCGGACAGCGGCGAGGAGGATTCAGCGCCTCAGCCGGACGGATTTCATCTAACGCAATCAGGTGTGTTGAATCACGGAGGTTTGATTAGCAGTGGTTATGTTTGACACATTTTGTATCAGGGGGGTCCCTGCCCCATGTCTCTTTCACCTGAGGGGTGCTTGATCTAAAAAAAAACATTAAGGACCCCTGCTATAAACTATAGTTTAATAAAATGCTAAATAAAGGTTGTCTAGGAATTTTTTCTGAAAAATTTGTTTTTCTCCATCAGGGGGCACTCTTTCACTGGGCCTCTCAGAACGACTGAGCAACGGCAACGTGACGAGCTCGCCTTGTGAAAGTCGGCAACAAATCACTATCAGGTACCACAGCAGCGCTCAGCCCGACAACGCCTCCTACTGCCACTACAGCAGACCCAATCTGAACGAGCTCACGGGAACATCAGCTAACCGAAGGCACCTGGTGAGCATCCATTGCCTTGCCTAAGAACACTAAAGCTTGACAGTGAAGCACGGTGGTGTTAGCATCACCCTGACCGTCTTTATAAAAACGATTTCCATGTCCTCCAGGTGTGCCCCATGTACACTTCCCCCATAGTGGACCCGTCCAAGTCAAGCCACGAGATATGGGAGGAGTTCTCCATGAGCTTCACGCCTGCCGTGCGAGAGGTGGTGGAGTTCGCCCGGCAGATTCCCGGCTTTCGCGAGCTCTCGCAGCATGACCAGGTCAGCCTGCTGAAGGCGGGAACGTTCGAGGTACAGAGCACACACCGAGCACCGTCCTTACGAACGCAGGTCACCGTGTGCCACGTCTTAACTGTAAATCTGCTCCTACGTTGCGTTTGCAGGTGCTGATGGTGCGCTTCTCCTCACTATTTGACGTCAAGCAGCGCACCGTGAGCTTTCTGAGCGGGCGGAGCTACAGCGTGGAGGCTCTGCGGTCCATGGGTGCCGGAGAACTGCTCTCGTCCATGTTCGACTTCAGCGAGAAGCTCATGGCGCTGCAGCTCAGCCCCGAGGAGATCAGCCTCTTCACTGCGCTCGTTCTCGTCTCTGCTGGTACGAAAATCCTTTACAAAGTCTGCATATTTGAGTCTGAAACGTGTAGGAAACCTTTAGCTCAAACACTAAAGAATCAGCTGCATGGTTTTTCTATTAAGTCTAACACCACACTCCTTGTTCGCAGATCGCACCGGGATCGAAGACGTGAGCTCAGTAGAAGCTCTGCAGGAGAACCTGATCAGAGCTTTGAGGAACCTGATCATGAGAAACCACTCAAACGAGGCTGCCATCTTCACCAAGCTGCTCCTGAAGCTCCCGGAGCTTCGTTCCCTCAACAACATGCACTCGGAGGAGCTTCTCTCCTTCAAGGTCCACCCTTAAAAGGAACCTGCTCTGCTCTCTCGGACCAGAACGGGCCGTGTGACCGGGCTGTACATTTCCTTCCTGAATGTATTTAACATAAAAGATTTATTATTACTATTATTATTACTATTACTATTACTGCTATGTCAAAAAAAGATCTAGGAACTATGGAAGTCCAGAGAAGTGATGTATTCTTTTTTTTCTTCTGTCCCATTATGTACTGATCTACCACACATATAATAAGATAAACGGGTTGCCAGATTGGGGTGATTTCAGTTTAAACCCTTTAAGACCCTGAAGAACATTAATGGTTACATCTGCATGCTATTAGAAGATGATGTTTTAAAGAAATCGACTCTGAAGGAGTGAAACACCGCCGCGTTGACGCTTTATTCTCCTAATGCCACGACTTTAAAAAAAAAAAAAAAAAAGGTGCCACTAAAACGCTATCGTAGCATTAAATGTACCTGAAAATGGATAATGTCGTCAGCTATTCATTCATTATCAAGAATGAAGAGTAAAAACAGGATATTTAGAAAAACAGTCAACATTCGGGTGGGATCATTTATACATTGTTATTAGATTGTGATTATTTTCCTATTAAATCTGTCTTTAAGTGTTTTATTCTTTATAACAAGGACAGAAAAAAAACAATCAGCATCTCAGCTCTGGACTTCTGTAAGAAAATGAATGCTGTATTATTTTTTTTTGTGTACGTATATAATATATACAGTATATAAAACCGTCTAAAGTGAATTGCACACACGTTGTGGACTTGACGATGTGGACGGCGCAGGTGAGACCGAGCCGGAGGTCACTGCTGTAATCTTCTCCCCGTGACGGCGACCAGGTCCTGCGCTTGCTTCTCTGCACTATTCTCTGCACACTTGATCAAAATGGAACTGTATCGAAGTTTTGGAAACGTGCAATCGGTGCTAATGCATGGCCGTGTTATTTGAGTAGTTTTAATGTGGTATCCTGTCCAAAATTAGTTTTTTTTTTTGACGTTTGATCTCCATCATCGTCATCGTTCACGTGTAAAACGTCTTTCGTATTTTATTCATGAATGTATAACGGTAACCAGTTAAACGCTTTCGAAAACAAGAACCCGCTGCTCTTGCAGAACAGAACCGAAGCACACGTACGTGTAAAACGCTTTGTACGCGAGTCTATGCATAACCCTGACGCCACAGCAGTATGGACCCGCTGGAGTCCATCTTCCATCACCGGAGGAACGGTTCCTACCGGCGTGAATGTGTATTAAGGACTATCGGACCTGATATGAAGCGTACACGGACGTTCACGTGCACGTTCTTTTACAGAAGAGATTAAGACCGAAATCGGACCGAGGCTCGACCCAAACCTCGTCCCCTCATCACTATGCACCTGCGAACTTTAACCATGATAAAGAAGCTCCATATCTTTAATGTAATGTAATGTTATATTCTTCATGTCCATATTGTGCTCTGTTGTGTAAGATATCTATCTATATATAGAATATGAATAAATATCTATTACTCTATAACAACTATAGAAAATGTCACACTTTCTTTCTTATTATTTATGAGTTCTAGAGGTGTGAAGGTGGATGAGTTTAAATATTCAATTCAATTCAATTCTTTTTTATTTGTATAGCGCTTTTAACAATGAACATTGTCTCAAAGCAGCTTTACACAGATAATGCGGTGATTAAAAATGAATATGTTCTTTATGAGTAAGTTTGTCCCTGATGAGCAAGCCGGTGGCGACTGGCGACTGTGGCAAGGAAAAACTCCCCGAGATGGCATAAGGAAGAAACCTTGAGAGGAACCAGACTCAAGAGGGAACCCATCCTCATCTGGGTTACACCGAATGTCCATTTGTGGTGGGTATACAATGTTGCGGGGTGCAGTGATGATGATCAAAAGCGAAGTGTATTTCTGAGTCAGTGTAGGAGACTGTTGACATCAACTACAGTCCAATCCAGGCAGGCCTGGATGAAGTGGGAAGATCCACGGGGGGGAGAGGGGCAGGAACAGTGGTCACTGGAGCCTCAGGAGCATGTTTAACTCGACCGAGAGAGAGAGAGAGAGAGAGAGAGAGAGAGAGAAGAGGGTGACAGGAAGAGAAGGATATGGATTATTAAGTGTACCTATTGTTGCATGAGAGTTAAAGTCACTGTGCAGTTTGGACTTCGGCAAGACTCGCTATGGCAGCATAACTAAAAGGGAGAACCAGAAGGCAACACAGACATGAGGGATCTCTGGGATAAGAGACGGCCCACCACACCACCATCAACAAACCTGACTGAACACGTGAATGTGAGGGGACGACAGCATACAAATATCCCAGTTTACCAAACACTCTATATCAATGTTCCCTCCAGATCTGAGCCTTTACCTGAGAAAAAATATACTGATTAAAGGCTTGACTGAATAAATATGTTTTCAACCTCGACTTGAACACTGAGACTGTGTCTGAGTCCCGAACACTGGTTGGAAGGCTGTTCCATAACTGCGGGGCTTTATAAGAGAAAGATCTGCCCCCTGCTGTAATCTTCATTATTGGAGGAACCAACAGATAGCCAGCACCTTTTGATCTAAGTAGGCGTGGAGGATCATACTGGTACAGAAGTTCACTCAGATACAGTGGTGCGAGACCATTAAGTGCTTTATATGTCAGTGGTAGAATTTTATAATCAATGCGAGATTTGATTGGAAGCCAGTGTAGACTGATTAATACAGGGGTGATGTGGTCATATTTCCTAGATCTAGTAACGACTCTTGCTGCTGCATTCTGAACTAACTGAAGCTTATTTATGCACCTACTCGCACACCCAGACAGTAAAGCGTTACAGTAGTCTAATCTAGAAGTAACAAAAGCATGAACTAGTTTTTCTGCAAACTGTAGCGACATCATATTTCTAATTTTAGCAATATTTCTAAGGTGAAAGAAGGCAATCCTGATAATATTATTCACGTGAGCCTCAAAGGAAAGACTCGAGTCAATAATCACACCAAGGTCTTTGACAGCCGTACACGCTGAAACAGAAACACCATCCAGAGATGTTAGGTAATCGGAAAGATTGCTTCTAGCTGTATGTGGTCCTAGTAAAAGTACTTCCGTCTTATCTGAGTTTAGCAGAAGAAAGTTATCGAGCATCCACTGTCTAATGTCCTTTACACATTTTTCAACATTGTTAAGCTGATCTCTCTCATCTGGCTTTGCTGAAATATATAGCTGTGTATCATCAGCATAGCAATGGAATCTAATACCATGTTTATATATAATTTCTCCAAGAGGCAGCATATATAAAGAGAAAAGCAGAGGGCCTAAGACAGATCCTTGAGGAACACCAAACTTTACCTCAGAGAGTGTGGAGAACTCACCATTAACATCAACAAACTGATAGCGATCAGTCAAATAAGACCTGAGCCAAGAGAGAGCCGTTCCCTTTATTCCAACAATGTTCTCATGTCTAGCAAGTAGTATAGTGTGATCAATGGTGTCAAAAGCTGCACTAAGGTCGAGCAAAACAAGTAAGGAGACAAAACCCTGATCAGAGGCCAATAACAGGTCATTTACCACCTTAACTAGCGCCGTCTCTGTGCTATGATGAGGCCGAAATCCTGACTGATACATTTAAAAAATATTATTCATAAGTAGGTGTGAGCATAACTGCTGTGATACAACCTTTTCCAAAATGTTGGCTATTAAGGGGAGATTTGATATTGGTCTGTAGTTGGACAGCTGACATGGGTCAAGGTCAGGTTTCTTAATTAGGGGGTGGATAACTGCCAGTTTGAAGGATTTTGGTACAAAACCAGTGCTAATGGAAGAGTTTATTATTTTTAAAACAGGTTCAATTACCTCTGGAATGATCTGTTTAAAGAAACTTGTAGGCAAGGGATCGAGAATGCAGGTTGATGATTTTGATGAGGAAATTAATGAAATTAAGTCATTCTCGTGAATAGGAGTAAAACTTTGTAATTGATTGTCTGTTATAATTACACTGCTGTCTACAGGGTTACTTGTAAAATAATTTGGATTTATATTAACCGTCTGGATTTTTTGCCTGATGTTTTCAATTTTATTATTAAAAAAGTTCATGAAATCATTAGTACCTAATGATGGTGTGCATGTGAGTGCAGTGCTTTTATTCCCTGTTAATTTTGCTACCGTGCTGAATAAAAATCTAGGATTATGCTTGTTATTTTCTATGAGGGTGGAGAAATATGCTGATCTAGCAGCACTAAGAGATTTTCTATAAATTAGGAGGCTCTCCTTCCATGCTATTTGAAATACTGTTAATTTTGTTTGACGCCATTTACGTTCTAATTTTCGAGTGGTCTGTTTTAAGGTGCGTGTATGATCATTATACCACTGTGCTAATTTTTTCTCCCTGATCATTTTGGTCTTAAGGGGAGCTACATCATCTAGGGTATAACGTAATGTTGATTCTAGGTGTTCAGTGGCCCAGTCGAGCTCTGCAGGGTCAGACGGAGATCTATCTAATATCGTAATTTCTGGAAGATTGTTAATAAAACGCGCTGCTGTAGCTGACGTGAAAGTACGCTTAACACGATAACGTGGTGAAGTAGTAATGCAATGACTGAGGCAAATTTGAAAAGAGATGAGATAATGGTCTGAAATAGCTTCAGACTGTGGAATTATGACTACGTTTTTTATTTTTAATCCAAATGTTAACAACAAATCGAGAGTGTGTCCACCACTATGAGTGGGTCCTATAACATTCTGATTAATTCCAACTGAATCTAGAATAGACACAACAGCTGCTCTTAAGGAGTCTTCCTGATGATCAAAATGAATGTTAAAATCACCAACAATTAATGCTTTGTCTAGAGAAGTAACTAAATTTGTGATGAAATCTGCAAATTCTATGAGAAAATCAGAGTAGGGCCCTGGGGGTCTATAAATAATAATTAGTGGAATTGTCTGACTGGACCTGCTTTCAGACACTGAATATTTTATGCTGGTGTAAAGAACTTCAAATGTTTTACATTTGTGTTTAGTCTTTTGTGTGACGCTTAGATTATTATTATAAATAGCTGCAACTCCGCCTCCTCTGCCATTTAGACGGGGTTGGTGTATGTAACTATACCCAGGAGGACTCGCTTCATTTAATGCTAAATATTCATTTGGTTTAATCCATGTTTCTGTCAAACACATTATTTTAAACTCCTGGTCGGTAATAATTTTGTTTACATTAAGCGCTTTAGACGTGAGAGATCTAATATTCAGCAATCCTATCTTAAGATCAGAGGTGCTGGCTGTGCGTTCAGTCCTATTTAATTTTATGTTAATCAGGTTACTAAAACAGACTTTCTGAGAATTCCTATATTTTGGTTTCGCTCGGGGGACAGACACAGTCTCAATTTGGTGGATCCTGAGTGACGACTCTGTGCAGCTAGCAGACAGTTGGTTTAGCCTGTCTGTCTGCTCCCTGGCCTTGGCTCTAGACAGTCACTTGTTAACTAGTGCTGTTCTGAGACTATGACCTATACTACAAGAAATGAGAGCAGCACCTTCCCGAGTGGGATGGACACCGTCCCGCCCTAACAGGCCAGCCTTGCCCTCAAAAATGCTCCAATTATTAATGAAGCCCACATTATTTTTGGAGCAAATACCTGTGCAAAGTAATGGAGGGTGTGTTGGAGAAGGTTATCTGCAAGAGTGAAGGGGGAAAGTGGTGAGACCTGATATGTTGTACGGTTTAGAGACGTACGGAGGCGGAGCTGAAGATGGCAGAGTTGCTGAGATCTGCATCGGGAGTGATGAGGACGGACAGAATTACAGGTAGGATGTTTTGAAGACGAGGTAAGAGACGTGATTGAGAAGGTTTGCTTATGTGAAGATGAAGGACATGGGATATATAAAAGTTTTGACTAGTTGAACTAGTTCCCTTTTCACAACAATACAGCGTTCCTGCCACATCTGGAATGTGTCCTGGAAGTCTTCTTTTTAAAGCGTGTCAAGCACCTTCTGTGAAGCTGCTGTGAGATAAGATGCGTTGTGGAAGTTCCACATTAATCGTAACTATAAATATTTTTAAAAAGTATGTGTTGCGCTTGGATGCAGTTGTTGACAAATTGCTGTGGTATAAGAAGAAAAAAACACTTCACAATAGGAAGTTTATCAGTGGGGTAGTAACTATAACACCGTTACTGATTATTTTGCTGTAATAAACAATTGTAAATGTACAACCTCAATTACGAAAACTTTTAAATATTTGGGACGCTGTGTAAAATGTAAATAAAAACAGAATGCAATGATTTACGAATCTCATAAATCCATATTCTATTCCCAATAAAACCAAAATTAATAACATTTAATGTTAAAATTGTGAATATATACCATTTTAAGAAAGAAATTGTCATTTTTAATAAAAAAAAAATTGACAGGGTGATGTTTAGCACTGTGTGGCATCATGTCTTCTGCTCGTATTCATCTGGGAACTGAGGAGACCAGTTGCTGAAGTTTTGGGAGAGGAATGCTGTCCTACTGTATATGAGTCTGATAAAGGATTCTAGCTGCTTAACGGTTCCAGGTGTCCTTTGTTGTGTTTTTCACTTCATGATGTGCAAAAAGTCTAGACTGCAGGCTGAAAGTCTACTATGAAGTCTTGCTATTTAATTAGATCCAGTTAGCATTGTCCTGCTCAAATATGCAAGGTCTGCCCTGAAGAAAAATATTTTGGGGATGGAAGCATTTGTTGTTCTAAAACCGGTATATAAATCAGACTGACAAGGAAAAACAACCAGCTCTTTATTCAAATTTGGGCTAACTAAGACAGAAAAACTCAAATTAATCCAGTGCTGTACAAGTTTAGTTAAAAAAAACAAAACAGATTCTGATGGTTTCGGAGTAAAGTACAACCAGGAACTGAGATTTCAGGCTTGAGACTGAAACTGAAATGTCAAGAAAATAATCCTACATTCATAATCATGAGCTTCATATAAATGTTTGTGCAGACAAGCTCAACGCCGAAGGGGCTCCTAACCCCTAATTTGCTTAAGATAATTGTGAAGCTAGTTGTGTACAGGTACCATGCAGGCAAAGGTTGTGCAGGATGTGAGGTCAGAACTAATATATACCGTCCAATATAATACATTTGAATAAGATAGATTACATATGAGCAGTAGATTCATGCAACTGAGCTACAGTTCCTACAGTTCAGAATGTAGACCTGCTCTGCTTCACATCCTTGCATCACTCTTAAGAAAGAAGCTAAATTTGTTCTTCGGCTTCCTGGTATATTACATCACCCCACAAGGACGAGTGAAGTCATGGACTGGCAGTTCGGCTGTTTCCTGTCTCGGATTCGCTCCTGCAGAGAGGAAATACCACAGGAACAATTCAGCCAAATGGAAAATGTTCACCTCCACCACAAAGATTTTTTAAAACCTGAAATAACCAGTTTTATAATTTGAACTACTTTACAATCTGAATCACTTTTTCTGCACAATTTTCTGAAGATTACACTATCCATCGGCCACCTCACACGGTCACGTGAAGATATCACACCTAATTCCTGTTTGCTGATGATTATCACTGGTACATACACTATACGGTAAAAAGTATTGGACCACCTGAAATTTCCAGCTTCTCAAACTTTAACCACAAAGTTGAAGATATATAATTGTATATGAAACCTTTTGGTTTTGAACTACGAGATCCAAACGTCTTCTATCATGACAATGCCCCTGTGCACAAATCCAGCTCCATGAAGATATGCTTTACATGGGTTGGAGAGGAAGATATTCTGCTGTAGAGCTCTGATCTCAACCCTATTAGACGCCTTTGGGACGAATTGAAACGCTGACTGCACCCAGGGTCTCCTCACCTCATCTACACCAATACCTGACTTTTCTAACACCCTTGTTCAAAAAGCACATATGAATCTAATGCTTATGTGTCCACAAACCTTTGTCCATATAGTATATGATTAGCGCTAGCTAGGTAGAGTGTTGTAAACAACAGAGTAACATGGATGTATCTATGTTTTTTTCCAGTTTGTAGCTGGAAGTTTATAATCACAAAATTCCCAGTTCTGACCTTATACTTCACATTTGAGGTAAGCCTAATGCATTTTATATAAATATTACAAAACAATTAACTACCATTAGCATATTATTAAGCTGGTATTACATTAAGGAACTTTATCAGCAAGGACAAGGGGCACAAGAAGATAGCTACTAGCTCTCCTAATTTGTTAGCTACATTCGCTTTGTTGGTCAAGCACAAAACTACCAAACAAAACATGAGTTTTTGGATTCATCATGCAGAAGAATTGGGAAGAATACCTAGATACAGGTATGCTGTAGTAATCTTGCTCCAGCACTTCCTCAATCATGATCTGAGAAACAGCAAACACATATAAACGTAAAACAATGGAAGCCGTAACAACCCTGCAGGCCATATAATGGTTGAGGAGGATGAATCTTACAAACTGACCTGTACCTGCTCGTAAGTGAAGCCCTCATGTGGACTTGAAGGGCCCAAATCTCCTAAAAGAACAAAAATTGTAAGATTTTATTGTGGTTTTTGCCTCACGTTACAGGAAAAGAGCATGTTATCTTACCGTGGGTTTCAGCTCGACCAGACTGCGCCATAGACCACCAGTTCTTGCTGCCCCACCCCAGCTCTACTACCTCCTGACTTCCCTGAAGCACCTGTTAAAAGAAACAGAACACAGGTTTGAAGCTAATGTAGCTACTATTGTTTCTATTATAGACTAGAATAAAATTATTGGGATACCTGTCTTTTCTAGCCATATGTTCTTCCCCAAAATGTTACCACAAAGTTTGAGGCACACAATATCTTGGATGAAGAAGCATGAAATTTGAACTTCGCTTGAACTAGAAGACTCAAACCTGTTCCAACATGACTATGACCCTGTGCACAAAAACAGCTATTTGAAGATCTTTTTGCATGGTTTGGAGTAGAAGATCTTGAGTGGTAAGCAATTGCGCTCTGGGATAAATAGGAGTGCTGACTGCAAACCAGGCCTTCTCACCTCACCTACATCATACTTGACATCACTAACACCCTTGTGGCTGAATGAGCACACACCAAAATCTAGTGGAACATCTTACCAGAAGAGTAGAGGTTACGCCAACAACTAATGAGGACCAAATGTGGAATGAAATGTTAAAGCACCTACAAATCTTTTGGTCAGGTGTCCACAAACATCTGTCCCTATAGTGTAGCATTACTGGCGTTTATGCACTCGTTTTCATTCATAAAAATGTTTACTACGAATGCGTATACAGTATATAAAGTAGATGCAGTAGAAATAAAGACAAAGCCTAAAAGCCTCTGTCCTACCCCTAAAAATAGGGATTCATTAAAAAAAATAAAATGTAAAATAAGCATCCCCTGACAAAATCTTCTATTTTAACACAAAAGCTTAGTATTTAATATTTTGTGTTGCTTACCTTATTGAGCGACATCTTTAGATCAAACGGACTGCTCCCACGCTGGAACAGTGATTTTTTGAAGCGCTCCAGTACACGCCGCTGAAAACTGGTCTGAGGTCCTGGTGGAAGCTAAAAACAATGTAATATACAGAATTGTTTGGGAAAAGGTTAACATTTAAATAAAGGTTGACCTATAATGGATTTTACTGATGAAGATAGCTAGGAATTGTACTTGCCGATAACCGATTAATCAATAGATAGTTTTTAAAATGTATACTGGATAAAAAAACTAACAAACCTAACACTTCATGCAAAATAGTAATAAATATAAAAAAATTTAAATTATAAATATAATTAAAGCATTAATACATTTTAATTAATAAAATTAATATAGCGCCCTTTGTGCAGCACGCAGTCTCACGTGTCAAAACAAACAGTGATTCGCCTCTAGTGGCCGCTCTTGTACTGTATAATGACAGCGCAACCCGGAAAAAATATCGGTATAGATTTTTGCCAAGAGCCGGTAGTTCCAGCAATCAACAATCGGTGTCAATTAATCAGCAAAACTGATTGGCAAAAATTTGTAAAAGCTATTAATCGGTCGACCTCTAAATTTAAGAATTTACACTTTACAGTCCAGCGCTTCCTGAAAGTTAAAAGTGTTTAAAAGCTTGAACATGATGATATACGGTCTTACCTGAGTGATGAATATGATTTTATGGAGAAGCTTAAGAAGGCCTAGGTTGGGATCATCAATCTCACGGACTTTCCTGTGGGATACGCAGATTCCTGCTGATCCTGTGGTACACAAGGAAAAAATGAATGAAACTGCAGTTGGTAATGTTTTAAAGTGTTCTTGTACCTCTAATAATCATATCATTTCAAATATACCTTAATGAAACTGCCGAGTGTAATATCTGAAGAATAAGATTATATATATATATATATATATACACTACAGTATATTGGGTGTCAGTTGGTTCTTTCAGTAATTAAGTGCAATGTACCTGGGCGAGCTTTAGGCTTTAGGATTTCTCCACTGTAAGGTAGAAAAAAAACCCAAAAAATTATGACGTAAGAAAGGAAGAAAAAAATAGAAAAAGTCAAAGATATTGAATAAGAAGTAAAAACAACAGAAAGTTTCTGAGATAATACTTTTTTATTCATGAAAGTGTTGCTTTTTATTTATAGCTACCTCACCACCATAACTAATCAGTCTGGTGGGGAATAAACTGGCAACTCAATATAAGGTACTTTTCATAATGATGTACTTATTAAAAAAAAAAGATTATTTTATACATACCCAGCTCGGCTTTGGTCATCTGGAAGTGAAAAGCTGTCCAGGCTTTTGGCTGAGTGTACACAATTCAGAAAAAAAGCTCAAATAAGTTCTGGAGAAATGTGGCAGTAATAAATCTTAATTAAATTGAATAAGGACTCACTGCGATGTTGGTGTAGATGTGTCTGAGCTGAGGCTGAGCTCAGGACTGAGGACGTTGTTGAGGCATGACTTAATGCAAAATCTGTGTATAAATAACAGCAGTGTTACCTTTTGACCAAGATCTTATTATATTAGAAAAAAATATGCAGAAAAAAAACACATTCTAATGTAATATAACATTAATACATGGATAATAAACTCTGCAGTTTGTATATTCTAATTCACATCCCATACCTTCAGTCTATTTTCTCAGCATTTCCTTAGTAAATACAAACCTTGTACATTAGTTTGTTCATCTACCAAGTCTGAGAAGCTTCGTTCCCGTGTCCCAGACTCGGAAACGTGTTGACCAACCGGCAGCTCATCATATAAGTCTGTTCCCTGAGAGAGGATTGAATATGTAATGGAAAAGATATGATGCCATGCAATTCTATAGTTCACTTTTATTTCCTTGGTTCAGACAGACAGCAAATATTAAATTTACTGAAGCTCTGACTTCTAACGCATGGACCTTTGTACTGCAAAAAAAAAAAAAAAATGATTGGAAAAAATGCAGCTCTACCTCTGCCATGTTAATCTACTGTATATTCTATGTGAACTAACTTCACTCTATCAACAACTACACACTTTAAAATCTGCTTATGTGGAGTATTCGTCAGCATAAAATACGATTGCTCTGAGCTTTATCACTCTATTGCTATTTGTTTAGAAGATTATGGAAAAAAATGTGTAAGTCATATTGGAGCTCCTCTCTGGGTTCATCCAGATGTTTTGCAGCTACCTGAGGCGGCCTGCAGCAGGTGAGCCTCAAGCGGTTGCTTTCGATGCAGTATTTCTGCGCTCGCCTCCTGTCACGCTCGGCTCTCTTCTCCAGTGTGTTATGTGAGGTGTTCACCCCATCCAGGAACTTCATTATCAGGTCACAGATTCTGGAGCTGACTTCCACGATGTCGGGACGCAAATCTGCATTCGGGGTCAGGCACCTGCCGAGAGCAAGTGAGGGAAGATGGATGGATGGATGGATGGATGGATGGATGGATGGATGGATGGATGGATGGATGGATGGATGGATGGATGGATGGATGGATGGATGGATAGATGGATAGATAGATAGATAGATAGATAGATAGATAGATAGATAGATAGATAGATAGATAGATAGAAATATAGATAGATAGATAGATAGATAGATAGATAGATAGATAGATAGATAGATAGATAGATGATATTCTCACCATTTTATCATGTCTGTAACTCTTTCTGAGAAAGCTGTGTCCTCCAGTGGCTCAAATTCAGCCTCCACAATCTAAAAAAATCAAAGACGAGGTAATAAAAAGAACAGTAAGAGAAAGTAAAAAGGTTAGCAGGATAATGTTCATATAGAATATAGTTCCTGCGCTATGAAGTTCTGGTTGCCAGAGTAACCAAGTAGGTCTTTTAACAAGCATCTTCAGTCCCATTAGTAATTCCTCACTATTAGCGAACGCTAAAAACAGCGCGAACACTGGTGGAACTAAGAATCTGTAAATACACAAATCTTCTACCCAAATAAACATCTTAGAGAAGTGTTCAGAATGAACTTTGTGACCTTGGTGGCAAGCGAGAGCATGTTGTTGCTGTAGAACGGAGGACGGAGAGTGACGATCTGATACAGGACACAGCCGGCAGCCCACACGTCGGCCTTTTCTCCGTACGGCTCGCTCTTCACGATCTCTGGACTAACACACAGTGAGCCGGTGAACCAAAAATACCACTCATGAGCATGAACTCATCATTTTCAGAATCAATTCACACAAACACAGTACACACCAGGAGTAGAGAATGGTCCCAACCACAGACATTAATTTGCTGGTTTCTTGTTTCTGCTTTGCGAGGCCAAAATCAGCTGTAAAAGAAAAAAAAGACAGATTTCTTTTTTTTTTGTTTTGTTTTTTGTCTGTTTAACAACCAGCTATTTTTGGTACAATGAGTTTCTAATGTTTATTTTATAAAGAAAAATTGTGTCAAAAAAAAGGAATATTACTGTAAATATCCACCATAGAAGCCTGAATTGAATGAATAAATAAATAAATAAATAAATAAATAAATAAATAAATAAATAAATAAATACATTTAGTAAGTAAATGAATAAATCCTATCGTTGATCCATGATTTCTTTTTTAAGATCATGACTGAATATGAATTACGACCCAATTTACAAATCTGTTTCAGGGTCACTTCAAAATATTACAATTAAATTATTTTTCCTTTCCATTTTTATTAAGCAGCAACTATAAAATATTTAAAATAAAGTTTGTTCTAAACAGGTATTTTTCAGAAGCACTGATTTAGATGATTTGGGTTTTGATCAAATCTGCATAGTAGGTAAAATGACCACAATATTGGGGTTTCAATACCCATAAAAACAAATTATATGTGACAGACAAAAAGCAAAAATAATCTCCAAAAAAATGTTCTGTGTTTAATTTAACATCAAACATTTCAGTCACTTTTGTCCATATATTACATACACCCCCCCCCCCCCCCCACACACACACACACAAGAAAAAATCATATATAACACATGTTTTTACTGACTGATGGTGACTTTATCTCTCTCTCCCAGCATGATGTTGTTGGGAGTCAGGTCTCGGTGGACGATCCTCTTCTCCTTGTGTAAGTACCGTAACGCCAGACACAACTGTGGAGCAAAAAATGACAAACATTTACAAGATTTATCATTTTATAATCGAGGAAAGGATTCAAAAAGTACTTCATCTTAATATGCAATGCAGATTCTTTTTCTGTTTTATCTTTTTAACCATTTTATTTTTCATGGAGTGAAATTCCATTGTATCTCGTCATTCTCATATGAACATGCTTGAACCCTGACCCTTGAGAACTTGGAAACTGAGAAGTCAAATCTCTATTTAGATCAATTCCAAATTTACATTCGATCACCTGTATAAAAATGTTCCACACTCGTTCTTCGGTGAACCCCTGCTGTTTTTCTTTCAGGGAACTGAAATGCTCGGCGAGCGGCGCACCTTCAACCAGCTCCATGACGATATACAGCCTGTCACCTGATACACAAAGGCATTCTGGGTAAAAAAAACAACACTGAAAATATGTACAGATCATAGTATCTAAATAGTGGACGATAACGTATTAATCAAGTGCTTTTATTAAGAAGATAAAAGAGGGCTACAGTTAGAGATTTTTAGCTCAGTGAGGTTTTTTCTAAAAAAATATACAGAAGAAAAGCACCGAATGGCATGAACTGAACAGCATGATTATGGGTTAATTACAAAAAAAGAGAAAAAAAAAAACAACAACAATGAAAATTATTAGAAAAATGTAACAGACAAATAGACAATAGATCAACGAACAAACTATATAAATAAATAAATAAATGTGTCATGCATTTATTAGAAATAAAATTTACTAATCGTGTACTGAATATATGTTGATCTAATTGTTTTTTCTTATAAAAAAAAAAAAAAAAAAAAATGTGTAATTTATTTTATATTTAATGACATCAATCCAACATTTAAACCAAAAGAAATCCTGGTTCAAAGTAAAAAAAAAAAAAAAAAAAAAATTCAAATGCGCATATATATATATATATATATATATATATATATATATATATATATATATATATATATATATATATATATATATATATAATAATGTCAATATACTTACATTCTAAAAATGTCTTGAGATATTTCACAATGTTTGGGTGTGTCATCTATAAACAAACAAGCAAATAAATAAATAAATGAGTTAATTGAAATATAATATATATGTAAAATTGGATATATTTTAATATCCAGAAGTCTTTTTGTCCTTTATGTGTTAAACACTGCGATGTATTAGTATGAGCACTAGGGGGCAGTACAGAACGTCTGGATTCCACACTTGCAGTTTCTGACCTGTTCCTTGATGATGGTGAGCTCGGACACTATTCTGTCCACGTTGCAGTCTCTGGATTTCTTGTCGTGACCGAAAACAGGATTGTGAAGATTAACTTCCTTCAGTGCCAAACAGTTCTGCGCTCCCTGTTTACGCACCTTCAAAACAGAAAATAAAACATTCGGAAAAAAAATGGGGATAAACGTTCATATATTTGCACTGCATTTCATTGGCTCTGTACATGTACCTTAGCCAATGACAACAAAGTTGAATCTAATCTAATATTTACACAAACTATACCAGAAAGTATTTGATAGTTGATTGTCCTATTGGACAGTGCAAGGTGTCTCTAATGGCAACAATCATGTATATTTTGTATGCCTGAACATGTTTCAGAGTTGTTACAGTGAATAATTAATAATCAATAGTTCTATAATATACAGTACATCAGTTCTAACACTGGTTATATGATTAAAACATGATTTCAAAATAGGGCTTCACTTTAAAAACAGTGCCGAAGGCTCCGGTGCCCAGAGGCTCGAGAATGGAGTAGCCGTTAATCGCTCTGAGAGGAGGGCGGTTCTGATTCACTGCCTCGATCCGTTCTTTCAGTCCGTCAAGCTCTTCAGTCTGCAGACAAGCATTAAAGTGTGCTAAAAAAATATGACAACAAAGACTAGACAAGGAAAAGGCTGAAAAGGAAGAAAAAAGCAAGAATGTGTAAAGAACAAGGAAAAGAAATTCAAAGAAAGATGAAGGAACCTTCAGACAATACCGAGTTCATTTGAGGGACAGTGCATATAGGACGTTAATGGATACAAGGTAAGAGAGGTGAGATTGAGATGGTTTGGACATGTGCAGAGGAGGGACATGGGGTAGGATGGTAGGATGCTGAGGATGGAGCCACCAGGAAGGAGGAAAAGAAAAAGACCAAGGAGGAGCTTTATGGATGTGGTGAGGGAAGACATGTAGGTAGTTGGCTTGAAAGAGGCAGATGTAGAGGACAGGGGGGTATGGAGACGGATGATCCGTTGTGGAGACCCCTAATGGGAGAAGCCGAAAGAAGAAGAAGAAGACAAGAGTTTGATGGATAAAATAAGTTTACCGAGAGCATTGAGATTCTTTCCTGCAGAGGGACGTACGCTGAGATGTCTCTAACATAATGCCCGATGTCTATAAACATCTCGAACAGTTCTGGTGGGAAGATCCTGTGGAGAACAACGAACAATTTAATATTCAGTAAACAAAATGGCCACAGGATATTAAATCATTAAATCATTTGTACCTTTTAAAAAGATGTCTGTTACGTGCCATACTGAAAAGGAAGCGCAGAGTCCGGAAAGCGTAACACTACAAAAATGTACAGACCTCAGCGATGCTTCGTAGCATAAAGTATAACGTAAAAATAATGCCAATTGAATATTTTTATACCTGTAACGATGCTGTTTTTGGTCCATTTTGCAGGATCAGTTTGCTTATTATGTACACACCGTTCTCCTGGGACAGGAAAGAGTTTAAACTGCTAAATCACATGCTTAAAAAAACATACTTCGACACTAGAACGTGTATGCTACATTGCTAGCAAGTCTTTGTGGATTTCGCATGATTCACTGCATGTCAGTTTGACTGAATTGTAGCAATTGAACAAACAGGCAATAAAAAATAAAAAAATAAAGTGTTTTAAAAACAACATTAATGAAATGCATGTAGCTAAAGATGTAGCATGTCTGTCATTATGCTATTAGTTGGGTATTAGCCATGTGTGTTGATTTATACAGAACACTGTAATAATAACATAATAATACATAATCATTTTACACAATTCGCTAAATCTAAAGGTTGTCTTTAGCAGCATAATTTTTTTTAGAGATCACACTCACAACCAAAACACAGTTTGAGGGAAAAAAAAAAAAAAATTATATATATATATTTATCCATAAATCCATAATTTTATCCATCCATCCATCCAGTCCTATTCCCTGGACACTCTGGTTACCTGCACCACGTGGTGGGCCGCAGCGTCGTCCAGCATCAGCTCTGTTATCGCAGCACAGCACGCTAGCAAAAGCAACAACAGTGTACCGCCATTTTAACTCACATTCATGAACTCGAATGTAAAGCTTATATTTTTATCCCAATGTATAATGCATGTGTCACACAGCGGGCAGTAAAATGTGTAGAGGAAGTGAAGCCAGAGGTTTGGGTTGCATGTGTGTGTATGTGTGTGTGTATGTGAGTGTGTATATAAGTGTATATCTGTGTGTTTGTATTTGAGCTCACCAGCATGCAACGCCGGCGTGTTCTCTTCCGCTTCGTGCGAAATGAGATTCTCGCATACGTGTTGTGGGTGCAGACGACCAGAAGCGTTAGCACTGGAGAGAGTCGCTATGGAGGAGCGATCGAACACGTACACTCGCTCTCTACACAAAAACACACATATATCAATTAAATAAATTCCAATAATTGCAGCATATAAAAAAACTAGTACTAGTACATTTTGAGTCCATTATGTGATCGACTTTGGTTTAAAACCCAATACACACACTTTTATTCTAACTAGCACTTAAAATAGAATACAATGTACATGGTGACATCAAAAAGTTTCGAGTGTAGTTTTGTAATACGCCAACAGATGGCAGCACGCACAGTCACAGGAAGCACCGAGCTTCATAAATCAGTGTGTGCAACTGGTGCTAATCTGACCATGTGAGTTACCACGTCTGCGATTTTATTATGGACAGCAAACGTGAAGTTCTGACGTTTAACATGATTCGGCAAGTCTACGGCGATGTTGCATTTGACGTGTTTTGAGTCTCACACGTGCTTCAAGAACGGAGGTCGTCATTTTGACACCGACTTGCTTTCGAAAGAATACATCCAAGATATATTCCAGAAGTTGCAGGAGCGCTGTATTGCTGTGCAAGGGGACTATTTTAAAGGTGTGTAAACGTAGAAAAATAAATTACTTCCCTGTAAACAAAAGCCAGTCTCTAAACTTTTTGATACCACCTCATAAACCCAGAGAAAATAAATATGGACGGATGAGCACTGATACGTGCCAAACAGGGAAAAAGTGAGAGGAAATAATTGACCCATTCAGGATTCGCAAGAGCTGCTGAATTCCTCCCCAGGCACGGATGTTGGTGCTGCCCTCTGGATCCTGGCACAGCTGGACCAGAACCCATACAGTGCTCCAGAGCAGCTTCAGATGATCAGTGTGAAGCATGCTGAGTAGGATGGGGACACCGTCGTATTCACACACCTGCTCACGGACGGCTGGTACGGGGCAGAGCAGACGCAGCAGCTCTGCACTGAGCCTACACACACACACACACACACACACACACACACACACACACACACACACACACACACACACACACACACACACCACTATAATCAATATATTTAATATATTCAATATTTGATAGGATCTACTGAGTTGCTCAGTAGCCTCTGGTTCCACAACGTCAACTGTAAAAGACTGTAGAAAGGACATTTCTCATTTTCAAGATTAATAATCACACTCTTGATGTCACCCAAATGAGGATGGGTTCCCTTTTAAGTCTGGTTTCTCTCAAGGTTTCTTCCTCATAACATCTAAGAGAGTTTTTCCTTGCCACAGTCTGCTCATCAGGGATAAATACAATTCATAAATCCATCTGTTTATATGTTTTTTTCAAGTCATTGTTTTCCAATACTGAGTCTTACCTTTTTGATATCATGTCGTACTCGTGCAAAATCACCAACAGTTTCTCCACAACACGCAGCTCTCCGATCTTTTCCTTGCATTCGGGACTAAGAAAGCCGGCGCATTAGATTCTAAGAGTGTAAGGATGTGTGTATCTGCTCCAATCGTGTTCAGGAAACTCACCTGTCTGCCAGAGTAGTGAGAGCCAGAAGAGCGCCTAATAACACGTTACTGTCACGTGCAGAAAGGAGCCTTGCCATAGTCTGAGAATCGCAAGGATCAGAATGATCAATATTTTCAACACAGTCTCACGCCATTTTGTGATATAGTCACAAACTTTAATCTATTGATTCGTGTTCATGAACTTCCCTCTTTTTTCGTGTCACTCGGCACGACTTCGAGGCAGAGGACCATGGGTAATGCTGGCAGAAATGCCAAAGGTAATCTTTTTTTTCCCATTTTTATCAGAGAATAAGGCAGAAAATATACTGTTAGGGTTGGAGTGAGGGTGATACTATAATAAATGTGTGTCTTTCTAATTAACGCAGTCTCCTTAATTAACCAGGAGAATATATTTACTGTATTTTGACTGGAAGGAACCACTGATGATGGTTTATAATAGCGAGTAGCTTATCGAGTATAAAGCAATAAAAAAAGGACAAAATCTCCTGTTTAAATGTTGAGTAATGGTGCTTAAAGATTAAAAAATCATTAACAAACGAGAAAAAAACAATACAGCCTTCGTGGTATACAGCGGCAGAAAAAAAAAACTTGGTCGGAGACACCAAAAATACTTCCTATTGAATTACATCTCATAGAAAGTCGTCCTCAGTGACACGATAAAAGTGTCTATAAACACACATTTTGTGACTATATCATGAAATGCCTGAAACTGGGCTGATATTAACTGTGGTGATAAAACTGTGCAGAGGAGTTTCTAGTGTCTACAGTGGGTTAACTTTAAAATCTATGAAATCCATCTGACTTATTTGTGAGGTTTGAAACTCCATTCGTAAAGGATGACTTAAATAAATAAATAAATCGCAAATCATGTCAATATTGATCAAATGAGGAAAACCATTCACAAATTCACAATAACTAGCGAGAAATTCAAAATAACTAGCGAGAAGGCTGACTAGCTGACTAGCTCGATAATGTCCACAACCCACAATTTTACAAAAAGGGTTTCAAATTAAACCAACCTTATGAGCCTCACAGTCAATCAACCACTTTCTCTGCTCTTCGACCATGGCCAGTTTTTGACAAACATCTACAAAATAATATAAATAAAATCATTTTAAATGTTAGAGGAACAAAATGTGACTGTAGGTTACTGTTGAGTGCTTCAGTGTTTCTTACAGGTCATGGTGACGAGCTGTTCGGTTTCCAGGACACACTCTTTATTATCCAGATGTGCACTGCTGACTGTCTCCATGTACTGAAAATGCAGGTAAATAAATCCTGGAAACATTTCCAAAGCATTGCAAATACTTCTTTTGCACTTGTTTCTAGCGAGTCCTTACCTTTATAAGGTGGATCAAGCCATGGAGCTCGTGAAACACCTTCTAAAGAAATATGTTTAAAGATTTAGGACAGTTCAGGACATCTACATTTTATAACCCGATACACACACTTTAAGGACAGAAGCTTTTAGAACATTTGCTGTTAGGAAGATTTTGGTGTGTGTTGGTGGAGATCTGTGCTCATTCAGCCACAAGGGTGTTGGTAAAGTCAGATACTGAGGTGGGTGAAGTGAGGAGGCCTGGGGTGCCGTCAGTGTTCCATTTCATCCCAAAGGTGTGATTGAGACAAGTGCTCTACAGCAGTCAACTCAAGATTTTCCACTCCAACCCATGGAAACCATATCAAGGAAGCTTCCTTGATGTGTTTAGGGATTTGGGTGTAAATGAAACCTAGGAGCCTGCTGATAGAATGAATATCATTTCTGGGAATGTAATATAAAAAAATTAAAAAAAGTTAATAAAATAATAATAGTAATAAAAATCATCATCATCATGATCACAATCATCATTATCAACATCCTACAAAATGTTCCAGTGTGTTTGTTAAGACTTATTGCGTCATCTATTACCCAATCAACATGGCAACCCTGCAGACTATTTGGAGAAGTGGGTTGTGCTATTGTTCTCCTCATCTCCAAGACGTATAAATAGCACAAGCTTCACTCTTATCACTACTAGCGAACGTGCGAACACAGCAGCAAAATCATTAGTCTACCTTATAAAGGTAAGGACTCGCCTGTGATGGATCTTTCTTAACCGTTCTGTTCAGTTTGGTAAATAAGGTTTGGGTGAGAGTAAAAAATTTACAGTTTCACTTCATTTATTTTTGCTATCGACATCGACTTGAACAAAGGTGTGAAAACCATATAAATAAAGACATCAGAAGCATCGCAAAATTTACACAAACACAAAACTAAATCTAACACAACGTAAGCATTCTCTGATCCTTCGACTGTTTTCTGTGTAAAGTCCTCTGAATTCGGGTCTTGTGTGTTTTTGTGCAGCAATGCCCTAAAAGAAACATTTTTTTTGGTTTTGCAAAGAACCTGTCAGCAAATGGTTCTTAGAAGAATGATCTGCTACAATCAAGATGTACAAGTTCAACATCCTAGCCACCAAGCTGCCACTTCCTTTTAATGATTATTGAGTATAAAGAACCTTTCTTTAATCCAAAAAAACATTTTCACCACAAAGAAATCAAAGTTTCAAGAAAGTCTTTACAAAGACCTTTTTTTTAGTATGTTTCTATGAACAAACCTTTGAGGCATTTAGTCTTTATGGCACTAAGAAAAATAAATTCTTTTAAGAACCATAAATTTAACAATGAGATCTTTCTGGCCTTAAGATGAAACATAGAACTAGACAGCAATAGACAGTTTTTTAATAATGTGTCTCATTGAGTATCTTGTAAAGGGCCGGTCCATAAATGGTTTTACCAAGATTTCTTGGAAAGCGTTCTCTGTAGTACCAGAAAATGTTCTTTTATGGCACTAAGAAAAAAACAACAGTGGTTCTTTTAAGAACCTTTTACTGAAAGGTTCTTTAGGAAAATTCTTTTATGTCATTGTTGTAAAAAAATCCTCTTTTTTGGTTCTTCGTGTCACCATTATTTTTAAAAGTGTCGAGAACCAAAGGCGTATGTACAGACGTCACTGACAGTGTGTATAATGAAATTCTTAAGTAAGGCTAAAGGCAAACTACAGCAAATATTAAATATTAAATATTAACAATATTAAACAGTAAGAAGAAAAGGAGAAAAAAGTTATAATTATGCATAAGAAAGTTAAAATTATTAACAAGTGTGTGCAGAAGTGTATGTATATATTAAACTAATTAAATGAATATTTACATATATGACATATTGGCATGAGGTATTTTTATAAGAATATATAAAAGACTGAGGATAACAAGTTTAGGACTTAATACCATGTTACATAATTAATCCACGATTAAGAATAGTACCTGGTAACGCGGTTCTCTTATCAGCAGTCTCAGGCAGATTAGAACCCGGAGGATATTTTCGGATGAGGAATGGCACAGCCACGCACTGTAACACAATGTCACATGCAAAACAAAGAGGATAGTAAGTGATGAGTGTTTTGCAGCGAGACTTGCATATGTTTGATGAATTTGAGTATCGGGAAACCTGCAGTTGAGTCGGTTTTTGATCAGGGCAGTGAAGATATCTAAGAAGACGGTGTGATGAGGATGTCCAGAGAAATGCCTCTGCTCTCTGTATTTTACACTGTGGAACAGAAATGATCCATCAGTAGCTCTGTTTTGGAAACATATATGTAAGTATGCATTGTTTCAGGTCATAGGCTTTACTTCGAGGTTGACGTATATTACAAATGTGTCATTTTCATGCGTGAAATTATTTCTTTAATCAAAGTGAGTTATTAATAAAAACAACAAAACGTTAAAAATCTTGAAAATAGTTATACAATGAATAAGAATAAAAACGAATGAGATTAGAAGTTTTTGCTTATTATTATTATTATTATTATTATTATTATTATTATTATTATTATTATTATTATTATTAGTAGTAGACCATTATGCTATAATATCATCATACAGGTTTCCTAGCACCTATAGAATATTTCATTAGTTTCTCAATTATATTTCATCTATATTTATTTTTTCTTGTACTTATCTTACTTTAATTTATTTAGCATAAGATCAGACATTTTTTTCCCATTTTTTCCCCAATTTTGGTCACTGGGTGAACATATGAGCACATTTGAACACATGCCCATGCACAGTCCAGCATTATTCCACTCAGAGGAAAAATGCTGTCTACCCTCTTCCACATACATGAGCTCACAGTCACCTGCTATGATCTTCAATTGATGGGGTGAATATAAACCATCAACATGGTCTAATCCTTGGTGCTTGATCTATTGACTGCATGTGTGGAAGCACTGGCATTGCAAGAAAAATCACTAAATAATCTACATACTTTAAATACATCTGGAGGATCCCCTGGATGTCACATCAAAGCTGGAAATGTCTACAGCTGTACCTCAGTCACAAACTCTGGAAAGTACTTACCTGAACTTATCGAGCTCTGCTGCTTCTGCTGCTGTGTACCCCTTCTGCTTTCTGTTCTCATTCACATGAGGGGAATTTTGAGGCTTTTTACTGCTCTTACCCTGATTTCCTCCAGACTAAAACGTATGAACAACATCATTACATATACTCCAAGAATGTCTTGACACACTACTGTTACAGAATGGCATGTCGAATTATTAAGAGAGAATCTCCCGTCTATTCATTTGTACCTGCTGCTTAGAAAACGGCATGGAGACCAATGAAAGAAGCCTCCGTAGCTCAAGAAGTTCTCTGAAAATCAGCAAAACTTTAGTACATACAGTATCGAATAGAACTGGAAATAGCCTTCGTTTTTGTAATGAAATACATGCATTACTTTTCTTTAGATTTTGAAACTGGCCTATCAAGCGTTTTTGCTCGTCTGTCTGGAGGAGGCATTTTGGAAAAGGTCGTCCCTCGTTCATCCCTGCAGGTGAAACATTACACAAAACAAGCAAAACAAATGACACACTGCTTGCATTTATTTATAGCTTCCTGCTTGCATACCAAAACATATAGGTGTCTGGCTACTTGCCTTCTTTAACTATTTTAGTGTTATACATAGCCTGTTTACATGCTAGCACACATGCATACTTACAAACTTGCATTTATAAATACATTCTTGCGGCCTTTTCTTATTTCCCCATTTGTGTACTTTGCATACCTGCAGTTTTTTTTTCCAAACATACATTCGTAGACAAAAATAAAATGTTTACAACGTCTGTTGCCAAAGGTTTTGACAATTTTTTACATTTTCACAAAGTCTGTTGCTTCAGTGTTTTTAGATCTTTTTGACAGATATTACTATACTAAGTATAATTACAAGCATAAGTATCAAAAGCTTTTATTGGCAATTACATTAAGTTTATGCAAAGAGTCAATAGACCTCTGCAATTTGCCCTTGCATGATGTCAGTGAACTTCTGGGCCACATCCTGAGTGATGGCAGCCAATTCTTGCATAATTAATGCTTGTAGTTCGTCAGAATTTGTGGGGTTTTGTTTGTCCACTCAGCACTTAAGGATTAACCATGTTTAACAGAGTTAGAACAATGATATCAAATACTAAATGTTTTTTTGTTTTTTTATTAAGTTCATTTTAATGGCAAAGAGGGACTTTGCAATTAATTATATATATATATATATATATATATATATATATATATATATATATATATATATATATATATATATATATATATATATATATAAATTAATGCGTCAATAAAAACCGTCCGTGAGGAAACATATAACAAAAGTTCTGTTTGGTGTCCTGATGATTTACGTAAATTTAAAACACCACAATTACTTTTAAATAACTTTTATAATATTTTGTCTTCATGCTTTATGTTGAGTTCGGTTTTACTAATAATAAACAGATGTACATGCCCATGTTGATTAGAGTATTCAAAACTTAAAAAGTATTAATTTAGGGTAAATTTAGAACTACAAATGTGCAATTAAAGTGCGATCAATCACACGTTAACTCACGACAATTGTGCGATTAATCGCAATTAAATATTTTAATCATTTTTTCATTTATTTTTTTTCATTGTTAATTATTAACCACCACCATGTAAAGGAGTCACTTGAATTCTCGTCCGACAGTCTTAAGGGTAAATATACAATTAAAAAAAAAGGATAATAAAACAATTAATTGGTTAAACACGCCACAAAACATCCTCCGCTACTTGTCCTGCTTCTCTCACCTGTTTTTGATCGAAATCACCTGATGCCATTGGAAGTTTTAAAGTCAAGGTCGCAATTGAATGGAGAAGAACTGCAGTCAACAGAACAAGAAGCCCGTAAACGAACCGAATGTCTCAGTGTTCAAATGAGTACAGGAGACAACCAATGGGAAGCCGCGATGTTAGAACGTGCTGCGTAACTATAGTGAACCACGACGCTCCAGAAGGAAGAGGGGCGTGGTCAAGATTCAGGGGGGTGTTCCCTGGTCTGGAAGTTTTTTTTTTTTTTTTTCATTATTATTATTTTCAGGAAATGTTTCGTGTTATTGAGAATATAGGTGAAGGAAACGTGTGATTTTATTATTTTTAGCTTCAGTGAACAAACGTGAGATCATAGTTTATTACAGGCGGAAATAAAAAATGAATAAGAAGTAAAGAAAACAAAAGTGAAAGTAACCTCATCTGAAGCCGAGCCTGGAAACTAAATGTATGAATGCATGTCAATAAGAAATCTCCAAAATAGTTACAGAATAACGTCACTGTATCTGTTACAATTATAACGTTACAGTCATTATGTGCACGTTTCACGTCTTTTCTCGAGTGTTTTCATTTCCAGAAACGCGAACATACTGTAACACACGCTAACATACTGTACATCAACCATGAGTTCTCACGAGAGTCTCACTGTGTGAGCATAAAATAACTATCTGCCCTGTGCATGTGTGTATGATATGTAATGAATATCAATGAACATTAAATCGCATGCATTATTTATATATTGGTATGTTTTTTTCCCCTTTTTTTTCCCTTTTGATTCTTCATTTACATTACATTTGCATTTATTGATTTGTCAGACACCTTTATTTAATGCTGGGGTCACCAACATGGTTGAACTTTGGTAAATTATGAGAAATCATTAACACGATCAGTGTCTTCACATAGATTAGTATCATTCATTATTAATAATAACATGTAAATTAAACAAATTTGTTATTTCAGATCAAACTGAAAACTGTGCGTATCAAACTGGTATCAAACCCTTCACATTAATCGGTACCCAAGAAGTAGCTCTCAGTTTCGAAAAGGTTGGTGACCCCTGATCTAAAGCATAAAGAGATACAGTAGGTAAAATATTACTCTAGTAAAAGTAAAAGTGCTCCATTTAAACTGTCACTTGAGTAGGTGGTAGCACAGCAGTTAAGCTGTTGGACTTCTGATCAGATGGTCATAAGCTCAAATCCCACCAAGCTGCCATTTCTGGGCCCTTGAGCAAGGCCCTTATCTGCTCAGTGGTATTGATGAGATAATTGTAAGTCGCTCTGGATGAGGGCGTCTGCCAAAAATATAAAAGTACAAAAGTTTTTTGCCTTCAAATGTACATACGTACCCAAAGTAGTCAAGTCAAGTCAAGTCAAGTTTATTTCTATAGCGCTTTTCACAACAGACATTGTCTCAAAGCAGCTTTACAGAAATCAACAGTCAAGGTGAATGGTGTGCATTTATCCCTGATGAGCAGCCGTGGCGACTGTGAGAAGGAAAAATTCTCTTAGATGTAATGAGGAAGAAACCTTGAGAGGAACTCAAAAGGGGAACCCATCCTCATTCGGGTGACATCAAAATTGTGATCATAAATCTTTCAACAATACAGAACACTGGAGAGTGAGAACTAACATGAGCACTGGAGTATAAGATTATAAGTAAATGTTCTTTCAACAGTCTTTGGTATAAAAGTAGGAGCTACTGAGCTCAACATTTGTGATCATCACAGATCCAGCATCAGCTTCTCCAATACAGAGCCTTTAAACACTCCAGGTGGTCCAATGTCAGAACCACACATGAAATGGGATCCAATTGGCACTGGTACGTCTCTAGATGATTCGGGATGGTTTTAAAAAAATCCATAATCTTCATGAGGTGGGACGTTACTGGAGCCAAACCTCAGGAAGCCTCGGGATGGGGAGAGAAAGAGAAGCAGTGGAGAGGAATTAGCGTAGCTGCTGTTCATGATATTAACAGCACAAGTTGATAATGTGCATGTGATCAGATGTTCTGGAGCACAAGGTTATGATGAGAGACATATGTTATGTGTAGGCTTTGCTAAAAAGATATGTTTTTAATTTACACTTAAACTGGGTGAGTGTATCTGAACCCCGAACACTGTCAGGAAGACTATTCCAGAGTTTAGGAGCTAAATGTGAAAATGCTCTACCACCTTTAGTGGACTTTGCTATTCTAGGAACTACTAGAAGCCCAGAGTTTTGAGATCTCAGGGAGCGTGGCGGATTGTAGCATGTTAAAAGACTGGAGAGATACATGGGAGCCAAACCATTTAGTGCTTTGTAAGTGAGTAGTAGTAGTTTGTAGTCTATTCGAAACTTAACCGGAAGCCAATGTAGGGACGATAAGATTGATAAGAAAGTACTACGATTTATTATGGCTATAATTTTCCTGGTATCATTTTTGTCACTCAGTTTATCTGAAAAGATTTTAATGTTACTCTTTGCACTCTGATCTACTAAATGAGCCCAAAACCTTATTTTCGGCCAATTAGAGCCTAGCAGCTTAATATGAGCAGTTCCAGTGCATTTGTAAAACTTTTTTCGATCCAGCAAGTGTGAGAAAATGTGATTTCCAAGAACACCAAGAACAAGTGCTAAAGAATTCACCAATCTCCCAATGCAAGTATATCTTACAAGAGAAATGGTTGTGTACAACATAGACACATTGGAAGCTTTTTTTTGTTTGTTTTTATTGTTCACTCAACAGATTTATCTTATTCACCCCTCAAACTCTGCCAAATTGTCACCATCACATAAAGTAAGCTACATTCCCTGTGAAATTTGAAGAAGCGAAACACGTTCAGCGTTTGAAGAACCACTTCTGAGGGCATTTGTTAAGCAGTTTTTTTGTAGTCTGTTTTTTTATGCACAACGTATTAATAGCATATCAGCCAACGTTGCACTTTGAAGACCACAAACAGCAGAGTGTCCAAATAAAGCAAGAGTGTGTTCACAATCGAAACGTTTCCAGGAAATGAATTTTTTTTCACACATCTACTGATTGTCCCTTCTAAACACAACACCATGCTAGCTTTAGTATCTGAAGGTTTACCAAAGCACAAATGAGCATTGTGTTTTGTTTTGTTTTTGTTTGCTTACTGTCAATTCGAATTGGTCATCGAACATTAAACTGATTTCACTTAGAAGGAATAAAAACTTATACCAGATGGTAGTTCTCTGTGAGGAAAGAGGAAGCTTCCTTGATGTGTTTAGGGATTTGGGTGTAAATGAAACCTAGGAGCCTGCTGATAGAATGAATATCATTTCTGGGAATGTAATATAAAAAAATTTAAAAAAGTTAATAAAATAATAAAAGTAATAAAAATCATCATCATCATGATCACAATCATCATTATCAACATCCTACAAAATGTTCCAGTGTGTTTGTTAAGACTTATTGCGTCATCTATTACCCAATCAACATGGCAACCCTGCAGACTATTTGGAGAAGTGGGTTGTGCTATTGTTCTCCTCATCTCCAAGACGTATAAATAGCACAAGCTTCACTCTTATCACTACTAGCGAACGTGCGAACACAGCAGCAAAATCATTAGTCTACCTTATAAAGGTAAGGACTCGCCTGTGATGGATCTTTCTTAACCGTTCTGTTCAGTTTGGTAAATAAGGTTTGGGTGAGAGTAAAAAATTTACAGTTTCACTTCATTTATTTTTGCTATCGACATCCTCTTCCATTTAATGGGTTTGGAAGACAAAGTAAAGACAAAAAGAGTATTGTGTGTTTAAAGGGTAGGAATTCTGGAATGAGCTACTGTATGTTATAGGGAAAAAAATATTTACTGTACAAATCTGCATTATACAGGTAATATTATGCACTCTGAATTCCTTATTGCAATAGTTTACACTCTATATTCTTATTACACGTATTACATTATACATGTATATGAGTATTAATAGAATGCATGTTTCTTTTTGTTTTTTTATACAGTACGTCGAAAGTTATTGAGAGATGCACAAACTAGCTTTTGTACATGTTGAGGTGTGAAAAGAAAAATAACGTGTAAAATGATTTCTTTTGTATTTCTTGTTTTAAACCAGTAAACCAGATTCCAGCAATGGATGGATTCTGGACATTCAAGATCTTCATTCCAGGTAAAATAATTGAACAATTGAGTATTGCATGATGAAAAACCTAAACCACAGTTACTCATCCGTCATGTAGAATATTTTCGAAATTTTTTAAAAATAAATGTAATTATATTTTATTACATTTTTTAATATGTTTACAGGAGGCTTTAATAAATAGGTAAAAAATAATTATTGTATTGTGTATTTATTTGTTTATTAATTGATTGGATTTATTAGGGGTCCGTTAATCGAATTTTGCGTTATCTATTATCATCCAGTGACGAGTTTTGCACCGTTCATATTTTCTCCAGTGAATGTCACAATCTAGTTATTAATATTGTTATTATTATTCTAATTATTATTAGTAGTAATAACCAAAAGACTTATTATGTATTAGATTTTGGCACCACATGCTGTAATGGCCTAATTTATGATTGCATCTGATGAAGCTACACACAGTAATCCATAAGACTGGACATGGAGAAAAGAAATTTGTGGAGTCTGCAAAATAATTTACCAAGTATTAAAAAAAGAGCCCTTTTAGTAGAAGAAATGTACATTATATGAGTTTTCTCTCGCTGTACATTGAGGACTGGGACTTTATACGTGTTTGTCCTACGCACAACATTATAGATGTGCCGAGTGATTGAGAAACAAGCAACACGTTTCATTTCTGCTTTTGTATTTGAAGAAATGATTGCCCTGATGGAGCCTGCAATGTGTAGAGTTTCTCTTAAAATAAAAACAGGTTGCATTAAGTATTTACTGTGAGTTACTTTGGTGTGAAATCAATTCATTTGTTAGTTAGTTTGTTAGTTAGTTAGTTGTTCAGCTGTGATTGTCATATAAATGCTATATTCAATTTCAGAATGAGGACAAATGTGATTTGAGTGAAGTTTGATTATGGAATTGTTGCTGGTACCAGTTTTAGCTTTGAAAAAGTTTTCTACAATGTAATACTAGTTCTGTCAATATTAGTTTTTTAAAAACATTTTTATTTTTTTGCTAGTGGGTATGTTTGTTACAATATATTACAAACAGGCCTGCCTGCCTGCCTGCCTGCCTGCCTGCCTGCCTGCCTGCCTGCCTGCCTGCCTGCCCGCCTGCCCGCCCGCCCGCCCGCCCGCCCGCCCGCCCGCCCGCCTGCCTGCCTGTCTGTCTGTCTGTCTGTCTATTTATCTATCTGTCTGTTCGCACCAGTCTGTGTAAACGCTGATAATGTTATGCGCAACAATAACTACAAACAAAAACAAAAAACAACACAGTGATTTCTAAAGATGCTCAAGCAAACAACTCACACTTCAGTTTGGTTGTTACAGTTTTTTTACACCCCCACATGCACTGCGTGCATCAGCTATGACACCTAAATTCTTCACTAGATATTCATTAGATGACACCAAAGCTCTTTACTGTAGAAATCAGGTGATGAATTTTCAATATTTAGATAAATTCAGTTCAAGCCATTTTGCAAAGACAACACTTTGTTAACGTTACATTTGGTTATTGGTTCTCTAATTTGCACATGGCTTTTGGTTAACGTTGATGATCTGGTTTTAAGTTCTATGAAAAAGGCAAAGGTTTTGCATTATTTAAAGAACACATGTAAAAAAAAAAGTTGTGCTCATGCAAACGCAGGCAGTTTGTTTAACGCATGTTCTTACACGCCAGCAGCTCTTTTTCCTTGTTTTCGTATATGATGTTTGTTTGTAGAACCATTCGTAACGTGCAATTCGAATGCTTGTGAAAATGATGAAAATGCTTGTAATTGCTCCTTGTGCAATGGTAAAATGACACTTTTTTGTTATACGATCTTCTTGATAGGTTGGTGATGTCATAAAAAAAAAAAAAGCATTCCCTTATATGAGGAAATTTGAAGTATTTTATATTTATATTGTCTTCTAATTAATGAACAAGAAGTAATGAATGGTCTTCCCTGTTTTCGAATATCTTCTCAGTTTCACTATTAGGCGGAGTGTGTCACGGCTGGACAGCGACGTATGCAGAAGGACCGGTCAAAGCCATCAAGGGAAGCTGTGCGTTGGTGTCGTGCAGCACTGTCCCTTATAGTAAAGTTGAATGGTACTATTATACAAGAACAGGATACCCGGTTGTGTACGCCAATGACGGCAGTAAGATACTGGAGAGGTTTAGAAAAAGGACATCAGTCCCAGGAAATTCCCGATCCGGAGAATGCACTTTAAGGATTGACAACGTCCAAAAAGATGATGGCGAGGTGGACTTGTACGCATGGATCTGGAAAAATGATGGGGATAACAGTGGGTTTTATGACCGAACAATCAAAATAGTTGTTGGTGAGTATAGAGATAATGTACATAATTATATATAATTTAATGTACTTCATACCATAGGAATATAATTTGACTGGGATCATGATTTCAAATCCCAGCCAAGGTACCATTCTTGGGCCCCTGAGCAAGGCCCTTAACATCTTAGTTGCTCACTTGTATGAATAAGATGTAAGGCCGTCTGCCAAATGCCATAAATGTAAACGTACAGCCAGTGTGTGTCTGTATGTCTGTATGATGCATTTTATACAATGCATAATAATGGAAATGGATGAAAAAAAACCCCAAAAAACCCAATTTGGTCTATGAAGTGTGTATATGGTTGGACTTTTTTATGTTTTGTTAAAAATCTGAAAGACAACCGCTCAAGTTATCACTCACACAAATGATCAAACAGCTTGTGAGGTTGAATCCCAGCAATGCCACACCACAGAACCAGGGGAGCAACAGTGGCCCTGTTGTCTGCATTGGGATGGATGGTATTCTTTCTCTTCCCTGTCAATCACAACAAGCCAACTAACCAACAACCAAAGAATTGGACAATGTGAAACAACAAAATCAGCCTCCTACCACCAGACATTCCATGTTCCCACAACCATTATGTTAGGTGTTTATTTCTCTGGTATGAACTCTTACTTACATTTTTTTTTCACAGAGGAACCTGAAATACCAAGAATGGCTATACAAAATGAACTGGTAGCGGAAAGGTCTTTCACTGCAACATGCACATTCCGCCATTCCTGCCGTCCATCTCCACCATCGATTGAATGGCTGGGTTTGAGTTCCATTTCTAATACATTAACCCATGTGGATAAAGGGTCAGGATTAATGGAAACTACATCCACCGCTACGTTCAGAGTAACTCAACAAGATCAGGGTAAAAGTATCAGCTGCAGGAGTGCTCTCAGTGGACAGTCTTTTTTAAGTTATTCGATTTCGCTCGACGTCAAATGTAAGTAAAGTCTCTAAGAATCGTTTCGCATTCGATATCAAGTCAAAAGACGATATTGCAAAATCAGCAGTTTTTGCATTCTATACATTGTGCAAATATTTATATATATATATATATATATATATATATATATATATATATATATATATATATATATATATATATATATATATATATAAATATATATATTTCTCATGTTCTCATTATTCCAACTTAGTATCTTATGCTTTAACAATTATTTATTGTCATTTCCGTAAATTTCCTTGTTGTATCGCCTTAGTATTTAACGCCACGTGGAATTCAGTGAACAAATATACGTTTTTAAACAATACACTTTGCTTTCCATAGTGCATAAGAGAGAGCATTTTGTTTTCCTTGTTATTTTTGTACTTGTCCAATCAAACCCTAGGAGCAATTTTATTTTTAAAAAAGTGTATTTGCAGGATATGACAATAAAATACACTTTGTGCATATTTTCATCAGATGCCCCCATGGATGTGAAAATCCAATACCCAGGAAGCAGCACTGTGGTTGAGGGTAAACAGATCACCCTTAGATGTGCCAGCAAAAGCCAACCTGCAGCCACAAAATACGAGTGGGTTGTCACCCATAACAGCATCACCAACCGATACACCGTACAAACCCTGACCCTTCAAAATGTAAGGAGAGACACATTCGTTACCTGCATCGCCACTAACGCCATCGGACAAGGCACATCAATACAGCAAACGCTCGATGTCCACTGTAAGTCATTTAGATGTTTTTCAATATAAGTTGCATGTCTCCTGCTACAGAGAATAGCAATGCTGCATAGATATAGTGTTTGATTAATTAATAGTCCCATTTTTTTTTTGCAGTATTTCATAGTGTGCATTTCATAACAACATTGTAAAAACAAGATATTTATTTCTTTTTATACTGGTTCTCAATTCTTTTTAGTCTGAAGTGAATAATAATAATTATAATTATCCATCCATCCATCCATCTTCTCCCGCTTATCCGATGCCGGGTCGCGGGGGCAGCAGTCTAAGCAAAGATGCCCAGACTTCCCTCTCCCTAGACACTTCTTCCAGCTCTTCCGGGGGGACACCAAGGCGTTCCCAGTCCAGCCGGGAGACATAGTCTCTCCAGCGTGTCCTAGGTCTTCCCCGGGGTCTCCTCCCAGTGGGACGCGCCCGGAACACCTTCCCAGGAAGGCGTCCAGGAGGCATCCGGAACAGATGCCCGAGCCACCTCAGCTGACCCCTCTCGATGTGGAGGAGCAGCGGATCTACTCCGAGCTCCTCCCGAGTGACTAAGCTTCTCACCCTATCTCTAAGGGATCACCCAGCCACCCTGCGGAGGAAGCACATTTCGGCCGCCTGTATCCGGGATCTTGTCCTTTCGGTCATGACCCAGAGCTCATGACCATAGGTGAGAGTAGGAACGTAGATTGACCGGTAAATCGAAAGTTTCGCCTTGCGGCTCAGCTCCTTCTTCACCACGACAGACCGGTACATCGACCGCATTACTGCAGAAGCTGCACCGATCCGTCTGTCAATCTCCCGTTCCACCCTTCCCTCACTCGTGAACAAAACCCCAAGATACTTAAACTCCTCCACTTGCGGCAGGAACTCCCCACCAACCTGAAGTGGGCAAGCCACCCTTTTCCGACTGAGGACCATGGCCTCGGATTTGGAGGTGCTGATTCTCATCCCAGCCGCTTCACACTCGGCTGCAAACCGTCCCAGTGCATGCCGAAGGTCCTGGTCTGATGAAGCCAACACGACAACATCATCTGCAAAGAGCAAAGACGAAATCGTGTCGTCACCAAACCGGACACCCTCCGACCCCTGGCTGCGCCTAGAAATTCTGTCCATAAAAATTATGAACAGAACCGGTGACAAAGGGCAGCCCTGCCGGAGTCCAACATGCACTGGGAACAAGTCTGACTTACTGCCGGCAATGCGAACCAAGCTCCTGCTTCGGTCATACAGGGACCGGACAGCCCTTAGTAAAGGGCCCCCGACCCCATACTCCCGGAGCACCCTCCACAGGCCGCCGCGAGGGACACAGTCGAATGCCTTTTCCAAATCCACAAAGCACATGTGGACTGGTTGGGCAAACTCCCATGAACCCTCCAGCACCCTGTAGAGGGTATAGAGCTGGTCCAGTGTTCCACGGCCTGGACGAAAACCACATTGTTCCTCCTGAATCCGAGGTTCTACTATCGGCCGTATTCTCCTCTCCAGTACCCTGGCATAGACTTTCCCAGGTAGGCTGAGAAGTGTGATCCCCCTATAGTTGGAACACACCCTCCGGTCCCCCTTCTTAAAAAGAGGGACCACCACCCCGGTCTGCCATTCCAGAGGCACTGTCCCCGACCGCCACGCGATGCTGCAGAGGCGTGTCAGCCAAGACAGCCCCACAACATCCAGAGACTTGAGGTACTCAGGGCGGATCTCATCCACCCCCGGTGCCCTGCCACCGAGGAGTTTCTTTACTACCTCGGTGACTTCAGCTTGGGTGATGGACGAGTCCGCCTCTGAGCCCTCAGCCTCTGCTTCCTCAATGGAAGACGTGACGGCGGGATTGAGGAGATCCTCGAAGTATTCCTTCCACCGTCCAACGACATCCCCAGTTGAGGTCAACAGCTCCCCACCTCTACTGTAAACAGCATTGGTGGGGCACTGCTTTCCCCTCCTGAGGCGCCGGACGGTTTGCCAGAATCTCTTCGAGGCCAGCCGATAGTCCTTCTCCATGGCCTCACCGAGCTCCTCCCAGGCCCGAGTTTTTGCCTCGATAACCACCCGGGCTGCAGTTCGCTTGGCCTGCCGGTACCCGTCAGCTGCCTCAGGAGTCCCACAAGCCAACCAGGCCAGGTAGGACTCCTTCTTCAGCTTGACGGCATCCCTTACTTCCGGTTTCCACCACCGGGTTCGGGGATTGCCGCCTCGACAGGCACCGGAGACCTTACTGCCACAGCTCCGAGCGGCCGCTTCGACAATGGAGGTGGAGAACATGGTCCACTCGGACTCAATATCTCCGGCCTCCCTCGGGATCTGGTCAAAGCTCCGCCGGAGGTGGGAGTTGAAGATCTCTCTGACAGGAGGCTCGGCCAAACGTTCCCAGCAGACCCTCACAGTACGCTTGGGTCTGCCGAGTCTGTCCAGCTTCCTCCCCCGCCATCGGATCCAACTCACCACCAGGTGGTGATCAGTTGACAGCTCCGCCCCTCTCTTTACCCGAGTGTCCAAGACATACGGCCGCAGGTCAGATGAAACGACCACAAAGTCGATCATCGACCTGCGGCCTAGGGTGTCCTGGTGCCACGTGTACTGATGGACACCCTTATGCTTGAACATGGTGTTCGTTATGGACAAACTGTAACTAGCACAGAAGTCCAATAACTGAACACCGCTCGGGTTCAGATCAGGGGGGCCGTTCCTCCCAATCACGCCCCTCCAGGTGTCACTGTCGCTGCCCACGTGTGCATTGAAGTCTCCTAGTAGAACGACGGAGTCCCCAGTCGGAGCACTGTCCAGCACCACTCCCAGAGACCCCAAGAAGGCCGGGTACTCTATACTGCCGTTTGGCCCGTAGGCACACACACGACAGTGAGAGACCTATCCCCGACCCGTAGGCGCAGGGAAACGACCCTCTCGTTCACCGGGGTAAACTCCAACACATGGCGGCTGAGCTGGGGGGCTATAAGCAAACCCACACCAGCCCGACGCCTTTCACCATGGGCAGCTCCAGAGTTGTAAAGAGTCCATCCTCTCTCGAGGAGTGTGGTTCCAGAGCCCAGGCCGTGCGTAGAGGTGATCCCGACTATCTCTAGTCGGAACCTCTCAACCTCACGCACAATCTCAGGCTCCTTCCCCGCCAGCGAGGTGACATTCCACGTCCCTAGAGCTAGCTTCCGTGTCCAGGGATCGGGTTGTCGAGGCCTCCACCTTCGACTGCTGCCCGATCCTCTTAGCACCGGCCCCTTACGGTCCCTCCTGCAGGTGGTGAGCCCACTGGAAGGCGGCCCCACGTCGCTCCTTCGGGCTGAGCCCGGCCGGACCCTGTGGGGGAAGGCCCGGCCACCAGGCGCTCGCATACGAGCCCCAACCCCGGGCCTGGCTCCAGGGTGGGGCCCCGGCTGTGCCATACCGGGCGACGTCACGGTCCCTGATGTAGTATCTCTCATAAGGGGTTTTGAACCGCTCTTAGTCTGACCCGTCGCCCAGGACCTGTTTGCCTTGGGAGACCCTACCAGGGGCATATAGCCCCGGACAACATAGCTCCTAGGGTAATTAATTATAATTATTATTATTTTTATTATATATTTTTTTATTTTACATTTTTTTTATTTAAATTCTATTTATTTTTAAATCCCTTCCTTCTTTACTTTATTCCCCCCAGAGGGAAATTTGTTGATGTCAGCCGTTCCTAAAGCACATTTTCATTTCTTTATACATTAATAAGGTACTATAGTTATTTGGCCTTTAAATTTAGTTTATTTATTTTTTAGTCACGAAGGCTTCGCAGTGAAACACAACCCTACTGTGTGATAGGAAATAAAAATGCTGCTGTGTGAAATAAACATATTTCATATTTAACACATTTCATCAGATGCCCCAGTGGATGTAAGAGTAGATTACACTGGCAGCAACACTGTGGTTGAGGGTAACACGATCAAACTTAGATGTTCCTCCAAGGGCAAGCCTGCCCCCACACACTATGAGTGGCTCATCACCCATAACAACACCACAATCCGCCACACAACAGATACCGTAGTTCTTCAAAATGTCAGGAGAGACACGTCCGTTTCCTGCATCGCCATTAACACCGTTGGACGGCGCACATCACAGCAGCTATCACTCGATGTCCACTGTAAGTCATATAGATGTGTTGCATGTCTCCAGTCACCAAGAGTAGGAATGCTGCATAAAAGTAATGTTTAAATTATTAATAGTCCCTTTTTTTTGCAGTCTTTCATAGTGTGCTTTTTATCAAAACATTGCAAAAACAAAAAAATATATTGCTTTTTATACTTGTTCTCAATTCTCATTAGTCTGAATTATATTATCTATCTATCTATCTATCTATCTATCTATCTATCTATCTATCTATCTATCTATCTATCTATCTATCTATCTATCTATCTATCTATCTATTTATTTATTTATTAATATTATTATTTTTTATTTATTTTTTATTTATTAATGTTCCTTTTTTCTTCTTCCTTCTTTACTTTATTCACTCCGCAGAGAAATTTGTAATTTTCCACCTAAAGAAACACTTACAGTATTGCGATTTATGAAATCCCTATTGTCAGCCCTTCCTAAAGCTTAATTTCTTTTTGTTTTAGCTTAATGGGGTACTACAGTTATTTGGCCTAATATTGTTTTGATAAAGTCTATTTTATTTATTTTTATACCGATATCCCTGTGCAAAATCTAAATTGTTTGTTAGTGGTTAGGGAAAGAGTAAAGTGACCAGATTGATTTGAGCTATAACTTAAACTATAACTCAAAGACCTACCCTTTACATTTGTAGTAAGCAAAACAGATCTCAGAACAAAGGATATCCCTTTTTTAACCATCTACAGTAAAATCTAATGTGGTATTGTGTTGTTGTAGCATATGCGTCTCCTAATTGGACATTCATCGTGTACTGAGATGCTTTTTTGCTCACCACAGATGTACAGAGTGGTCATTGGAGTTAATATGACCTTCTCCTCTGACAGAGGAGACTTTTTTTTTGGCATGCTAACTATTCTAGCTATGGACTAATATGTCACACAAGAGCTTTCCATGAAACACGTTGCTGTAACGTTCCAGCTTTTACTTTGCTAAATCATATATCTTACATTTTTATTTACTCTGCATAACAGATGCTCCGATCATCTTGCCGAGCTCGTTTTGCTCCAAACAGGATGGAATCCTAAAATGTGTGTGTCAAGCTGAGTCCAGGCCAAGTGCTGTCATCTCCTGGGCTGTAGATGGCAGTATTGCACATTCTCCACCCTTCAACATTACGACCCAGAGCAATGGAGGTTTTACAATGTCACAGTTGACTGGACTTCAGGGCAGCAACATCAACTGTACTGCAAAAAACAGTGTGGGCTCCATCTTTAACGAGATACCTGTCCAACATGAAGGTACAGTTCAGGTTTACATGGATCAATTGGTGTATTTGAGTAAATGTACTACTGTATTTAGGTAATCATTTGGCCACTTTATAGTTTTACTGAGTATCAAAGATATAAGTAACTTGACTCTCCACTCAACTACATTTATGAAATGTTTAGTAAATGTTGTTTTTACTCCACTCTATTTTAAATGACTGTTACCAATTATATTGTGCACCTCTGTTGAAGATCATTAAGGCTCAACACTCCCCTACTCACATCTGCGAATACTTTTAAGCACCAATAGCCTAATTTTCATTCCAAAAAGAACTTGAATAAATACCCAAAACTCTGAGAAACTCTGGGACTAAAAGAAGGGGCATCAAATCACAGTCACACTCTAAATATTTGTTTAAATTTTAAAGATTTGTAATTGTATTTGTCCCTTTAATACTAATGGTTCTTTGTGACATGATACTGTAATTTAATTAGTTAATTGAAGATCTTATTGTGAAAGATCGCTTTACTACTTTTTTATCGTCTGTTTTTTTGACCGACTTGTTTGATCCTTGTTTCATTCTGGCATGGTGAAGAGGCTGTTGTGTTGATGGGTTATGTGGTGTTGAGGTGGACAATTTGATTTGTATTTGAGGAAATAAAACCTCACAAATCAACTGTTTTGGCAACATTTGTCTTTGTGTTGAGGACGAGTGCATCTTTGAGCCTACGGTCAATATGAGTCAAATATTCAAGTACTGTTCAAATCAGAACTTTTACTCAAGTCATATTGGATGTGGTTTATTTTTAACTTGTAAAGAAGTATGATCAAGTATGATTTTCAGGGTTTTTTTTTTACACCTCTGCCAGGGATTGAAAGCGAGCTTCAGTGCTCAAATTGAGTCAAGTCTTATGGGTTTAAGACTAAACCTAAGACAATTTTTTACTTGTCATGGGGGGTCCCTCCAGACCCCCCAAGCCCCCCCTCTCATTTTGAGCACTGGCGAGCACAATAGATTTTAGGAAAGCAGATCTGTCTTTGTAAGTTTGATATCTTTGACTTTTTTCCCCTGTGTTTCAAGGAAAAGGTTTCATTCTGATGGTGGCTTGGGCAGTGGGGGGATGCCTCGCCTTAATACTTCTTGTGACAGTGATCGTGGTTTGTAAAAAGAGGTAAAGTATAAAAAAAACAAAAAAACTAATAGCTGATCCTCAACTTAAACCAACAATATGTGTTTTTGTACGATGTAAGCATTTCAAAGGGAAGTAGTTTAAGTTGCATAAATAATTATATAAAATGATTTCTTACATTAACATGATATTTCAAAATATCCAAAATATTCATATCAGTATTTTATGACCATCACATCTTCGTTAATCATCGCTCTGCACACTTTTCAGGTGCTTTTGGAAATCTATAGCCCTGAACAAAACGAATTTCTTGATAAATATTAAAATTTATGTCATTATGATATCAACAGCATATATAATTACATACATTGTATACATAATAATGTTTTTGAATATTCAGAACTTATTTTTTGTAGATCTGTATTCAAGAAAATAAATGTAAAATGTGTTCATTTAAATAATAATTCATTAAATATTCATTCAGACATATACATAAATAAATAAATAAATAAATAAATATATATATATATATACAGTATATATGTCTAAATGTGGGCCAGAAATGAATCCTTAATTAATTATTATTACTATTATATACTATTTCAAATTGTATATATGTCTCTAACGTGACTTTGTGAATTTAGACGCCGTGCCAAAGCAAATGAAGACATCAGCACCATCCAGAATGTGACACCGAATGCAGTGTGCCATGAGTACAATGTAGAGTTAGATGAAAACCTGTATGCTAATGAAAGCCTGTATGCTAATACAGACCAGGTTTCACCGACTAATGAAAAACAGGTAACACATCCACAACACACCTTCTCAACAAACATTTTTCGACAAAGTAAGAAAGTAAGGAAGGCGACACAACATTGTGTGCCTTCACAGGACACTAAGTAATGATGGATGTTACTGCTCCTTATACCACAGGCATTGACTATTATATATTTAATATTTATATGGCCAAAAACACGTTCCTGTTATAGGAACAGTGAGTCCATGACCATCCTTTCTTTCTTCTCTCTGATGTGTTAAGTAAAATTTTGACTGCACTGAAGTGCTGATACGTTTGGTCTATAACATTTTTGATTCCGATGCTAATTTCTGATAACTTCTGGGTAAGTTTAGTTAGTCGGTTTGGATAAAATCTCTGAATCTATTTTCTATTATTAAAACCCACTTTATACCATTATTGTTATTTTATTATGTGTAATGTGATTCAATTCACTTTCTCAGGGTAACAAACCCAGTTTAGGCAAAACAGGAAATTACAGGAACGGCGAAAATCTGGAACCTTTTGCTTTAACAGCCAAAGCATAGGCATATACCCTGCATTCAGGGTTTCAGTGTTCAATGCGTTTCATGAACTTCTCTTCATGAACTTGCACCGACATCAGGCAACATGAGGTGAAAAAATATGAAAAAACGAGCTCTGCTTCTCACTTCTCATAAAGTTGCATTAAACTACGCTTAACTATTGCACTCTCGATCCTGATGGAGAAAGAAATATTAGACAATTGCGTAAAATACATACTGTTGGTTTCTGTATGAATGACGTTTATTCTTTTTTACGATATTGCACTGCCACAATATCAAGTAATGAACACCAATTATTATATACACCACTTTATTACGAACAAATGAACACATTCATTTGGAATAAAAAGAAGTACCAATCTCACAGATTAAATGTAATGCTACACATCCCTCACCTGAGTTTTTGAGATTGCCTCTGCCAACAAGCAGTTCGCCTTTATGTATTATATACAAGTTTTGGCCAGTATAAGCAACATTTATTTTGACATTTAAAGAGGTAATTAAATTTGAGCTAACCAGAGTCGAAGTGTATTAATGCACGTAATTATTCGTGATTAATCTTCTGCTGTATTGACTTTTTTCCTCCCTCCTGTATGGATTGGCCACAAAAAAAATTGCTAATTTCATTGCTCGAACATTTTAAGCAGTGAGGAATGGTGAGATAATAATAATTACAATTCTGGATTGTGAATCTTTAATTTGGATCACTTATTTCTCTGTGTTATAGGACAGGGAATTTTGCATCTACGAGAATTATGATAAAAGTTAAATCGTGAGGAATCAAGATGGCGACGCATCGCACCTGAGAACGGCTTCTTCGCCGATGGAGTTCAAATTTCTGAACTGAGCATCAAATACATTTATATTTACAACGTCTAAACTGCAAACTTCTATATGACAAGCACCAGCTTTATTTATTACTATTATTATTTACACAATTAAGGGGCTTTATTTTATTAATTACCGTAATTTCCAGACTATAACGCGCACCGAATTTTACAAATATGTGTGTCTACACTGAAACTAATGAACTTTACATAGGCTTTACCGAAAGACAGTGTCTGTTACACGGTGTAACGGGTGAAATATGTTGTGGCTCCTTTAAGAGCGGAGCGGCATTTTGGGAATAGCACGTCACTGCATTCATCCGGTATTACTGCGTGTGTGCGCGCGTGAGACTGAGGAATATGTGGGGAAAAAGTAGCGGCTTATAGTCCGAAAAATACGGTACGTATATACATTTAAGTACTGTATGTATTTTCTTTTATCTATTTTTGTACTCTTTTGCACATTTTTGTCTCCTTTTGGATTGAATTAAAACTTCATTATAAGATCCCACAAGAGCACCTGTTGAATTTGTTCTCTTTTTTGTTGTTTGATTCGAGTAAAGAGCGTTCGGTGTGTTGGTGTAAACTCGCCTAGGTGGAACGGTTTAGATCAACCCCTTTCCATGTTTAATCTAATATGTAGCTCCTTATATAAACAGAAATCGCACGATCAGAGAGGATTATAAAGAGCTACTGCTCCAGGAATAAAAACAGATGGCCCTGCCTGGTCGTAAAAAAGTCACCCAAGGTTTACAAGCCTCATTTATTTATGTTCATTACTTAGACTGAAGGAAATACTGCATCATATCTTTCGAGGACTTGCCAAGAAAACTGGTCAGAACAGAGGAGCATAGATGCGAATCAGGATGTTAAAGAATGAAGAGGAATAGTATGTTAGCATAAGAGTGAAATTCTAATGAAGTAATGTCAGGGTATATGAGATATAAATAATTTATTTAAGGACTTTGGACTTGTTTATGGCTATATGTAAAGCTGGAGACATCTTATCTATATAATTCCATATTCCTGCCTTCATTGTAAGTATATCATATTTTCTATTAAATATTTATTGCTTCAATATTGTTTGTAATATTACAAAAATGTATAATCCTTATTAAATATAATCCTAATTAAATATCAAATACAAAACCTTGTGTTTTTTTATTGGACTTTGGTCATTGGAGGAACATTTTGATATTAATTTTATAACCAGTTTATTAGAGCCATATATGCAACATAGCTGCTTTAATAGTGGCTTGCAATGTAAACGATGGATTATTAAAGACTGTGTGGCTCAGCAAAATACTTCCTATTTTTGTGGATTTTATGCTGAATTGTTATGACTGTATAAACTATGCTAACCTTCATACACAGCTGTGACATAGATTTGGCTTCTCTGGCTCTTTAATTTTACATCAACAATAAGATTAGACTAAATAAAACTTATTTTATTAAAACCTTCAATTAATGATTATTCTTCCAGTTAATTATGATTCAATTTCCATACTTAATATCAGGTATTTTATATCGGCTTAATTTCTGTGTCTCGGGTAAATAAAGAACTAAGACTCTGAAATAACCTTTTAATTTGCCATAGTTTCTCATTATATACATAATTATTTACTAGCATTAAACATCCAAATCTCACACTCAGCCCTGCTAGACTAATGCATGACTGCTAGTTTGGGTTGTTTTGTTGTTGTTGTTGTTGTTGTTGTTCTGTGGGTTTGTTTTTCTGCTTTGGGCATGTAATGTCAGTCTCAGTAATTTGCATCTCAGCAGCAACAAATAATTTTTTTCTTTTGTCTCTACACCCATGTAAAACATATTAAACTTTGTTTTCACCCTCATTTTAACTTGTGGATCAACTTGAAACTGGACTAAACATCAAACTGTGTTTTAAGTCAGAAATCTACAACAAATATTGAGATCCTTTTAAAAAGGAAAGATCAATATAGTTCACACAATTATTTACATATAGAAATCATTTTATATATATATGTTTTACCATGTTTCATTAGATGTTCTTAGAGTGGTGGACAGTATTGGTCTCATTGGTTAATTTTGGTCTCATCAAAATAATTAATTAATTCATTTTAATATGTATAGTGCTTTTAAAATAAATATTGTCCAAAAGTATCTTTGGAGAAATATACATTTTAAATAGATCAATTATTTCCTATAAGGAAGATACCCTGAATGGAACCCGGATCAAAAGGAGCCCATCCTTATCTGAAAGACTCCAAATGTCCTTTCATAACAGTTTCACCATTGTTGAGGTTATCAACTGTTTACTGATAGAGATTTGATTACATATCTGCTCGTGGCAAATGCAGCCTGAAGCCATTGTAGCAGATCGTTTATATTAATTATAGGACAAATAGATTTTTTGGTTCTTAAGCTTATCCCTCCACAAAAATCTCATGTATCTTGAGGCTTGTGCATGTTAAACCTTTCCCACATGAATCTACAATGTCTTCTCTACCCAGTCACTTAATTTGTGTTATAAGATTTCCTTCAGGCAATTGTACTATAAGCTTTTCTCTTTCATAAAATAGTGTTCAATGGGATGTTTAAAGGCTGGGATTTTTTGATAACAAAACTCTAAATGATTTTTGAACTATGCACCAGAAACATGATCTATTTAGGTATTTATGTACGTAAGTATAAGACAAATTTTGTAACAAGATTATAAACAGATATTACCAGATTATTAACAAGACTGATTCTCCTTTGTTTAGACGTTTGTCAAAGCCATGGTGTCATGGGTGGTGATCCTGTCAGTCTACATCCTTACATTCATGTTCGGCCTGCCAGCAAACCTACTTGCGTTGTATGCCTTCATCAAGAAGCTCCGTGATAAACCCACACCCACCGACTTCCTTCTGCTCAATCTGACCATATCCGACCTTCTGTTCCTGCTCTTTCTTCCTTTCAAGATGTACGAGGCAGCTTATGAAATGCGATGGCTCCTCCCTAGTTACATGTGTCCCCTCATTACGTTCATTTTCTTCTCCACCATCTATACCAGCTCACTGCTCCTGATGGCTGTTAGTGTTGACCGCTACCTTTGCGTGGCATTTCCGGTCAAGTACAAGATCCATCAAAAACCTATATATGGAGTCATCTGTAGCATCTTTGTCTGGTTCACAACGTCAACCCATCTCTGTTTTGTATACATCGTGGATCACCTGACTGGAGGAGATAACCAGGGCCATGACTGCTACAACAACTTTACTCAGCCCCAGCTGGACATAGTGTTGCCCATGCGTCTGGAGCTTTGCCTCGTCCTCTACTTCCTCCCACTCATTGTTTGCACCTTCTGCTACACAAGATTCATTCACATTCTCAGGCGCACAGCCAGCCTCAACAAGGGAAAGCGTCGCAGGGCCGTTGGCATGGCCATGGGCACCCTGTTGGTATTTGTGGTCTGTTTCCTGCCCTACAACATCACACACATTCTAGGCTACATCTTCAAGGACAATGTGGAATGGAGATCCGATGCGTTACTACTCACCACCGTCAACACAGTCTTCGACCCCATCACTTTTTACTTCTCCTCAGCTGCCTTTCAGGGGAATCTGAAGAGTCTTCTAAGACCCAGGACTAAGACGGCTGACAATGGAATAAAAAATGTCTGCACTGCACAGAATCGAGCGAGACAATGCAACGGGACAGAACATATACAAAATAATGATGCCGGTGAATTGCAAAGTACGTAGTAGAGTTTGATCTCCTGCAAACCTCTTTGTATCAAAGTAGGGGATCTTGCAAGACCTTGAAAATTTGCTAACAAAAAAATCTTTGCAGCAAGTTCAGTGTGGACAGATTGGGTAATCACCCTTCACCCGGCCATTCAGACCTGATGAGCTCCTTCTATTTCATGGAACAGTTTTACATTGGGAGGAAGCCAAAACATCTGTCTTCAGCCATTCAACCCTCAATGCTTGTTTCTCACTGCAAATGTCCTTTATTGGAGTCAATAAATCCATTGTTTGCTATCTAAGGTTATGCTAGGGCCAAGACATAGAAGTGTATTTTGCAAGACAAGTTGGACCAAATACCATGCCCTTTATAACCCCCAACCTTCATAAACCCCAGGATAAAAATGACTTACACAGCCCCCACAATCAGATGATCTAAACATCATACCCAGGACTGTAACTGTCACTTGTGAGCCTAAGTGACATCTTTACATGTGATCAGTGTCCTGTGGAAGAGGATGAAGAGATAAAAAAATTGTTTTTGTGTGGGAAAGTGACTGAAATGCTGACATTTCCTGTCAGAAATGGTTTGTTAAAATGGCTGTTCAAAAAACTGTGACCCACTATGAGCTTTTTATTGGTTTATTAATTACTCCCTCTTTTTTTTTTTAAAACTAACTTTGTTATTGTGTAATCACACTGTTGAGGTGCTCAGAATGACTATAAGACATTATGCAAAACTTTTACAAAATTTTAAACCAAAGTAACATAAAACATCACTTCCTGTTCTTACACTTAGGTCAAACACCTCTGTCATGGCGCTCCACAAAAACCTTCCCACACTCATAAACATTATGTGGTATCTTGTCGAAATGTTTTGTACTCATATTTTGTTATATTGATGCAGTTGGATCCATAAGTTTTGGGTCTAAAATAAAGCCAAGACATTGCGATTGAATTGTAGAATTTCAGCATTAAACTGTTAATTAGTAAATAGTTCACTTGCAATTGAGCCTGTAAAAATAGAGGTAATATGTTTCAAAAGGCATTCATAATTAAGAGTTGAAATTAATGAAAAAAGTCTACCGTTTTTTAGTTTTTTTTTTTTTCAAAACTGATTGAACGAAAATGAGTTTGTATATATATGGACCTAGCTCTTAGATTTCTGCAGAAAATGCAAAGTTGCCAGTAAACTGAATGAAACACTCTTTAACTAAGAAAAAGAGATAAAGAATTAAAAAAACACATTTGATAGACTTTTCCATTAACAAATACTCAAGCTTGGCCACCAAACTGAGCACTCACAGCTCTCAGATACACATTAACAATCAGTAAGTGGGTGTTGCATTTCCTAACTGACAGCAACACAATCAAATTTGCACAGACTTCCTATATTTTCTGAACTTGCTAGGTTCTATTTTTCGAGCCTATTACCCAAGTGCAGTTGGACTTATACTGTATGCTGAAATGATAAGTTCGTAACATATGGATTGCTTTTAAATTCAAAAAGAAAGAAGACTTTCTTTTGGTTATCATAATACCAGAGCACAGCACTGTTATTGGGTAAGTTTTCTTTCTCTTTTATATTTCTCACATGATATTGCATTAAACTGTACCTAGATACAAAAGTGAGATAAACTGAACTGAATTCTTTCTTACTTTCATGTCACTTACTTGTACTTGTACTCCTTCTTTTCTAAAATACAGATTGACACAGGTCACCTGTTCTTATAATGGGGTCCAGGGAGCCCCCCCAAGAGAAGTGATACATAGTCAGGGCACCTGTAATACATTTTTTTAAATATTTTTTATTTATTTATTACATTTTCTCAATGTTTGACTGATTATTGAAATTTGAATATATATATATATATATATATATATATATATATATATATATATATATATATATATATATATATATATATATATATATATATATATTCCACACCCCAAAACTACAAAACAAGTTAATTTACACATCACATCTACTTTTGAATAAAAATCTACAATAAATAGACAAAATATATATACAAATAAGCATAATATTTCAACGTTTTAATGTTTTTTCGAGGGAATCGATTTAATTTATTTTAGGTTTATGGATCTATAGAATTATAAGTCTAGAGATAAAGCATCAATGATATTTAAGCAAGTCTGAGGTTTATTATGTAAAGTTTTAAACAAATAATTTTTTCAAAATAACTATTATGACATGTTGACACAGAGAACCTAAAAAAGATCATTATTAATACAGGAAATAAACATAGTCATAATACATGTTCGCATGTCCCCAACGTAGCGCTTTATTTGTATTGTGGCTGTCCATATCAAACCATAGAAACATCAAGGAAGTTAATTAGTTAATATTTGAGCTGCTCGTAAAACAGGTGAAGGTCGCAATGAGACATAGTTTGACTACGAACACCTGATTCTGTGATGATAAACAGTTTCAGGTTTGTGGACCAGATCTGTACCAAAACACTACTATTGGTTTTCTAAGATAAACATTTTTAACTTTAACAGGAGATCCAGAAAAAGAAAATATTAATACACTTTTATACTGTGTATTATATGAAGTCTAGAGTGCAAAATTAGCAATCGGTTCAAAAATTTGCTCCCAGTCATTGCTTGTATGTGGTACTCTTTTTTCTGTCTATGAAAAATCTGTTCATTAACTGTTAATATTAGTCACATACTGTATTCAGAGAAACCAGCATGGAAGTGGGGTGGTGATAACCTATCTATTTGGATACCTTCCAGCAAAGTCTGAACTAACATACAATGCAGTAATTTGCAGTATATTGTCGTTCAGTAATCATTCCCTGACAACATCTCAATCTGAATGACAAGTTGCTTATCTTGTCAAGTTTCATATTTACCTAGCACCCCTTCTAACCTCCAGGCATAGTGAGAATTACCTCGATATGCATGCCATTTCATAAAGAACTGGAAAATGTTTAGGACTTACTGGAAAGGTGGCTGAGAACCTGCATTGGAATACCCAGGTACAACAGCAGTACTGCAGGCTTCTTGGATCTACATAGTTTAAAGTTAAAGGTTGTTTTATCCTATTTTGGCTACAGGTTGTTCCTCAAAAATGAGCCACACTTGATAGTTGATTGGAGACCAAGAATAACTGATTAAACAAGTTGAATTAGTTGGCCACCTCGTTTGGTTAAAATGGCCAACTAGCATAAGCCTGTATCACTGTACCACAGGGCATGTATTAGCCACAACATGTAACGCTCTGCAGGCTGCGTTCAAGGAATACCACATCGTCAACTGACTGATTTGTAAAATCCGGTCATGAAACCTTGGGTAGACATCCCAAGCTTATCCACAAGGTCACTCAGTCATCTGGCTACAAACTCTGGCAAGCTAAGCCTGCTGTAGTTCCCTCACACTTCTTTTATATATAGATGCCTCGCAAAAAGGCAGTTCAGCATCATTTGTTGGCTGGTAAGATTAAGGTCCCTTAATAGAATCCAGCATTGATTCTACACCAGGCTTTTTAAAATCATAGTGGAAATGCCATATCCAAGCAAGTTTAAGATAAGATCTACCAAAAAGATTCCATCAGTAATGCTGTAGTGTGCTGAAATGGTTAGCACACACATTTAACAAATAACAAAGATTAATTTGGGAAGAGCAATGCAATGAGGTGCAAATCAGTTCCGGCTCAAAGGCATAATAGGCCTGTGTACTAAGGACTTTTATGGTGGGGAGTGTTACTGGAATACATAGTCACAGTTGGCAATTCATTCCATGTGACCTTACCCACAAGCACCAGTCACATGAATCAGGTTGGCAAATCTTTCTTTCTATTTGCCCAGCCTCCGGGGCTTTGAATGTACAGGAATGGCATTAGCAAAGAGCTCATCTTGTGCCTTACCTAGGTTCAGATTAGGTCTGGATCAAGGTGATCTCTTTCTCTCAGGTTTATGAAATTCAACTGCACTGTTGTACTTCAGTAAACAAGTTGCTCTCAGGGTAACTATCTGTGGGTAAGACCACTTTTCTCCAATATGTAAGACATAGAGCAATGACCACTTATAGACCACCTTGAAGGCTAACTGATATCAATATCTACTAGAAAAACATGGGGATTTAAAAAGCATTGGTAGTGACTACCTTTCTCTGGTAGTGCACCACTCAGACATAGCATTACGACCACCTTCCTAGCATTGTGTTGGTCCCCCCTTTTGTTCCTGTAATAGTCCTTATTCATCAAGCATTAACAGCATTAACTTCTTTAGCAATTTGAGCTTCAGGAGATCGTCCATTGAATCCGACCACACGGGCCAGCCTTTGCTCCCCGCCTACATCAATTAGCCTTGGCGGCCCATCAGCCTGTCGCCGGCTCACCACTGTTCCTTCCTTGGACCACGTTTGATAGATACTGACCACAGTTTTGAAGAGGCTCTGACCCAGCCGTCTAGTCACGATTTGGCCCATGTCAAACTCACTCAAATACTTACACGTGCCAATTTGTTTTGCTTCTAAAACATCAAATTTGAGGACAAAATGATTACTTGCTGCCTAATAAATCCCACCCACAAACAGGTGCCATGATAAAAAGATAGTGTTTTCACCTCATAATGTTCTAATTTCATAAAGTTATGCCTAAATAGTGTATATTATATATTACATTTCTGTTTAAATTAGACTTTAACAAGTAAAAAAACAGATACAAATACAGTCTTCAGATACAAATGGTAAGCATACATGGGACAATTCATAGTGACTTGCAAAGAAGGTATGATATAATGTATATGTTTATGTTGTATATGTATGGATATACAATATGATGTAGATAAAACTGCAATCCATGTACTGCATGATGTTTCTTATTCTTGTTCCACCAGTGTCCTGCAGTAACCAAAATGATAAACCACTGGGTGCTTCTCTCAGCCTATATTATAACCTTTTTATTCGGCCTACCAGCCAATATCCTGGCTGTTTATGCCTTCATCAGGAAGCTTTGCAAAAAACCCACACCCACGGATGTCCTCTTGCTGAACCTCACTCTCTCGGATCTGCTCTTCTTGTTTTTCCTTCCACTGAAGATGTATGAGGCTGCATCAGGCATGAAGTGGCATCTTTCTCAGACCCTTTGTTCCATCATGTCATTTGTCTTTTTCACCACCATCTACACCAGTTCTCTGTTGCTAATGGCTGTTAGCATTGACCGTTACTTGGGTGTGGCCTTCCCAGTCACCTACATGAAGTTCCGCAAGCTTATCTACGCATTCGTCGGCAGTATTTTTATCTGGCTGTTCAGCGGAGCGCACTGCACACTTGTATTTTTCGTTGTCCACATAGGTGGGGAAAACAGAACTGAACCCCAGACCACTTGCTACGAGAACTTCACTGATGAACAGAAAAGAATTGTACTTCCTGTGCGCTTGGAATTTTTTGTAGTACTTTGTTTGGTGCCTCTGATTGTGTGCGTGTTCTGCTATCTTAACTGCATCTGGATCCTTTACCACAGGCCCCGCATAACAAAGGAGAGAAAGCAGAGGGCCATTGGAATGGCTCTGGGCACCTTGAGTGTCTTCTTGATTTGCTTTATGCCCTACAACTTCTCTCATCTGGTGGGCTTCAACACCAACAACAGCCCATCGTGGAGGTACTACACACTGCTCCTAAGCACCTTTAACACCTGCCTGGACCCCATCATCTTCTACTTCTCCTCAAATGTGTATCGCAACACCACCAAAATTTCCCTTTGGAAAGTTTTCTCATTTAGGCGCCGTCTAGGCTTGAACACTACTCCCAATTTAAGCGTTGAGGTAGATTCTAATTCTGACAAAGAATTTGAATGTCGCACTAGTCACAACAGAAAATAAAGAGATACTACAGAATTGGGCAGTAATTGTGCACCTGGGACATTGAGCTTGAATTAATTGTTGTGAGTAAATTCATATGCCATGAGTTTCATGATTTGACTTTCTGACATTATTATTCATTTAGACCTTTTTTCTCTTGTATATGCAACATTTCTTGAAACCTTGTGCTATGTATATGGGACCTTGAAATCTTGTGATAATTTGAGTATTTTATAGTTTCTTTAGTTAACTATTTACGTACATATACTGTAGAAGCTCCACATAATCAGATTTTTTTTTTTTTAAAAACATGCACCTTTTGTTTTCAATGATGAAGTCTGTCGTCATCCAGATGTTGAAAGATGTTTAATTTGTTTGTTTTTTTATATATATGTTTTTAAGTCTTCAGGATCAGAGCTTTGTAACAGTCAGTTTCCTGACCACATTTTCAAAAAAAAAAAAAAAAGCTTTTCTCACCCATGTTTCTTTGTATTGATATGTTCTCTAAAAGCTCCTGTAAGCAGCCAATGTATTTTCTTTCACTGGTATGCAAATTGATAATGTCTGCAATATGAAAAGTTTACTATGCATTATTTAAGAAGAAATCATAATAATAATTCACCCAGTGTTGATTTAAGCTTAAATAAACAGACAAACATGGTCTAATCATTTATTTGAAAATCTGCAAGTTTTATCTACACCCTGTAACCGTCTACTTCGCCAATATGCCTTGGGTCTCATAATAATGATAATGATGCTGAAAGGAAGTTTCGAAATCATCAGTGAAACAGAGACGGCCATCGACTTCAGGGCATCTGAAATGCTTCACCCGCTACTGTCACTTACTCATAAGACAAATGACTTGACTTTCCTTGAAGAAGTTTGCTAACTTCTCATTCTCATCCTTCCTATAGTTTAATATGTACTATGACTTAGGTTAAGCAAACTAACAACATATTACAATGTATTCCTTCTCGTGTTTGGATTATTCTTATTTATTCTTAGTAATTACTTTATCCATCTAACGTGATCCAGCGACTCGCCTGCACTCGTGCATCCTGTAGGCACACATGTATAAGATACCTGCAAACAAAAAAATCATAGTCACAATGACTGTTACAATGAATCATGACCTTTTACTTACTATGCACATATTTTCCCACCTGCAAAGAAGTTCATAAGCAGAGCAACCCAGCCGAGTATGTAGGACCAAGAGAAACGCCAGTCACCAAAGCGCCTTCCCAGGAAGTTTACCGTCACCCCGGTGTAGATTGCCATGGCCAGAAAAACAAATAGAGCTGCAAGAGATGTTGGAATTTAGTGCCCAGGATTTAGAAGTAAAAGCTAATAATAAGCTTCCTGTATCACCAAACACTCCAATATCTGGATTTGGCATGCGTGCATTGGTAACTGGAGTTCACTAGCGTTGGGAATTTCGGTTCCTCAAGGACTTTTGAATGGTTTGAATTTTTTAATGGGGTTTGACTTGGATATCTTTCTGAAATAGAAACTCATGAACATCCTTAAAACATTTGAGCTGTATTTAAAGCAGTTTAGTTTCAAATGTGCCATCAATATTTACACCAAGATAGTATTCAGGGTGATTTTTCCAGCGGTTGCCAGATTTTTCTTTAGTAGATATGAACAAGTTTTCCAACAAACAGGGTTTGAACACAGATGCTTGTCCTTAAGAAAATAATGATTTTTGAGATTTCCAATATTGTGTGATGATGAAAAATGTCATGGTCTGAAACATGTCTGGTTTCCCATTCTCTATACAGTGTGCATAAGTCAAGCATGTAAGAATAGTACATACACTACATATACGTATATGGCCAAAGGTTTATAGACACCTGAACATCTGACACCCAAACTGTGACCAAAAAGGCCTGAACATGTTCCAGCATAACAACGCCCCTATTTAAAGTACAAAGGGAACAAGACATGGTGTGTGACATGAAGACAATGTTGGAATGGAAGAACTTGTGCACTGAACCTTGACCTCAATCCCACTAAACATCTTTGGGATGAATGGAACTGCCTCTTCTTGCTCTTCTTTTCTTCATAAACTTAGATCTTGCAGCTGAAGTCTTAATAGTGATGTGTATATGTTACATAACTCAGTCCTGAATACAACCTTAATAATTGGAGATGGAGCCATTTTTTTCTGATCGGAATGTCGGGGAGGGGGGGATCAAGCCTCAGTATCAAGCTGCCACTCTTGGACCCTTGAGTGAGGCCCTAACACTCTGTGCTCCAATGGAGCTGTAACATGGCTGACCCGCCATTCTACATTGCTGGGATATGCAAAGACAACAACAATTATAATAAAACAGAATCTCACTCGAAATAAAAAACATGATCCCTGCAGCAAAGGAACGATTGAATCTCTCAAATCCAGAGAAGTGCGTGAAGGACAAAATGCCAGCGATGATTCCAGCGAAGCATGACATCGATGACAGGATCATGAAGGCTCTAGTGGCGTTCCAGTACGCTGACAACAATTTTGTAAGACCAACAACAACAAAAAAAGAAAAATAAAGATGAAATTAGTCTAATGCTCAATATAGTTTTTTTTATCCAAAGTTATTTCCAAATCCAATAAAAAGCTGCTGCAAATAATTTATAGTTGATAGCATTTAGAGTTACATTTAAATCAATCTCATTGAGAATCCACCTCTGTTGACTTACCAATGCTGTCCGTCTGCATGTAGCATTTGCCCGACATGCAGTAGCGCCACAGGCCCTGGTGAGCAAAGCTGCCTGATAGGCGGTATTGCATCCAGAAATCAGTAGCTGTTGACACCACCAGGAGGATGTTGGCCACGATGGCACAGAAAAGGCCTCCTCCCATGAAGCTGTACATCCTGATGGACGCTCAACACACTACAGAATGTGGAGTAAGGAAGCAGTGTTTAATTCAGCGTAACATATCATCTGCTATGCAGCGGCAAATGAAGACCATACAGGAGCCAGATTTTGCGGTTTTCAAGGACTTGGTCCATTTTACATATTATACTAAATATAGGATCAAAATATTACAAATGTAATATTATTGACCTATACAATAAAAAGATTTAGTTCTGTTTATATTAGAGATCATGGACAGGCTGTGGCTAAAATAACTTAATTTTTAACACAATAATTCTTTTTTTTTTAATAAATAGTTCCTTTAGAATAATGCGGAGAAAACTGTACAATCTTTGACCTTTAGGGAATTGAACAACTACTATCATAAAGGTTATCTATACACCATCAATTCAGCTGTTATTTAAAATTCCACAGGAAGTCACACTGACTGTATTTTCAACTTTACCTTTAAACATTCAATCAAGGTTAAATCAAGGCCAAGAGTAAATCAAGACTTAAAATCTGAAACGTGAGATCCAGGCCAAGCTGCTGAGCTGAACTTAAACTAATTCAACTCTAAGCTTTCCATTTCTCCATTGTATAAAGCATTTTCCATTTTTCAATCTCCAAGTTTTGAGTCGATCTTTCGGCACTTTTGAATTGATCGAAAACCTAATTTTCTATGATGCTAATTATATGAAAATGATCTCGGCTGGCTTCAATATCCGGTGCACTAATACTATTTGCATGGACACAGGAAAAAAACAATGGCTGTGACAGGATGAAAATAATAAAGGATTATTATTACTTAATGGTTAGCTTGGAAGAACAACTATTTCATGAGGCAACAAGAAACCCGAAATGATCAACATTACACATTTTTTATCATCTGAAAAAGAAAAGAAAAAAAAGTCTTACCTGAGATCTTCAGGATAAAGGAGAACTGAACTACAGAGGAGAGAAAAAAAAGAGGAGATGGGAAGCTCACAGAGAGCGTAAAGCCAAAGAGGACCTCATAGGCCGAATTCCAAAAAGTTATCCCGTTTTTTTTTGTTGATGGTGGCAAAATCCTTTAAAAACGCACATTTGCTAACACCAAACAAATACACTCGAGCCGACCGGGGCTACGTGGTCAGTGTTTAGACTGGGGTCATGGTATTGGGAGGGGAAGGTATGTGTGATGACCCCCTTTTTTGTTCCTCTATGGGGATTTTTCTAGAACCGTGGATGTGCAGAGGCTTGCAGTAACACTGCTCTACTGTCAATGCAACATGCTGAAGCTCACAGTTTCTTTCAGGCCCTGACTCGACATGCTGTTGGAACATCAGGAGCCACATGACCACTGATGACCAGAAAATTAGTTACGAAAATAAATTCACGCATTGTGAAAGAAAGTCAGTCAGCGTGACAAAAATGTGTCCTCACAGTGGTCAAAACAGTCAGATATTTCGATCCATGTGGGGACATTTGGTCCCCAGCAAGATATATAAAAGGTATCGGATACCACAGGCATTGGAAGGTACAGCAGGAATATATTAAACCTTCTTTTGGAAAAGTTTTTTTAAATAATGTTCTAATTATGAGACACTGAGTAGATGTGATTGATATATGATAAAGTATAAAAAAAAATTCAAAAGTTTTTATATTATTGAAGCTCAAAAACCTCAATGTCTATCAATAAATCCTACACAAACTAAATATAACCTTCTAATACCAAGGCCTTGAAATGTATTATACAGAATAATGTATTGTTAAAACTTTTATCTAGTATGAAGTTGTTCATTTCCTTACATTTAATAATAAATAACAAGCCTCATGACTAGAGATGATGAAAATATCACTATAAGCTGTTTGCAGTGGAACAAATAAAAAAAACCCACAGGAAATAACTTTTTTTCTGCCTTTCTACTCATCAGATTATTACCTATGCATGGGAAGAGAAAAAAAAGATAAATTGAGTTGTTCGTTACTGTTTGTTAACTGGCTTCAACAGTTTCTTGTCCATTGGCCTGTTTAGATACAGATCTCAAAAGTCAGCGAAAGGAAATAAATTTCACAATATTATATCATTCTGCTGAGCAGTATGGAAACATACAAAATGTGATGTGAATCATTAGCTTGCACCATCATTTTTTCTTTAATGAGGCAAATTAATGAGTAAATTATGTGTTACTGTAAGTGTACTATGTGCTCATCAATCATTTATAGGAAATCTCCAATATTTGTTTATGACTAGTTTTAGGTTTGTCATCTACACAGACAGAATTTAAAGCATGTATAGAGAAATTATTGTTCTATGGCTTTACACTTTGACCAGACAGCGTTGCAAAATAATAAATAAACGCCTATAGGGAAGTGGTAGGGACAATAAACTTGAAACTGAATGGACATTGAAACATCAGTGCAGTGAACACTGTAATTAATGGTATTAGGAACGTTCCAGTAAATGATAAATGAACATAAATACCTCAAATGAAAATGTGTTCTCCATAAGCACTTTAGTACTATATATCTACTATATTAACTATATATTTATATGAATTATTGCTAATTATTATATAAATACATTGATTACAATTAATAATATTAATTACATCGAATATTGAAGATATTAAGCAGAATGATATGACGATATTATGTGAAATTAATTTTCTTTCCCTGATTTTTGTGAGTTCTGCAGTGTTTCACATCCTAGACTTGTGATCAGAATGTTGTGAGTTGTTGTGTTGTGAGATCCACCAAGATGCCACTGCAAGGACACCAAGATGTGACCTGTGGACTGATGAGTCCTAATGTGACCATTTTGGCTCTAACAGAAGAATTTTTGTAAGAACAGGAGAGAAGCTGTATTTAGACTGCCTCACCCCCACAGTCAAACATGAAGGAGGAAGCTTAAGGGTTTGGGGTTGTTTTGGAGCAGGGAAGTTTTTGTAAGTGTTACTTAGAGAGCAAACAATTATCTGGAGTGTTATCTATAACTGAACGGCCTGCCCAGTCACTGCACTGAAATCCTATTAAACAACTGTTTTGGGATGAACTGGATCACAAGGTCAGAAAGAAATCTCCAAACAAATCTTTGGCAAGATTTACGACAGACATGGCAAATTATTACAGCTGAAATTTGTTACATTTTTCAATGAAAAAAAAGTTTATTATCTGCACATTTATATATGTATTTGATTGAAGTAAATCTTCACACAAGTAAATGACCCTTTTTAGTTACATACCAACAACATGTACATGCATGTGTCTCTCAAAAATCTAAAGTTTCTAAACTTGGACACTCATTGTACGTTACTTCTTAAATTTTTTTATAGTGATAAAAGGCAAATAAATGACAGATTTTTTTAAATAGATGTTTTTCGTATCTTATTATAGACAAAAGAAAAAAAGATTTTTTATACTAAAACACAAAAATTGTTTGGAGATAAGATCCAGCCACAGCATTAAAACAGAGGAAATAAATTTCAGAGAACACAATTTACCACTGAATAGACAAACAAAATGAATTAAAGTTTGTATTTTATTAAGAGTATGTACAAATAAAAACAACCTTAAAGATATTAACTCACACGGTAAAACTGAATATTAAGCAACTTTTTGGGGTTTCGGGTCATTTAAAGTACATGGCTCGAAAGATGGAAGTTGCAGAGCCGCAAATGAAAGTGTTTTTTTTGTGTTAGTGGTCAGCTCTTTAGACAAAATACAGTTATTTGTTCCCAGATTTAAGCTCATTTCTCTAAATTAGAAGAAATAAAGTAGGAAACGAAAACAAAGGCTGGTAGCGTGTGAGGTAGATGTGAACTGTGCCAAGCCTCTATTTATCAAATGTCTTCAGGATGTGAAAAATGTTATGAATGTGTTACACTGTAGTGGCCATTCGGACAGGAGGAATCCCTAACGGCAGAGAGCCGGGGCGTTCGCTCGACGCCTGAAATACCAAAGAAAGAAAGAAAAAAGTACACAGTAAGCTTTAAATTTTTCACCATTCTGCAAAAATCTTGACATTTTTCTTTCAAAATTCAGTATAAGAAGCATAAGCTATGACAGCATCATCAGATGAAATGAGAAGGTTGAGGTGAAATTCAGCACCTGGTGTGGTTGGTGATTGTAGGGTGGAGGCTGTTTGAGGCTTCTGGTGAGCAGCTTGTGAGGTTTGATCAGATCGGGCTGATTGATTACAGCCTATGCAAAAGAGCGCACAATAATTAAGACCTCTGTTCCTTAAACCTTGTGGATCACAAGGATTGTATTTATGTGTTTAGCATTCGCTGTGTAGAAAATAAGTACAACTATTAAACACCCATCAGGCAATACATTATGACCACCAGCCTAATATTGTATTGGTGCCCCTTTCACTGCCAAAACAATCCATTGAGCATTAACAACATGAACTTCCTCAGCAGTTTGAGCTACAGTTGTTCATCGTGCATCAATGAGTCTTGGCCGACTATGGCACTGACCACTGCAGACCAGGAACATCCCACAAGAGCTGCAATTTTGAAGATGCTCTGACCCAGTCGTCTAGACGTCACAATCTGGCCCTTGTCAAACTCAAAGCTCAAATCATTACGCTTGACCATTTTTTCTGCTTCTAACACGTCAACTTTGAGAACCAAATGTTCAAAAGCTTGAGGACACCAGTGTGTTTTTTAATCATCCCATTCCACATTTAGTTTCCACTCTGTAGATTTCAGAGTGTGCTTATGTCCTAACAAGGGTGTTAGTAAAGTAAGGTACTGATGTGGGTGAGGTGAGGAGGCCTGAGGTGCAGTCAGTGTTCCAATAAGTCAACCCAGATGTGTTCAAAAGGGTTGAGGTCAGAGCTCTATAGCAGGAAACTCAAGATCTTCCACTCCAAACAATGTAAAGCATAGAGAATTGTCATGCTGGAACATGTTTCTTTGTGCAAGTGATGGGAAAAGTCAGGTGTCCCAATACTTTTTTCACAGTATGTGTGTGTGTGTGTGTGTGTGTGTGTGTGTGTGTGTGTGTGTGTGTAAGTGTTAACTTACTTTCTTGAGAGCGTTTGTGACTGGATATCTGGGATTTTTATTTGCTGCTAAATACAAGGAGATAAAGACATAATTATTAAATAAAAAAATCTATAATTAAAATGTTAAAATGGAAGAGTAGTGATGTTCTATACCTTTCTTTTTATAGCAGTAGTAACAGGAAAAAATGAGGCCTGCGAACAGCAGCAGCAGGAGGATAAAGCACGGGACTCCAGCAGCTATACCAGCAATGGCAGAGCTGCTAAGGCCTGCACCAAATACAAACATATTCTTACAAAAGTGCATCCTAAAGTGTAATATTACTCTTATACCACAACAATAAGTACAATATTTAATTGAAAAAAAAAAAAAAATTAATTGAAGTAAAATTTCTTTTCCATTTCTCTTCCGTTACATTTAAATTTGTGGAACTGCTACAACGTCATCACGCAAAGCAATAAAATTAAAGACTCCTTCCCTAAATCCATAATAACTATAAATCAGTGATAGATTTTTCTTCTTCTACACCTGTATATTTAATTACTACAGGAACATGAGAATTATAACAAGCACATTAATGCGAGGTGGTATATTACATTTTCGACTGTTTTTGTAACCCGCCAACAGATGGCAGCACAAGGCTCCACACACAGTCACAGGAAACACCGACCTTCATTAGTCAGTGTGCCAAATGACATCGTCCTGTGTACATCTGAAGATGTTTAACTGGTGCTAATATAACCACGTGCGTTTCCACGTCTGCTCTTGTGACCACGTGGGCACCCCTTCACCCTGATCTCTCCTCAAACGTGAGTTTCCCACCGGAAACAAAATAATCTCACTTTCGCAACCACCCTAATCGCCAGATTTGGCTCTTTCAGACTTTGCCCTCTTCCTGAAGATGAAGATCCAGCTTAAAGTTCACAGTTTTGACACCATTGCGGAGGTCCAGCAAAAGATGCTTGACACGCTTCAAAAAGAAGACTTCCAAAACGCATTTCCAGAAGTGGCAGGAATGCTGGGAGCACTGTATTGCTGTAGAGGGAGGACTCTTTTGAAGGTGATGGTGTGTAAACTTTGGTAAATAAAGTAAACAGAGCTAATCTCTAAACTCTTTTATACTACCTCGTATAAACCCATGTCCAGGAGCTGCTTTGGAAAATGATCATCACCCTCTAACCAATCAGAATCAAGAATTCAGCTGTGGTAACTGTGTCTGTTATGTCTATAAACTGACGTTAGAGCTTTTAAACCATCAGCACCTCTTCATGACTTCTCTCAAATTACTTGCTGAATCGTCAACAAAACCACTCCAACTAGCTCATAATGTTTACATCATCAACACATGCCTTTATCATTATCACTATCACAGCACATCGGAGAGCAAAAACAGGTTGGGACGAGTGAAGAAAAGAAAAACATTACCTTTCCTATCTTCAATCATCCGCTGTTGATAAACCTGTACTCAGTATAGCCTTTTTTTTTATAGCCTCCAAGTCAAGTCAAGTCAAGTTTATTTCTATAGCGCTTTTCACAACAGACATTGTTTTAAAGCAGCTTTACAGAAATCAACAGTCAAGGTGAATGGTGTGCATTTATCCCTGATGAGCAGCCGTGGTGACTGTGGCAAGGAAAATCTCCCTTAGATGTAATGAGGAAGAAACCTTGAGAGGAACCAGACTCAAAAGGGGAACCCATCCTCATTTGGGTGACATCAAGATTGTGATCATAAATCTTTCAACAGTACAGAACACTGGAGAGTGAGAACTAACATGAGCACTGGAGTATAAGATTATAAGTAATGTTCTTTCTACAGTCTTATACAGTCTATATGGTTAGTAGCTCCTAGTTTTATGAGCTCAACATTTGTGATCATCACAGATCCAGCATCAGCTTCTCCATGCCAGAGCCTTTAAACACTCCAGGAGGTCCAATGTCAAACTCCACACATGTAGGGGGATCCAATTGGCATTGGTACGTCTCTAGATGGTTCGGGATGTTTGCGAGTTCGGCATCTACTTCTTCAAAGGTCCATTTCTACAAAGGCCTCCACTGCCCACGTGGTACTGTATTGTTTATACAGTATGGTACAGTAAATTGCTTTGTTTTGCTAAATTATGTACTGTAATTTGCGGTAATTTGTTAAATCACTAATTATTATTTTTAGCATTGAAGCATTGTTTCCATACGATTGGCTAATTAGATAATTGAACAAACGTGATCAATTAATAATATTGGACAGGATTTAGTAGCATCAGAAGCCTTTCTTGCAAAGTTTTTGTAAAATGTAATAAATGATTTGAAAATTCGTACCCAGGATGTAAATGGTGATGTTCCTTGCAAGGCTTTTGCTGGTCATGCTGTTAACCAGAACACACGTGTAAATGCCGCTCTGGCTCGTGTGCACATGGGCGAGCTGCAGAGTGCCATTAGACGTAGGTAGCGTCTGTCCGAGAAACACCCATGAGGCTGAGGGAGGCGGTTCACCCTCAGCTCGGCATGACAGAGAGATAGTCTCTCCGGAAACAAAAGTCGCCTTTGAGGGACTGACCTCCAAAACCGGCTTATCTGGTCCGTCTGAAAGGAAGGAGATGACAAAATAAATGAGTATTGCAATGGATACATACAATTGAAACAGGAAAGCTTTGGATGCGTTTGCAATCAATTTTCCTCTCCATTTGACTAGGGGACCCAAACCTGTTGTTGTCTGCACAAACCCAGCTTCATTAAGAGGTCGGAGATGTAGGTGTAGATCACATCGTGTCTACTTGACACTAATAGGGACCATTTGGACACCTTTAAACTTGTATATATTAAAAAAAAGATTTCAATATACAAAGGTTTCTTTGGGTTAATTGATGAATGGGTTAGTAATGGTTTGTAATGGTATTTGTAGTCGAATTAAAAAATGTTTGCAATAATTTCGTGTTTTTTCAGCAGAGTTGGAAAACGTGGTGAAAGGTTTGAACGCCAAATTGAAGGTCGTCTCTAATAAACCAAGCTCATCACTGCTTTTCATATTTTTATATTTTTCCACACATGGAACATAAAAAAAAACCCCAGACAACACTTACACAGAACTGTGATGTTCTTGCTCTGCATCACGTTACTGAATGGATTCGTGAGCACCACACTGTAGAGCCCTGTGTCGTTGCGGTTCGGCTGATTGATAATCAGACTATTCTGAGTTATCAGGTACCGAGAGCTGTTCACTAAAGCCACGCTTTTGAAGTACCATGCTGAAGTCATGACTGGTCCTTGCATCGAGCTGTATGACAGAGTGAACGGTGCTCCTCCCTCTACAACGTATTGTGAGACTGTGACAATAGAAGCGTATGTGATAACATCTGTAATGAGATAAGAAAAATTGTTATTATTATCGAATATCTTAATCCTAATATGGATTAAGATTGTGCCCTCAATGAAACATCTTTCTTCAACATTTAGGCTATAAGTTATGTACTATTATAATAGTTTTACAATGCTTTGTGCTACTGAGAGATCTATTAACCAATTGGGAAACATTTCGAACTGAAAGTTTTCTTCTGTCAAAGTCTGTAAAGCTGTTTTTATCTTCTTTGGCTGCTTGGTCGTCAAAGGAAGTATATAAAATGCTCCCTGCTTAACCTAACGGTCCTCCCAGTGATTGTTAACGGATAACCCAGAGATGCAAACTGCTTGTTACGAGGCTCAGGATCTAGAGTGATTTGTCCACCCGTGATGCTAATCCTTGGTACTACACTCCCAATACTACACCTTACATTACCTTATTACTCAATAGCCCTACATTGTTTTACCTAATGGAAACCAAGTTTTCTGTGGCAAAAATAGATTTTCACTGCACTTACTGTACACCGACAGCGTGAAGTTGACCGATACCTCATGAGACCCCGGCTTCGCCATTTGCGCAATGTATGTGCCACTGTAGCTGACTGGAACATTCTGGAAGACCAGTGATCCTGTCTGATCAATGGATAAGACATTTTGGTATGCCTGGCCGATGTCAGGAGGTGTGTTCAGGCCTATGGTCCACGAAGCTAGAATCAGCGTCCCGTTCAGCCACGTCACTAGAGGCCCGGTGACGCCGCTATATGAAATGCCGAGGGTCAAATTGGTGCCCACAAATGCATTAACCAAAGTAGGTCCATTGGGCCAGATGACTAGTAAACAATTGGTTCCTGTGAATAAAAAATAAATAAATAAATAAATAAAAAAACACATAGTTTCTTCAATGAAATTAGGCATACATTATGCTAAAAATCCCAGAAGCAAAATTGGATTAAAAAAAATTGTTTATCACCAGAGAAATTAATATCAAATTATTAATCATTACTGAATTTTTTCTAAAACGTTCCACACTTCCCTTCCTGGGAGAAAAGATTCAAATAAACTGAAATTCAAAACACTGATTTTGGCATTCAGTCGAATCTTGTATGAAATACACACACACACACACACACACACACACACACACACACACACACACACACACACACACACAGTTTTGAACTAGTGTGTGTTTCCCGGATCAGGTGAAGCTAGACCTACTTTAAGTACACAAAAGCTATTCATGGCTAAAAAAAAAAAAGAAAAGAAAAAGAAAAAAGAAAAGTTTGTGCGGGTTCAAGTGAGCGAATTAGCCTAAGCACTTTACTTTCAGTTCTAATGTATAGATTTGTAATATTTATTGCAAACAGAAATATAATATGCATACATTATTAGATGTTTAATGTTCATTTTGTTTAACTGTTTTGGGAGGCAAACAGTATCATTGACCCCCAAATTTTTGAAGAATTAAAGAATTTTTATTTGACATTTTGTTCATTAATTTTCATTGTTGCTGGAGTCCCACCCTCAAGGGGTTCTTTACTTTTATACTCTATTCAGTATGTATGTTTTTTTTCACTGAAGAGGCATGTAGTATACGGTACCTTAAAAGCTTAACTTTAAAAGCTGACAGTTTATTTATGTACCTTGAATAATTTTAATGAAACAGCAAATCCATCTTTTTCAGATGTATATGAGAATACCACCAAGACAACAGGGAGATGTACATGGTGCCATCTTTGAAGCTTAAAACTATATATTGTTATATAGACAAACTTTGCAGTTACAGAGCAGGACTAAATTAAGTGTGTAGTTAAGGAAACAATCGTATTTACTAGTTCTGTCTACAAACCGATGTGATGTATATATAGTGCGATTTTTTGTTTTCTTGCAGATGTTCTATCTAAGAACCTGTATCATGTATCTCAGTTGTGTTCTTTTTTCCCCTGCAGACACATTTTCATATGTTCATGACAATCCAGATCACCACATTGTCAACAAATGTCCAAGACAAAAACGTCCTGTAAGACTCCTGTATTCAAGTCCCAGTAGACACCATCAAGTTTTTAAAATGAGGTCCATGCAGCAAAGCCACGGGTCTTGTTATTGCTCATTTGTATAATTTGGATAATTGCAGGTGGAAATCAGTTTGACAGCTAATATTCGTATTATTTTTATTGTTGGAACATTATAGTTATTATACCGATATAATGTATAATAGAAGTATATAAAAGTAATAATAACAAAATTAGGGCCATGAATAATAATAACCTTTTTTTATAACAACAAAAAAGGTGTATTACTCTTGATTTGTATTAAAAAATTGATAGGAAAATATTTGTTACAATAATTTAATTTGGATTAATGATAGTAAAAATGCATTTTGAGAAAAGAGAGTTTGTCTGAATGCACTTTATTAGTATTATTATTATTATTATTATTATTATTAATAATGTATTAATTCATTAATTTATTTAATAAAGTTAATGCAGTAACTCACCTGTGAAGCAGAAGGCAAGCAAAAATGTGATAATGGCTCCAAAACAATAATTCATTGATGCCAAAAAATAGTTTGTATTAAACTAAAGAAAAAGGCAACAGCAAATATCCAGGATTAAACTACATCAAATAATTAAGTTTTAATCTACTTTTTTTATGATAATGCTCCAAAATAAATGACTTCTAACTACTGAAAAACACCCACGACATTCTCAGGTTTCTTACAACAAGCAAGGACAGATGAGTGAGCCAGATAAGGCTGAATCGGTTCGCATAAAGTGAGTCGGATGATGAGTCGTTCGCAAACACAGACTTGATTTCGCTACGATTGTCTGTTATTGCATTTTTTTTTGCGGTTTTTATATATTCATTTGGTTTTATCTGCCACATGACACCTGAAAAAGAACTATGAATTATAAAAATAGGGTGTTTCTAATAAATCAAAACAAATAATAAAAATAAAAGCAAGACTGGATCATACTGAAGGAAGCTCCGCCCCCTTCAAACCACGAAATTATTAATAACAATAATAATTATTATAATAATTATAATAATGTCAAAGTATTCACGTTCATTTAATGAGAAATGACAAATAAATGCTAAATAAGGACATCTTGGCTGGATCGGTTCACTTCAAGTGAGTCGGACGTGCGAGTCGATTCGCGAGCACTGATCCCGAATCACTTCGTTTTGTTTGGATTGTGTCTGTAATTGCCAGTGTTGGATGAAGTACACAAAGCATGTACTTGAGTAAAAGTAGAGATACAGTAAGTAAATATGACTCCAGTAAAAGTAGATGTGCTCCCTGTAAACTTTCACTTGAGTAAAAGTTAAAAGTATTTGCCTTAAAATGTTCTTAAGTATCCAAAGTACTATGGTTTATTACGGCTAGAATGTTCTTATTATCATTTTTCATCAGGACTCTTTGCTTAATCAACTCAGTTTATTGAAAAAAAGACTAATCTTACTCTCAGCACGTCGATCTATTAATAGAACAATATTAATGAGTTAAACACTGATTGATATCTAATAAATTATCATTATCAAAACCTCCTTTTCAACGACTTCAAAAGAATCGTGCAAATAAGTGGTACCGAGTTCGAGTCAGGAGTTTCTTCCATCATTTATTCTTCTTAAAATGTTCTGCTTGTTTTTAAACTGATGCTGAACTGTATTTGCTGATAAGTAGATACCACCAATCGTCAATGGCGGTTTTAGGTTAAATGAGGCCCTGGGTGAAGCATGCCATGACCAACGTCTCTCCCATTGATTAGTTTTAGTCACTGGATGAGTAAAAAGATATTCTCAGAGCAGTTCACAAATTTAGCTACATTTCTGAGAGCTCCATTTCATGTAGGAATATCCCTCTAAATGCATCTATTGCACAATTAAAATACACGTCATTGTGCACAATTGATGAAACTCTCAAAACCAAGAACGATAAAACTCCTCCACTCCTTGGCTAATTGTAGCCAAAAGATACATAGAACATGTATATGCTTATAATGCTGCACTGGAGATTCTCATTACTCAACTCAAGATTCAGGACTTATTTAGTACAAGCACAGAATGTGCACATCATTATATAATATGGTATAATAATTGACGCCACCATGCCCTCTGAGATGCGTTTCTGCTCACCAGGATTGAAGAAAATTAGTTAGTTATAGGAGGCTTCCTGAGAATTCAAAGCAATCTGGCTTTCTTTTGATCACTCGTTATCAAGGTCTTTTGACCCCAGAATTGCCCCACTACTCGAGTTAAACATGCTCCTGAGGTACCATCTGCCTGATTCATCCCAACCCCCCACCTATGGACAGAGTTCTCTTTAATTGGACATTACTCTGTGCAGCTGATGATGGTTCCAGACGAACAGCCTAAAAATCGATAAAGTTACTGAGCAACACAAAAACAATGAGGGCAGATTTGGGCTGTAAACCACAGTTTGCATGATCAGTTCTGCACTTAAGCATCCATCACAATACAGTACACCTCAACAATGAGAAAACTATGAATAGACATTTGGTACCACCCAGATGAGAACGGGTTCCCTTTTGAGCCTGGTTCCTCTCAAGGTTTTTTCCTCATACCATCTCAGGGAGTTTTACCTCACCATTGGCTCATTCATTAGGGATAAACTTCTAGAGAACAAACTTATAGGCACAAAACGTATACATTTTAACTTTATAACTGTTTTAGCTCAGAAAAGCTGCTTTGGGACATTAATAAAAGTGCTCTACAAATAAAACTGAATTGAAACTTAATAAAATTTCTGCTGTTGCCATCAGAAAAAATCAGAGAGAAACCAGTGTAACCTGAATATACCCATGTACGGTCTGGAGAAATCTGACCAGAATTGGTCTTCATAGAAGAAATGCAGACAAGAAGCCATACATCTGATATGGAAACAAGACTAAGAGACTCAACTATGCACAAAAACACAGGACCAGCAGAAGGCACAGCAGGTGCGCTGGACTGATGAGTCAAAATCAGAAATATTTTTCTGCAGCAGGAGGCAAGATGTTTGCTAAAGGGCTGGAGAGCGGTACAATAATGAGGCAACAGTGAAGCATGGTGGCGGTTCCTTTCAAGTCAGGGCTGCATTTCTGCAAATGGAGTTGAACCAGTCTGGTTATTCTCTCCCTCTCTTATTATCAAGGTCTTCCTGCCCACACAATGTCCACTCACTGAAATTGTTTTGCTGTATTTTTAATTTTTTTGCAAGACATTTGTTGTGTGTAAAAAAAACGTGATGGGACCAGATGTTTCTAAATTACTCAAAATTACCTGTGTAACAGCAACAATCATAGTACAGACAAAAAAACAAACAAACAACAATGACCCATCCAATGCTGATGTTAAATGTAAACATGATTGAGTCTGGATAACTGCTTGAATGTGCACAGGTACATATATAAACACTTACATTTTACTCATGTTGCCTTGTATTGTCCATATGCTAGTGTCACGTCATTTAAATGCCACTTTTCGGGGAAATGATCCTCTCCCTCACTTGTAAGTAAAACCATTTTTAAATAAATGTCACCAGAAAGCATAGTTACAGACCTCTAACATCAGATAATGTCATGTGCTATATTTAACCTGCCATTCACACATTGGTTTGACTCATCCACTGGGTTTGACAGTGCCTGGAAGGTTTTTTTTTTTTTTTTTTTTACAGTTTGGTCAAAATGGTAACATTAAGAGGCTTTGGAAAGTCTTTAGCCATCAACAATATAGACCTCTACTGTAAATAATTATTTTAAACATCTTTATTGGCTTTATGGATTTTAATCACTGGAGCTGGAGGTAGCAGAGCTGAAGATGAGGTTTTTGTTGGAAGTGATGAGGATGGACAGGTTTAGAAACGTGTTTATTAGAGGGACAGCGCATGTAGGACGTTTTGGAAACAAGGTGAGGGAGGTGAGATTGAGATGGTTTGGACATGTGCAGAGGAGGGACATGGGGTATATCAGTAGGAGAATGCTGAGGATGGAGCCACCAGGTAGGAGGAAAAGAGGAAGGCCAAAGAAGTGGTTTATGGAAGTGGTGAGGGAAGACATGCAGGTGGTTGGGGGTGAAAGAGGCAGATGTAGAGGGCAGGGGGGTATGGAGAAGGATGATCCGCTGTGGCGCCTCCTAATGGGAGAAGCCGAAAGAAGAAGAAGAAGACATGTCTATATACATACAATTATTAAAGTTTTACTAATCGGCCATTATAGTCAAAATGAAATGAAAAAAAACAGAACATATACACTGGCAATGGTTTTTGTACTATTTATTCCTCACTATGGTCCTCACACATTTCTCATTATAGATGTTGGTAACTGCAGACTTTTCAAAAGCCTCTCTGATGTCACCATTTTGACCAAACTCTCATGTTGACTCATCTATATATATATATATATATATATATATATATATATATATATATATATATATATATATATATATATATATATATATATATAAATTTATACACACAAACACACACACACAAATATATACAGAGGAAACGTGAAACACAACTGAAAAGGACAGAATTTTGTTTATTTTGAGTTAGACACTGTACAATCAAAACTCAAAAGCAGATGCACACAAAGAGTTCATCTCTCCCGTTCTGGTCCATGCTGAGAGACCTAGTGAACCTGTACAACCTCAAACAGTTCTTATGTGGTTTATCTACAGTTCCGAAGAGTGTTTATAGAGTTTATTTATTGGTTAGTAATGCCTCTTATAAAGAATGTAGGACCCAAGACACACCCTTGTTTCGTAAAAGTCTGAACTTTCGAACATAAATGGCAGCAGGAGGGACAAGTTAACGGAGAATGCGCTTCAAACTCACGTGAGAAGAGTTTCAAGTTGATTAAATTAGGATTATGCACAAAGCAACACTTCAAACATCAGCATCCTACATTTCAGCCTGAGAAATCACCCAAACATTTATTAATAATATGAAGCAAAAACTGATCGTAGATCAGAACCGTACTCTTCAACATGAGAATGTGTCCCTCAGCATTAATCTACACCAGATCGTGTAGCACAACTAGATGGGCTAGAGCAGAAAATGTCCTTTAAAGAACAGTGTGAAGGTTTTAGGGACCAGGAATAGAAACAGAACGGAGCAAACTCTGCTGCAGTCAGCTGGTCTGAGAATCGGTAGGAGGGTTGAGATGCTGCAAGAATGTGCATGGAGTTTGAGTCTGGGTTTGTATCAATGGAAAAAAAAAAGGCTCTGAAAAAGAAAGAGAGTCACATGATCAGATCGCTGTGTAAAAAAAAAGCAACAATTTGCTTTTATACATACAACACGATCCATTACTTTATATACTTTCAATGTAGAGATCAACCGATACATCGGTTTTTGCTGATAAATCGGTACAGTCAGTTGATTGTTTGACTATCAGCCCAAAACTCCATACCGGTAGTTTTTCCGGGTTGCGTTATACAGTACGAAAGCAGCCTCTAGAGGCAAATTACTGATGCTGACTCTACCTTATTCATTTTCTATGTACTGTTTTCATTTATTTGGAGTGTCACTATTTGTTTCAGTTTGAATGCGTCATTAATTTTCCTCAATATTTATTAATATATTCATATTTATTTCATTTAGCATATTTGAATGATTCCGTTTTTTTTGGAATAAAGTTCAATATGATTTTACATGGAGTGTTATGTTTGTTTGTCCATTTTAAAAACTATCGGTTGATTAATCGGTTATTAGCTATCGTTAAAATCGGTCGAGCTCTACTTCAAAAGCACTGAATACAACCCAACCCCATGGATTTGAACCTGAAGATTAAACCCAAGTCACTGACATCCTCACAAGATTTCCCAATGCAAAAGCTTCACGTTAACACGGTCAAATGATCAGTCTACATAACTTAATTTTGTATAAACAATGGACTCCATTATCTCCAACCGCCCACATATTTAGTTATATTCCCCCTAACACGACAATGTTGCTGCTGTAATTCTAACTTCTCCTCACGCCAGCTCTTACCCCAGTGATTTTGTGCACTGCTCCACCTGCCACTGAATCTCTTATATCCTTCCTGCCTCCTTCAGTTTGCCCACCAGCTCCTCCACTGACTCCACCTTCATTCCAGCCTGCCTCTGTGGAGGCTCGTCCACCCTCAGCACCTCCACTCGGGAGCTCATGTCCACTCCCAGGTCACCAGGCTTCATGGTGGCGATCTTCTTTTTCTTTGCTTTCTATATATATATCAAACATTTTGGGAACAATATAGTACTTTCAAGACACTATAATGCTTCAGTAAACAGTTACATAGCTGCCTCATAGCTTTACCTACAACATACACACCATATCTCCTGCTTCTAACATCAACTTTGATGACAAAATGTTCACTTGCTGCCTAATAAATATATCCCACCTACTAACAGGTGCCATGATGAAGAGATCAGTGTTATTCACTTCACCGCTTATAATGCTATAATGTCATAATTTTATGCCTGGACAGTGTATATGTGAAATAAATTAAAAATTATGACCGTATTCAAGTTTCTATTGTTTTAAAACAAAATTTCCAAAAAGTCTTCTGCCCATCATGTCTTAATCATACATATCTTGCGTAAGTTTTAAGAAAGGCCACTATGATCCAGGAATCCCCCACACCTTACTTTGAAAAGTGACCCCTGATCTTTATTATATCCCGGTACCCGAGGCTCCAGTGAAGCCGGGTGGTGTCATTCCCTGTAAAGTGTTAGAAGTAAGTATTAACAGAGCTCCTGTACCATGATGTTGGGCAGTGTGGCGTATCGGGGTGTGTTGAGGCGAAGGTCAGCGGTCACGACTGCAGGCATGTTGATTTTGATCGTTTCCAGTCCTCCGTCGACCTCTCGCACCACTTTTAGTTTATCTCCCTCGAACGTCACCTCGGAGGCGAAAGTGCCCTGTGGTAAAGGAAACGGATACGCGCTTACTTTTATTTAACCGGCAGACGAGTTTCCGCTCTTGGTCCCATTACTTTTCAAAACTCGGTACATTACTGAGACGACATTTACAATTGATCTCATTTATACAAAAGGGCAGTTGAGGATTCAGGGCCTTGTTTAAGGGCCCCATAGTGGCAACTTTGCTGGGAATTGAACTCACAAACGTCTTGACTGCTTCCCATTTGATCTAAACAACGTTTATCTCGGTGCTTGTAAAACACTTGGGAAGCTCTACTCTGACCTCTGCTGGATGAGATGAGGAAATGCACAGGGAATTCTCTACAAATGCTGATTTTTGTGTCCTCAAGATCCTTACGCTTTACTGACTCGTAACGACGAGGGAAAAAAAATCATTCTTGCATTAACCCATTTTTTTGTACAAAACAAAAGCTTTCTGTAAAATCGTCCTGGACACTGCAGGGTCTACATGATACAGTAGGGTCATCTCTAGTAAACTTCTACATTATATTTTACATTATAGATTATATAAACATATCTACATTATATATACACACACAATTTATTCTTTAATACTGTGTCTGAATGATCAAATCTGATTGTTTAGAAGATGTGCAGCATTCTCCTATAAGAGCACAGGGGATTTGAGCTGTAACATGAACAATATGTTCCTACTGGAAAATACACAAGACATGCACCACAAACAAAAACAAATGTGGGTGTATGTGATCAAATTTGAGAAAATAACACACACACACACACGCGCACACACACACACACACACACACACACACACACACACACACACCTGGGGCCAGTCCAACTGAGCGGCCGTCATCTGACCCGTCTGATTACAGTCGTCGTCAATAGCCTGTTACACAACAAACAAACACAAAGGACGTGTTCACTTAACATTCACGCAGTTTATAGAAACCTGAGAAAAACCAAAACGAGGTCATAAGCGCATCGAAAGACATAAATGACATTCATGATCTCTTGGCCGAATTCGTTCAACATGCGCACGCTGTAAAGATAAAAGTCTCCACAAAACTCTGTCAACTCATATACCTGACGGCAGAATTTCCAGGAATTGTGTTATTTGCTATTAGGCTGTGTGCATGCACCAAAAAGTAATAACTTTATCTAATAAACCCTTATAGGTTACAAGCCATAAAACCACTCACGATTATCATTTTATCACACATAAAGCCTTTGACATGTCCGTCTCTAGAACTTGTGTTATCATCAGTGTGTCATGAGATTCTTTTATATATACTTTTTTTATATAAAATATATATATATATATATATATATATATATATTTGTTTATTTTACTTGCCCTCAATGGGGGGATGGGAGGTTTATAAAATTATTAAATAACAACCAATATATAATAAATCATAAAATTATATTCTAATTAATGCTTCACAATTTTCAGCACCTTAAACGTCGCCTTAGAGTTCGACCAGGAAACCAGATGATCCAGGGTTTTGAAGCTAATGCGCCATCTGGTGGACGACACCTGGTATTATCCAGTGTACCCAGTAGCTTATGCTCTACGTCTCTCGTCACGGTGCGAGCTGTTATTTTTTCTGGAAGCCCCTACGAAACGCTACCTGTTTCCCGAGGATGATGAGGGAGGCGTCCTCTTTCTTGGCCAACGCGGCGAGGATCTTGGATACTTGCAGGGGGCCGAGAGACTCGTAGTCCTTTCCGGAAACCTCGACGTGAATGCCGCGGTCTGCCCCCATAGCCAGAGCTGTGCGGATCGTCTCCTGAGGATAGGATTAGTTTTAAATATTAAACGAATACAACTGGCACTGAAACGTGTGAACATGATGGGCCTAGTTCATCAAACACCCCTTAATTCACATTTCGCTTCACATAATGGGTTCGGGTGAAACCCTCCAGAAAGCATGGCATAAAAGTTATAAACATTTTTGTTCGTTCAGTGTGGATCACACAACCACAGTCATAAAAGTTAAAACTCTGGGTTCCCAATTGGAAGGCTGGAGGTTCAAACACCAGTATAGCCAAGCTGCCACTGTCGGGCCCTTGAGCAAGGCCCCTAACCCTCTCTGCTCCAACAATGCTTGATCACAACTGACCCTTGACACCAAATAGATGTCCTTTACTAAAGCACTCATTTAATGCTCTTCTGGTCCTTAGATCCAAAATGTTCATGGATTCGATTAAACGTTTGGTAGATACCCTGAATGCTTGTTACCTGCACTTGCTGAGGTCCACAGCTCACAGCCACAACCTCATTCACCAGCTTCTTCTCCTTCAGCCTCACAGCCTCCTCCACTGCGATCTCGCAGAAAGGGTTCATCGAGTGCTTCACGCCATCTGTAGCCACGCCAGTGTTGTCCGGCTTCACGCGGATCTGAGAAAAAAGAGAAAAGGAAAAACGCACAGTTTTCAAGTGCTCCGATTTCAGTACTATTATGGAATTCTGAAAAATGTGTACTTGAGGATTTTCCCAAGTTTCTCGGGGGAAGTCGCCCGGATGGGTTCATTTCTACATATAATAAATGGATAAAAAGTACAACGTGATGCCTTTAAATAAGCAATAAATTCTCTTTCCAAGCAGAAAAATATCCCGACTTGAAAAACTTAAAATAAT